>NC_067202.1:18208045-18526331 GCF_000699445.3 Schistosoma haematobium | reverse complement strand
TAATATTTTCCCATGGTGACTACATCAAATTGAACATTCACAACGGATTCATTATTGATTGCAATGATCACATAATCACATATACAGAATACTGCTCATTTCTAAACTAAATGCTGTAAAACTCTTATAATATAATTCAGCTTTTATTCAATGAAAAAACAATTCAGGTGAATATCAAAAACGATTTCAGTTATTTAATCAACAGAATGGCTTCAGTCGATACGTTAACAAACAGAAAATTGTATAAAACTTGTTCAAATAATTGAAACGGTTAACAGAATATAAAGAAGTTTCCAGATGAAATACAGAATAAAACAACTCGATCAAAATAATAAAAACAAACGATAAGCCATTTCTGTAAATCACGGATTACTTTTCTTTCTCTTATACATCCAAATAGCACAACCGATGCATATGACACAGAAAGCGACGACGACGACTACTGGTATCCCGATATACAAGTAACGAGGTGTGTTATTATGTTTACTGCCTCCATTTATTTCTGAAGTGGTGTCCTGAAAGAGAAACGAAACGGTAGCATTAATACTAAATATTAAATATTCACCGAACAAGGTTCAGTTTATTGCAGTATTTTTCCGAAATTTATCTTCAGTGTGAATTTCAGTGATTACTTTGTTCTGCGCTCTAACAACGAGAGTCTACAAACTTTCACTAATTATCCAAACATAATATACCATTTCCAACGGAATACGCTTCATCACTCAAACCGATTTCATCGGTGATTCATGGCAATTCACATTGACATACGCTTTCATATTGGATTTCTGAAGTCACTTAAAGCTCAGTGAGCTCAAAAATTAATATGACTCCATGCATTTGTGTTAAACAACGTTTCTGTTCATTGTTTGTTGTTACCAAGAAATGGAAGCGTATTCGTTAAAATGAAATTTTCTTCCGAGTAATCGGATGTACAATGTGGATTGTAGCAATGTTGTAAACAATCTATGAATCTTAACAATTACTTACTTCAACATCATAATCATCGCTGTTAATGCAGATATTAGCCTTTTCAGACCAGATACATTTCACACTTGATGTTGTCGCATTTTGGCATTTTTCAATGGAATTGTGTATTGAACAACTTACTGGGAAAAAAGTTAGGGAGACGGCATTTCAAGTTATCAAACAAAAGATACGTGAATAACAAAACGTGTAACTGATATCAGTTTTATCATCAATCTATATCTTGTATACCGTTTCTGCATGTGTAAAGTGCACAATCAATTCGTGAGCTCACTAGCACTGATTATTTCGAAATCAGTGCATGAAGGTCAGCAGTTCTCAGACCGAAAACTTATTTTCAATGTTGTTGATTCGATGGAGAGACAAAAGAAGAGTGACTTTGTTTTTCGAATCATCATTGTGGCTTCCACAAAAACATTCTCTTTAACCTATCATGTGATAGAAGGTTTCAAAATATGTGGCCACGTTCTAGTCTGTTTAACGTCAGCACATCAGACTCATTGGATTAGTGAAAATAATATTTTGTTCGACAAATACTGAAGGCGATCCGAACACTAATGTATCGAGTGATTCTTCCAGAATCGGAATGTTATTCCAATAGTCTAGCACATGGTGAACTGAAAAGTATCGGCAGACACTCACTTTACACATTCATGAGAAAGGAAACAGTCTTATATTGTGTAAATCGTCAGTAATTTTGTTACTGTACATATATATCGACTATGATAAATTGCGATTTGAAAGCGTGACTTGTCTACACCTTCGATTTATCGAACAAGCATGAGAAAGAAGAGATTTTAGAAATGAAACTAATACTTTCAAGATGACCACAATTACATGTTGTGTTTCAGTGACTACAATCACTCAGATAAATTGGATATCGTATAAACTGAATGAAAAACTAACGAACACGTCCTCGATAATACACAATCTGCCAACAGACCATATACGTTTCCGAGCATTAAATCATCTCATCCATCGTTTTGTGGCGTGATTTCTATGTAAATTTTGTGAAAGTAAAGACTTCTGTAGTAAGTCAAGTAGAGTCCTTATTCATGTGGAATATCCAACAGCAAATCGACGTGTAATTATTAATTGCAAGGGAAGCGTCAACAGAGAAACAATACTGGATATCGTGAAATGGCTAAATAAAATTACACTTGGAATTTATGATATGATGAAACAGAAGTGATATATTCAAGTGTGGAATTACTCGATGCTGATTAAATAAGGTTTAACATACTCTCGATAGGTATAGGCTCCACTGACGTGTCACTTGTCATCAATTCTGCAGGAGTTGTTATTTCAGGTTCTGTCACATCTGTAAATTTGAAGTAAGTAAAGTCTTCTGTAGTAGTTCGAATTGAGTGCTCAATCATTTGGAATATCCAACAGCACACCGACGTGTAATTAATAATTGCAAGGGAAGCGTCAACAGAGAAACAATACTGGATATCGTGAAATGGCTAAATAAAATTACACTTGGAATTTATGATATGATGAACCAGAAGTGATATATTCAAGTGCGTAAATATTCGAGGCTGATTAAATAAGGTTTAACCTACCTTCGATAGGTTTAGGCTTCACTGACGTGTCACTTGTCATCAATTCTGCAGGAGTTGTTATTTCAGGTTCTGTCACATCTGTAAATTTGAAGTAAGTAAAGTCTTCTGTAGTAGTTCGAATTGAGTGCTCAATCATTTGGAATATCCAACAGCACACCGACGTGTAATTAATAATTGCAAGGGAAGCGTCAACTGAGAAACAATACTGGATATCGTGAAATGGCTAAATAAAATTACACTTGGAATTTATAATATGATGAAACAGAAGTGATATATTCAAGTGCGGAAATATTCGATGCTGATTAAATAAGGTTTAACATACCCTCGATAGGTTTAGGCTCCACTGACGTGTCACTTGTCATCAATTCTGCAGGAGTTGTTATTTCAGGTTCTGTCACATCTGTAAATTTGAAGTAAGTAAAGTCTTCTGTAGTAGTTCGAATTGAGTGCTCAATCATTTGGAATATCCAACAGCACACCGACGTGTAATTAATAATTGCAAGGGAAGCGTCAACTGAGAAACAATACTGGATATCGTGAAATGGCTAAATAAAATTACACTTGGAATTTATAATATGATGAAACAGAAGTGATATATTCAAGTGCGGAAATATTCGATGCTGATTAAATAAGGTTTAACATACCCTCGATAGGTTTAGGCTCCACTGACGTGTCACTTGTCATCAATTCTGCAGGAGTTGTTATTTCAGGTTCTGTCACATCTGTAAATTTGAAGTAAGTAAAGTCTTCTGTAGTAGTTCGAATTGAGTGCTCAATCATTTGGAATATCCAACAGCACACCGACGTGTAATTAATAATTGCAAGGAAGCGTCAACTGAGAAACAATACTGGATATCGTGGAATGGCTAAATAAAATTACACTTGGAATTTATGATATGATGAACCAGAAGTGATATATTCAAGTGCGTAAATATTCGAGGCTGATTAAATAAGGTTTAACCTACCTTCGATAGGTTTAGGCTTCACTGACGTGTCACTTGTCATCAATTCTGCAGTAGTTGTTATTTCAGGTTCCCTCACATCTGTAAATTTGGTGAAAGTAAAGACTTCTGTGATAGTTCAATTTGAGTGCTTAATCATTTTGAATATACAACAGCAAATCGACGTGTAATTATTAATTGCAAGGGAAGCGTCAACAGAGAAACAATACTGAATTTCGTGAAATGGCTAGATAAAATTACACTTGGAATTTATGATATGATGAACCAGAAGTGATATATTCAAGTGCGTAAATATTCGAGGCTGATTAAATAAGGTTTAACCTACCTTCGATAGGTTTAGGCTTCACTGACGTGTCACTTGTCATCAATTCTGCAGTAGTTGTTATTTCAGGTTCCCTCACATCTGTAAATTTGAAGTAAGTAAAGTCTTCTGTAGTAGTTCGAATTGAGTGCTCAATCATTTGGAATATCCAACAGCACACCGACGTGTAATTGTTATTTGCAAGGGAAGCGTCAACAGAGAAACAATACTGGATATCGTGGAATGGCTAAATAAAATTACACTTGGAATTTATAATATGATGAACCAGAAGTGATATATTCAAGTGCGTAAATATTCGATGCTGATTAAATAAGGTTTAACATACACTTGAATGTTTCAAAGCTCACTAACGTGTCACTTCTTATCCATTGTCGAGGAGTTACTATTTGAACTTTTCTCACATCTGAAATTCATTTTAAAAAAACGCCTAAAATTTTGATTTCACGTGAATTAAATAACAATTCGTTTCATCATTCACATGTACCGTAAAATTAAGACTTAAACATTTCTGATCACAGATAGAGTGTTTTTCATACTAAATCCTCACAAAACATGCTCTACATCATTACTGATATGGAAAGCGGCCAGTGTTTAACTAGTAAATGAAAAATGATAAAATTGAATTTCTGATTCAATTTAAAACATTCTCAGTGTAACATCTTCAAGAAACATGTTCAACTCGGTGCAATTCTTTCGACATTTCAAATTACACATAGTCAACATTGAGATTTACTGTTCAAGACTAAGTTACATATTTCAACCGATCAGTGTATACGGTTTGACCAAATATTTAGTGCATTGTCTCACATTTAATGACAAAACATTGTATCCCACCGAATCGCTTTCACTAAACGCTCATCTTGAAACTCAGCTTGACCTTAAGACAACACATGATCACTTCAGTATGGCATGAAGATTGAGCATTGTATACAACAACTATCAGTTACAAGCATCACTCTTTTGTTTCTGTTTGAGTAGTGATATGACCGAGGACTACAACTGGGACTGTTTGTTCCGTGAGTGAATGAGCGGGTGAGTGAGCAAGTGAATGAATGAGTGGATATATGGTCTGTCAAATATTGTCGTTCATATATACCTGTCGTGATCAGTCCGTCGTTAAATGTATGTGTAAGCACTCTCCAGTAGCTATACACAATTTTACTGTGATGATATTCACACATCATGGTTCTATCATTTGGAATATTGGGTTAGGAAAACGTCAGAAAATGTGGATCACGAAATTCACTGTCTGTGTAATTTATCACAAAAGACTGAAACAGAACCGTTACAATTTCATCACAACAACCCAAATGTAATTTGTTACAGTGATAAGAATGACCGTTGTTGAATTAAAAACACATGTAATTTGATTTCAATACAGTGTTCCATTGTTCCAAATACATTAGACATTTTCATTATTGGGTTTCACTAAGATTCTTTATCGGGTGTAACTACAAAAATTCCATTCAAGAATTGTAAACATATAATTGACGTTGAATATCCAGTATACAGTAATTTTTGTACAGTGATTTTACGAAACGTATTTCGACTTTATCCTTCACGATTATCCTCAACACTTTATTTGCACTTCGATCGATTTGTCTTACATTCAAATCAACTAATCATTGTAGACTGTAATACAGTTATACATGATCACTGTGAGCGAAAACAGCAGGCTACTATGTTGACATGCAGATGTCCGTGTACGAATGGAAAGTAATATAACACTTTTCCGGCGGCCTGCTTGAATATCTGGGCTACCTGTTCCTTCGATCTATATATTTCTTCAAGTTATCTGTTTTGTTGTTCGTTTTAGCATATCAATATGTCTATTGTGCTGACAATCTATTCGGGCGCGTTTATGAAAAGTTTACAACCTTTCGCTATACGGGATACAGAAAGGTACAATCAGCGACATCATGGTGGCTGGCAATATGCATTGAAACGAACAAACATTAATCAAATGCGGATTATCGAATTCCTAACATCTAACTGGTCATCATTCGAAATTTATCGTCACAATCGATCAAGATATAAGAAAAAGAAACTTGTTGAAATACTTTATGCTGAGAATTCTATGTTGTACGAAAAGTATAATGTTGAATAAAGCTTCTTATAATAATAACAGAAATCTGTCGACATGGTTACTCTACATCAAAATACCAGCAATAATTGTTACCTGCACACTGAATTACACCTTCAATTATAGAGGTCAGTGGACTTTCCTCTCGTTCCGTGGGGATCTGAAAAGAAGTATTGGAAGTATCAAACACTGACATTCAAAACTATACACACTGTGAAACGATCAACAGTTTAAACACTAAATCCCTCAGAATATTCTGCAATGTCCTTTCCGAACAGCTTATCTCCAGAAGACGAAATAAATCTTGTCATAATATGACTGTTTCCGTGCTGTACTCTGAAGTACACTGTTTGTCCTTATCTATTGTGAAGAGACATCATCGTTTCTTTTGATGACTCTTCACTTCTAATTATTCACTGGTTTTAGCAAGTGGTACATTAAAGTGTGTGTCATTAAATGATTAATAATAGTGTCACATAGTCCGTTTGCACATTACAAAAGTTGATCTCTTTCTGTCGTATTCAATGTATCTTGATACATTTGACATTATTGATACGCAAGAAAGAGTGGGTTAAGCTATAGTACTTTAAACAAAAGTTTATTTCCATTCAATTGTACAACTTACGTTTGCATAATAGAGGGATATCTTCCCACCGGAATGTATCACACTAGTTATCTTGGCTTTCATACCTGCAAACAAAAGACTATTGATATTTGGAATTCTTAGGGAATGATGATGAGCTTGTTACTGTTAGGTGTGACAATGTATAAGCCTACTTACAAAAAATATCCAATTTAAGCAAACATATACCGTGTTATCTCAAATGTTTTCCTTCGTTGAATTCGTTATAAATAATATCAAGTGGACCTCATGCAAAACTTACGAACACAATGTATTCAAAATGAATGTCAGCTGTTTAGTCTTCGGAACCCGAGAAGAATACAATTCTGCGTAATATTTTCTATCATTACTCCCAAATCAGTCGACACTAGGAACACATGACTTGCGTTGTAGAGTGTTTGTTCACAAACGGAACTTGAGAATTTAATTACTCATTACCACACTGGTTAATCGCTCAATCGACTGACTCCGACCATGTCGTTTACAAATAACACAGATTTATTTGTTGAAGATGTGAAGTGAATAGATTCAGACATATTGTTCCAAGGATTTACTGATTTAATGAGGTAATATTTAGGAATGACTGTGTCGACGAATGTGGTCCGTGCAGAAAATGGCTTTGGGACGAACATATAACACAATTCATTTGTTACAATAAACAGACTTCACATCAAGTTCCATTGAAGCCAGTCAACGATGATGAATCTGTGCATCAGTGTTTCCACATCTGAGATGGCATTGTAACTTCATTCATCCATATATTACTCGTCAAGCCTAGTCTCCTTCAGTCTATGTCAACTGTTCTTCGAGTCCTAATCATTGTGATTAATTGATCAATGGATTCCACGTACAAGTCCACCCTCATTTTGCAAAAGCGTTATGTATTCCTACTTCTGTCAGTCATTGGGAAAAATTGAATTACACAAACTGAACAGGCAGGTGTGAGCAAACACGATGAGTAGTTTTAAGTGTTAAGATTTCATATGATATGAAATGACCATTCAGTGTTCGCTTACTTGTACCGTCATGAAGCATCCGAAAATACCAATTGACAGCAATGAAATCATCTGAAAAAAATGAAAATCGAAAAGATATTTGTATATCTGCATAATGAATATCTACCTCTTTTAATAAATATACATTCTAACAAAAAGTGTATTGGCAGACGAGTTATCACCTTCCTTCCTTCCGAGATTTAACTGAACTGGTACATTTAAATGAACAATCATCATTCGTTGATTAATTGTGTAAGGAAGGGCGTTGGTTTTAATGTCCTTATTTTATAAACAGGATAATCTAAAAAGTGTTAAACATCCAATGGTCCACAGGTAGCGACTAAAAGATATTTAACTTTGGTGAATCAACTAAGTGTCAGAAAAGAGTTGGAAGACGTCAAGTATAATTTGAGAGTTCATAAAGTTAATGACTCAAACTGATCTGTTGAACAACATTGCTTAGTGTTGCACATGCGATCAATTTGATTCATTTAATCTAGAAAGACGAACCGTGTCGGTGAGACATCTTTCGCATAGTTTCTTAAATAGACTGGATAAAAGATCATTTTCACTCAGCAACCACATCGCTTGGTTTATAATTTCTACTGAATCGATTTGTGTTTATTTTGTAGTGAATCCCTGTGTTTATTTGATATTTTAACTTGACAGTAATAAATACATGCTGTGAACACATGTTCTGGTACCAAATCACAGAAACAATATAGTCACTGTGAACTGGTCAGCTTTCGTGTAATAATCAAGCTAAATACTGAACCACTTATGCACAACAAGTGTGTGAGAACAAACAAAAGAAAACATTATGGGATAATAGAAAAACTCACTGTTGTCTACCATCTCATATTCAGGAAAAGATTTGCCGTAAACATAATGATATATATTTCCGAAGTACTTTTTTTCTCCGAATATTTTTATTTCGCCTATATTCAATGAAAACATACAATTTGCTTGAAATTCTATAATGGATGAATGAAATAGTTTGAAATGAACTGGAGACAAAAATGAATTTCGTGAACTTTAATTAGTTTGCTGTAAGACATCGAAAGTTTGATCAGTTCAACAAGAAGAAAAAGGAATCTATCAAACGTTTTGAATGTCAGAAAAAGCATAAAACTGATTCATTGAAGAAATTCTAGCAAACTTGATTCATGGAATGAATTGCGATTAACAAAACTCAATAACAATTTCAAGTGGAAGAAAAACATTATCTTACCATCACGAGAAATCTCAAATCTATTGACGTTATTACCGTAATATTTAAACGAAAATTTCGGTGTAGCATTCTTAAAAGATGCAAACATAAGAATTAGTAGTTCCATTACAAAATGTAGTCAACTGACCTGAGGGGTACTAAATTTTTTAAAACTGTCACTAACAACTGGATAAGTCTGATAGTGACTTATTGTTCGTGAGTAATAATAATGGTGAGACTGTGTATGTGCATTAGCATCTGACTGTATACTTACATTTTTATATAAACCGTCTTCCGAAATCACATTTTCATATGTCGCTAATTCAGGGTTTTTGCAGATATCCTGACAGTCGAAGAATATAGAAAGCACGATGACGACCAAATAAACCGGTATCAACAGACCAGATAGAGAAGTATATCTAAAATGGTTGATATGAAGAAAACAATGTTATCTCGTTGAATCAGACCGAAATTCATATAGTACATACAATAACTTCGTGTGTTCAGTCAACACTCACCTCATCTTTCCGTTCAAAATAGTATAACAATCTTACTAGAAATTGTTAGGTTTATATAGATTTTTCAGGCGTATGTTTGTTTCTTTCTGACTTTCTATGATTCAAAGTAACCATCGCAAAGATCTAATTTCATAAAATCATCTTTTCATTGTTAACCAATTATTTCGTTAGATGAATCCATTATTATCCAATATCTTTGTAGCTATCGAGGACATAGGCAGATATTTATCCACCATTGGTTGAAATTCCTGACAGCCGTTGATGAAAATGCTTTTGGATATGATTGGCAATACTTTAAAATAAGTGATTGGTTTATTTGTAGCTCAAAATGTATGCTCATGTGTTCACGAATAAACACTTTGTTACGTGTAATAATCTGTTAATGGGCTGTCAATGGCGCATTAATTTGACTTGATTGGTTAAGATCAAATTGCCACAAACTGTTTCAGTTGGACGTCAAAAAAGGCACTAACATTTGAACTTTATTTCAATTGAGAATATTATTTGATGAATATAAGACTATTACTGAAAACCTGGAGGCACTGAAAAACTGTTTCGTCTTAGTGAGAAACTTTTCGGCAGTGCTCATCCACAATCTCGCTAGCGGAGTTCAAACACAGCATCTTTGGTCTGGCGCGCCAATGCTTAACCTCCAGACCACCTATTTGTCATTCAATAATGTCGGTGTCTAATTTCAACAAATCCACGAGGATGTGCAACCACCCACCAATATCTGAGATAGATACCTGTCTCTACCTGAAAGGAATAACTCGACTGGTCACAGTTGCTCACAAGAACTCCGAGAATCCCCAGAAGGAGCTAGTTAACAGTAAGCACATTATAATCGTCAAGGTAGGGTTGTGGTGATTGATAAGTATTTCAAAGATATCAGAAACGATGTAGGTTACATAATGGTCCAGTGCTTTACGTTTCCAATGATAGGCTAATATTCATCGACCCATGATTTCAGTCGATAGCTTAACAACACCATACTGCGAATATGGTTGCATATGGTGATGATTCTAAGAGAAAACGACCATAAAATCAATTCGATTTAGATAGTAAATGGTTACAGTGTTTATTCATAGCTGAAGCAAGACTAACTACGAATTGACTGCCAAAACATTTGTTTTCAATTTACTTGCTTTTCACAAAAGCACGAATGTTTTGTAAAATGAGACTTACTTTCATCTCTGTTCTGTGTGAGTTGATGACTGTCAGTCACATAAACACATAATTAGAAAGCGGTATTCATTATTCTAACAACGTTTCATATCACGCCCACTACACAATAGACAATACCATATGATTTGAATAATTAAATATAATGAGGTGATAGATGAAGAGAAAGTATAATCATTGAGGTCAACAGACAGATATTTGCAAAAACACTCTCAGATAATCTACACTATTGTTACTATCTTTCAAATAATATTTCTTATGCGAAATCGTATATTAGACTAGTAGAATTCAGGTAGACATGATGATTATATGTAATATTCAACCACATCATCCTGACTGAATCGTGAAGTTACAGTCTGAACGATCCAAACAGATTTAGGAGCACGTAAGAAGCATGTGTATGTTTTGCCAAACAAAGAAGGTTTATCGAAAATAATACGTTCCTTTGGTCCAATACTATCTTCAACTCAGTTACACCAGATTTTCTAGTTGCCAAACACATTGTGGTCTCAAATGAAGTACAGAAGTGAAACATGATTGTCCGCTTGATTAAAATAGAGAAGACGAAATACAAACAATTAAATCAACAATAATCGATGATGAGGTGTTACATACAAGATGAAAACAGCCAACCCGTACTCCCATGATTCTAGCGGTGATCTGACTAAAATCACTTCGCGATTGAAAGCTATGAAGATGCCATTATCTTCCCAAAACACTGGTGGTGGAATAACTTCGGGATAATATCTTAACTGCATATCGTATGCTACATATCCCCGAATTTCTTTAGTGTTCTCATTTGCCTTATACCGTTCTCAGTCTGCACATTCAACTTTCTCAATCCGCATGACTTTCTTAACACATTTACCTTGATGACACCCCGTCTTATTGTACATTATCTTCACATTGTGTTTCCTTTATTAATAATTATATTACAATTTGTATCATTGGAATTGGCACTCGAATAATAATAAGAATAATAACAATTTTATTTTTATTACGGTTATCGCAATTATTATTTACTCCACTGATCAAATTATATTCTCCTAAAATTCATTTTTGCATATCATTCGTTTGATTATTACATTGATTACAATTAGGCACCTCACACCGAATCACTTCAATCTTCTAGGAATAACATTTCCAGCTTACAGACGACACATTTTTGAGGCATTTATCACACAACTGATACAAAGAGTCGTCACGTTTTAACACAACATTGTCTAATTCACTTGAATGTTCAATTTTAGCCGTTCTTACACTATGTTTGTGAACTTGTAACTGTAGAGGGTGATGATGAAGTTATCGAAAACACTTTCCACTACAATATTCTTCATTTCTTCCTATTTAACACAGGGATTTCTGGTGAGGTTAGTTCGTATAAAAGCAAGCTGACAGAAAACAGTTTGAAATTGATGAAGTGGAATTGTTACACCTGGAAATGACACTGGCATAGCTATACACAAAGAAGGAGAGGAATACTGTCGGTAGGTACAAGGTGTGTTATTATTGTTATAAGATTTATTCAATATTATTTATTGAACTGTGTTCAGATAATAAAAGCGGAAGTCGTGGTTCTACTAATTTGTAGATTTTCTGTAGTCACTGGTCACATACATGATTATGGATTCGATTTTATTTAGGTTTTTATAACTATTCACATGATGACCACTGGTAAGCCTTGTGATGGATATGGAGTCATTACTCAGAACACAAGATGCGTCTGTATTTTGAGGTGGTCTAACGCATTCATTGAAAAGAGGAAGTCGGGGCAAACCACATCAAAACAACAGCTTATCACCCAGCAGCTAATTGCATGATTGAAAATTCCATCGTCAATTGAAAAGCTCACTGATGGCACAAGCTGACACTTCAAAGTGGAGCGATGCTTTACCGCTCGTACTTCATGGGATTCGTTCAACTATAAAAGGAAGACATCGGATGCACTGCCGCCGAACTAGTGTATGGCGCAACCTCTGATCTTATCATGGCACAGACTTTGGATTGTGTAAACATAGTAGGTTAATTGTAGATACATTCTTCTAATGCTCTTAATTAATTATTCTATAATAATTATATATGTTTCTGCTATGGCAGGTACACGCCATTTCTACAGGCATGATTTACAAATTACAACATTCATTGTTTCACAGTACGCATCTTAAGCAGGGTTGTTAAATAAATATAATCTATAAAAGTGAAGATCAGTTCATTCCTTTAGATATACTGAGTAGTCTTGTTATGGCGTCCACGTTACACACCAGATCCGATCTCGGCATAATTGTGTTAGGATGTTGGTCGTGCTAATCATTTATGCAACGCAACTTCTTAAGTTCGTGGTTGTTATAAATTAGACTTGAAGAGCGCTTGGTGTGAACTATGACGTTGGAAAAACGCATACATCGAGTTTGTTCGAAATGTCATTAGTTCCATAGATGTGCCCCTGGAACAAGATTCTGAAAATAAGAAACCGAGGAGCAGCAAAGCACTTGTATATGAACGATAAACAATGCTTAACATTTTGTAGTGGAACAGACATGGGAATGATTAATTATTGGATCAAATTCACACTTGCTCTTTTCGTCACAGTGTAATGTGATCAGTGGCTCCAGATGAGAGAATGCAGTAATAAAGAAAAATGAGTTGTGATACTGATCACGGTGGAGTAAGTTCAAATGAAGGAATGGAAGTCAAGGTTGGATTGAGGAAGGCTGTTTTATCAGAACAGATAGTGCATATAGATAGAAAAGTGTTAATAAAACTAATAACTATATCTACCATTGTATGATTTTTTTCTTTCGTTTTTCCACCCGATGCCTGACATACAGTCCTAATTTAAAGTCCGAGTTAGCATGTTATAAACTGTCTTAATAGAATAGAATCATGGTTACTAATGGGCGTTCCATCGGTTCAGAAAGTGAGGACGTGAAAACAAACTGATTCTAGAAGAGAACGACCATTAAACTCACTTCAATTTAGATAGTAAATGGTTACAGTGTTTATTCATAGCTGAAGCAAGACTAACTACGAATTGACTGCCAAAACATTTGTTTTCAATTTACTTGCTTTTCACAAAAGCACGAATGTTTTGTAAAATGAGACTTACTTTCATCTCTGTTCTGTGTGAGTTGATGACTGTCAGTCACATAAACACATAATTAGAAAGCGGTATTCATTATTCTAACAACGTTTCATATCACGCCCACTACACAATAGACAATACCATATGATTTGAATAATTAAATATAATGAGGTGATAGATGAAGAGAAAGTATAATCATTGAAATTTTTACAAACAACTGAGGTCATCAGAAATATTCAGATGTTTGGCACTACTATTTCAGTGTTTTTCTTAAAAGAATATTTCTTGTGAGACAACGCATATCAGATAAGTAGAATTGAAGTAGATGCGATGATCATGTGCAATATTCAACTAAGTAATCTTGACTGAATCGTCAAGTGACAGTCCCTAACCCGATTAGATTTAGGAGGACGTTAGAAGTACATGATGTGTTCAAACCAAGTAAAGACTGTTCATGGAAAATAGTGTGTTCCTGTCGACCGATGTTATCTTCTGAAGCCGTCCAACCATATCTTTTACTTACCAAACACATTGTGGTCTCAAATGAAGTAGAGAAGTGAAACATGAATGCCTGCTTGATCAAAGTGCGGAAGACGAAATACAAATAGATGAACCAACAAGCAATCAATGATAATCATTATGGAACTGAAATCATGCGTCGCTGTATCATTGAATATCACTAATTGTCAATAAAACTAATGAAGATGTTTCATGAAGAAACTTATCTTCTTGACAATATCGACTCCTGAATTTGCACGATTGTATTTCCAGATTATGTTTTTGCATGTATTAGTGTGTGATATAAGAGATGGGTGTTGCAGAATAATTGCAGATGATCAGACTTATTTATGCGGGATTCAATCGAGATGAAATTGTGTTGCGCATATGAATAGTCGAGATAATCAAGAACCTTCAAATATTTGAAGAAATAATTTATAAATGGAGGGGTGTTATTTCATGGTAATCCAAGTCTTTGAGTGCTGAATAAAATAGGTTTCGTCAATTGTCGACGTAGCAGACAGTCATAAGATATCTACATTGTGTAATAGTATCGGCAGTGTTCAAAGCAACAATCTATGAAACAAAAGATGGAGATAACTGTAGTAAAATGGATATAATGCAATAATAATCCAAGGTAATCAAAACCCTTGTTTTTCTGTCTTCGAAACAACCTACAACAATCTGAACCAAATGAACAGAAAATTACAAAAAATAAACAGAACAGACGATAATGTAATCAGATTGTGCGATAAACCTGTGTATGAATTACATATGGGATGTTCAATCAGTCAGTATTGATAAACAACTACACAACTATAAGTGAATGCTACTACTTGTACTTATACTTATACTTATACACACACAAGTTCCATTGGTCACAGTTTTTCACTAAAGAGAATGCCTAGCATCAAGACCACTAACTCACAATCCAACGACCTTAATGAACACCTTCAATCAGTCCACAACGAAGCGCGAACGTCTTCCATAACCTGCAGTGAGTAGCTGCCTCACACCTGACACGATTGAACTGCACTGGTTCCAACCTCTCACTGGAAGTCTTGAAATTTTCTCTCGAAGCTAATCACTAGTGAGTACATGATGATTTTCAGTATCGGGTTGTAAAGACTGTTGAATACCACCGAAATCATGAACCGATCAACTTTAGACCACCATTTAAGCCTGGATTTTAACTGTTTGCCTGTACAATCACTCCAGAATTACAGGATTATTAGTTTTTAGTGATACGGAATTTTATTCAATTTGAAAAATATATTATCAGATATTAACTGATCGTTTACCGTGGCATAGTGTCATATTGTAGTCCTTATGACCAATGGAATTCTTCTGATCAAGTCATATTGTGATCAATGGGAGGTATATCATGATCGAAGTTAGAAATTTCAAGGTTCCTAGATTTCACGACGGTGTATATCCGTCAAGAGGATATTTTTGTTTTCTGAGGGTGAATGATGATCCATATGAAATCTGAACCCATATTATTGAGTGAATCAATCAGAAATGTTAACAACTGGGTGATTGTGTAATGGTTGCCCTATTTTTTAAACGGAAATATTTTCAAATAACCAGATCCTTTGTTAACTCCAACCGTAGCTTTTCCAAAGTTAATGCCGGTCTCAAACCCGGGTAAAAGAGGAGGGTTGGGCATAGGATTAGCTACCTCATCCCATGGAAAACTAACTTGCTAAAAAAACTCAAACCAAAGAAATTAATTAAAACCTTTTAAACTCTGCCCTGGGAGTTAGAAGGTCTTCATTTAGAAGAACTATGACGCCTCGTGTCGAAGGCCGAGTTCCTCCCGAAGTCACAAAACCGATGCGCCTTTTAACAACCAGCGTAACATGAATAACGACTGCAAAGAACTTGAAAGGATTGTCCAGGATAGGGTTGGATGGAGAGTGCTGATGGGTGGCCTATGCTCCTCCACGAGGAGTAACAGGCGTTTGTATGTAAGTAACAGCTGATAGGAATCCATGAAATAGAATTAATTCATCTTATTCTATAAGCTGTTTTGTTGTTGCTCTGTGTTATGATATTTTCAGTGAACGGATTCTAAGTAGTAAACAACATCATCTCATTCGGTCTGTAGTGACCTACTTTTACTGAGAGAACAAGATTGGTTTAATGGAAACAATCATTATTATAACCAGTTGTACCAGTGACTATTTTACTGTACTTGTTTGTTTAAGTGTACTAAAGAAATTCTTCCTTCCGTGGATTGTGACTTTGCACAAACTTACGTTCGCTCGTTGATTCAGCTTGTACCCGTTTGGCACGATCTCGGTATTCATTCGATACCACGAGATCGCCAACAAACATATCTCGTTACAAACTCCAATCGTCTTCTGATATTTGGTACGCAACCTTTCTGTAGTGGTGATCATAGTCATTCGCGACTCCACGCCGCACTACAGGTCTATCAATATGTAATGCAACCACTTTTCTTAGTAATTCAACATCCCGTTTTGTCGTGATTTTAGATAGTTGAATACAAACGACAAGAAGTTCTGGGGAGTCATCTTGAAATAAAAAATGAAATAAGATATTATTTGATTATGTGTACAATATTGTAGGTAATTCAGGGTGATAAATTTCGAAAGTTTTGTGTTTATCATTAGACACTTGAAATCTTGTAAACATCCAGAATAATCTACTGAGATAGTGGAGAAAATGTGTAGCTCAAGTGGATTATCATTATTATTAATGGCTGTATTCCATATTATATTTTGATCGATTCTGACGATAACATATTGAGTGATCGCCAGTTACATGTTAACAGTTCAGGAATTGACATCTGAATGATGTTCATGCTTTTGTATGCATATTGCCAGCAACCACGATGTCTCTGATTGGGCTCTTTTATAACTCGTACAGTGAAAGATCGTGAACGTTTCATAAACGTATCTGAATAGGTTATGCAACTCATGAACATAATGATGTATTAAAACAAACAAAGAAAATAACTTGTTAAAATGTCTAGATGACAGAGACAGTTAGCACAGATATTCAAACAGAACTTTAGCTCACTGTGCTGGATGGTTTGTTCACGAAGATTTTATTATTATTTTGAACCGATATCATCAGTACAAACTACCTGAAGTGTATGCTGATGATATCATTCAGAATAACCACAAAAGCTCTTCGACTAAACCATTCAGCTCAGAGAACAAAACTCTATGAAAATCATCCACCTGAGCTATAAATCTTCTCAACCATCTTATGTTAAATATTGATTTCAAATTCTTATATTCATTGAAAACAAAAACTGATTACAATTGATGATTATCAGTATAGAGTTGTGAAGATTGTTGAACTTTATGAACCGATCAATGTTAGATCAGCACTACGAATCTGTAAGAATCGGATGACTGTTTCGTTCTAGTATGGGACTCGTCGTTAGTGCTCGTCAACCCTGTAATGGGTGCTTATCTATAACAGTTCATGTAAAAATGATAAAGAAGAATCATGAGTTTAGAAAGAAGATTGTGTTTGTCTTAGTTTCTATGAATTAGATGACATAATAATGTTGATCCTATTGTCTCAAACAACACAGTCAATATCAGAAATTTAGTAATTAAGTAGACTTATTGAAATCGGTTTAATTAATTAAACAGAACTTATAAACATTTGATGATCAGAGATCAAATTTATATATAATATACTCTTGTGGACCAGGGTAATGTTACATTGGTTTTCAGGAGAACTAGACACCATCTAGTCTTTCAATTGACAACCAACACAGTGTAGCTCAATCCCGTTTAACAGGAGAGGTAGACAACATGCAGGCTTAACCTGAGTAGTACAGTTCAATCACAGAAAACAAACTTCCATCAGAAAAATCTATTTCTATAATAATCAATCCATTTAGATCATTCATTCAATTTTATAATCATCTAAAATCTTTTAGTACATGAATAAATCACTGATTCATTACTTGTCGACAGATTCATATTAGTCGTAAATTATTCAACCGTCTTTTCTTTTCTTTTTTTGTTTTTTACCGGAACAAATGAGTTACCAAATCGAACTATACCGGTAAGTATGTCTTAACAACAACCACAACAACAACAACAAAAAGAAAAGAAGAGAAAAAAAGCAGAAAAATGTGCTAACGGGTCAACAATCGAATTCTAATGAATAAACCATAGAAGTAAATTCAACTTGGACAATATGTAGAAAAAAGAAAGAAAAAAGAGAAGAAATTGAGAAAAAAGAAAGAATTCTGGAGAAATCATCAAAAAAGAAAACAAAAAAGCAAAAACACAAAGATCTTTCAACAGAATTAACAATAAAAAGTTAATACCGGCTATCAGATATAGAATGCCGCTAATTGATGTTGCTTTTTCTTGTCTTTCAAGGGATGAAGAAGAATTATTGGATTTGTAAAAGATTTTGCTTTTCTTATTCAAAAGTAGTTTATGGGATTTTCATGCTTGAAATTTTATCCAATAATACGAATACTACTAATTGTAATAGTTATACTACTAATATGGGTAATAGTAATATACTACTACTACTTCTACTACTAATGAGCTATGTTTGAAGCGATTACGAGTTCACCTAGTCTGAGAACGGAACAAAGACTCTGTGACCAAACACCATTAAGCAACTATTCTGACGCGTCGCAACCTTGCTAACTAGAGAGAGATGTCCAGATTCAAAACGGAGAATATATTCCGCAAGCAGCCAGAACCACAAGCCATAACAATAGGCACAGATCAAACGTCTATATACAGCATATAGTTGTCCTTGGGAAGCGTTACAAAATATCATATTAGAAAATATAACGAAGGAATAGCGTTTAAGATTCTGTCATGTGGAAAATATGACATGAAAGTGGAAATGAGAGCTTTTGGCGCGAAAACGAGCAATTCAAATTTTTAAAATAAAATTACAAAAATAAGATATTTGTCAAATGAGTTCTGTGGATCTAACAACCCCAGAACAAGAACACAAGTGGCAACGATCCGATATATTTGAGTACAAAATTACAGATCATCTTAGTCAAATCTGAGAACAGTACTTCATTTGCAAAATGTCAATCAATGGTCTCACACTTCATTGTACTTTCATTTCCACACCAATCATTTTCTCTTCTCATTGTCTTTCTTTCGATCTTCTTAGCCTTTTGCTGTCAGGTATTTCACTTTCGATTGATAATACTACTTATATTTATCGATATCAGTAGAACATAATGTGAAACGACTATATATTTTCCTATATGTAAGAAATTGAAAATATAACTTCTCATCAATTAATTTCCTAACTTGTTTCAAAAGAGTAGACAAGCAGAGAAATTCACTGACATATACAGAGTATCCATTCAAGATTATCGTAACTTTATACTGTGATAGATTGTAACTTGTTATTGATATAAAATGAGTATATCCAGTCAGGATTTATAATATTATTGTTATTATCAATCAAAATTTACCTATTTATAAAATAGGTGACCGTATGATCTGAACGGATCCTCAGATCTGAAGGTGATAATCGTCACATGCTGGTATTGACAATTGACTAACAAACTAGCAAATGTTCTGTTTTGATTTTGAAGTAAATTCCTCATGATATACTGATTCATCAGTATAGGGTTGACGAAATTAATAAGTTTTTGATTGAAATCATCAACTGATTGATGTTAGACCACCATTGAAGACCTTGAGGTACTAGACGGCTGTTTCGCCTTATCCTGCGAGTGGGATAATGAATGCGCACTGCTGAGTCCCACAACCAAACGGTCGTCCGGTATTTTCAGGTTTTCAGTGGCGGTCTAACATCAATCGATTCATGATCTCAATCAAATACTGGTATCAGTTAGCAAAGCAGTATCGATTACGAAATGTTACATAAGCACCTTCCATTGTAACTTTTAAGGTCTCATTACACATAAGGTATGTTCAAGGTGTTCGTTCGAGGTAGTTAAAAAGAAACTCTGAACCTAAGTTCCGTGCTATTTGACACTCAACAACAAATTATACCCGAAATCTTGAGAAATCTGATGTTTACCGACGAATTCGATGCTGTGTCACCCAGCTTCACAGCCAGAGATGGTAACACTGAGCTATTCGGGTCACGAATGATCTCTTGTAGGGATGTAATGTATTCGCTATTGATTGATTACTGGCTAGTTACTAATGTCATATGTGTCAGATCAGTCTTAATGTTGACCGAATTTTATCGATTAAATCAAAATGTAGCCACTAATCTAGGTAACTCGACAACGTGTGCACCATTTTGATGGATGGAGATAGTCGATATCTCTGATTTAGCTTATGAGTAATCTTGGTCAGAATCCTGTGAAAATCATCACTTCTTATAAATGTACAGACATAGCTTTAATGGTGAATCAAAATCAGCACTAGAATACTTTATAATCCCTTTCATTCCCTAAAAATTCAGGGGACAATTTAAGTGCATTGGCTGTCTTTGATTACAAAATTTGATGTAGTTCAACTGTGTCTAATTGCACGATCTAAAACAAGCGTTTCATTCACCTGAAGGGTGCGAAATAATGTGAAACACACATACTAGATTTCTTTGCTAACTACAATTCAACGAACGTCAAGACAGTTCTACTTAATGGAGCTGAAACTTGCACAACTACCACAACCATAATCAGGAAGGTAAAAGCATTTAAAAATAGCTGTCGACGCAAGATACTCAACATCCATTGGCCGGATATCATCAGTAACAGCCTTCTGTGGCAGAGAACAAACCAGCTTCCAGCTGAAGAGGAAATTAAGAGAAGACGATGGAAATGGATAGGACAGGCATCACGCAAATCGTCAAGCCGCATCAGGAGAAAGGCCCTAACTTGGAATCTTGAAGGAAGGCGGAAAACAGGAAGGCCAAAGAACACATTACGTCGGGAAATAAACGCCGATATGAGAAGAATGAATAACAACTGGAAGGAGCTGGAAAGGACTTCCCAGGACGGGGTTTGATGGAGAATGCTGGTGGACGGCCTATGCTCCTTCACGAGGAGTAACAGGACCTTTGGTCTCGCGCGGGAGCGGTTGATCATTCAATATTGTGGTTTGGTTGAAACTAAACATTACCACAGTTGAATACCAAACCAGTGGTGTATGAGACCGAAGGTCCAGGATTCTAATCCTGCATGCGTACAGTTGAGTAATCCCATATTAGGATAAAACGGCCGTCCAAGTTTTGAATGACAGTCCAACGTTGATCTACTCATTATATCAATCTAAACACAACAATCTATACAACCCTAAATTGATAATGATGTAATAACTAGTTAAGTTTTATGTACTATTAAATGTTACTGAGAAATATTTAACTTTCATTCATGTGGAAAACAATGTCAGTTGAATTAAACTACAATAGTAATGAAGATGAAATTTCAAATGATATGAGAACTATTTTACAATGTATTTTAGTAGTTGAGTTCATGAATCAACTAAAGCTAGATCACCATGGAAAACCTAGAAACACTAGATGGCAATTTCATCTCAGTATGAGACTCATCATCAATGCACATTATTGATCCCGCATGTAAGACTCGAATTCAGAACGTTCAGTCTCGCGTGTGAACGCTTAATCTCTAGATCATTGGTCCGGTATCCAACTTTGTTAATGTTTAATTTTAACGAATCCACAATTTTGCACCACCGTCCACCGTTGTCTTTAATGAGTAACTACCTCACAACCAATCAGGTTGAACTCCACTAGTCACTGCTTCTCACTAGAACTCCAGAAAATATCTCTTAGAGACAGTCATTAGTGACCGTGACGGAATCTTGGATACACACTGTTGAAAAGTCCCATGATAGGACGAAACGGTTATCCAGTGCTTCCAGGTTTTCAAAGGTGATCTAGCTTGGATTGACTCGTAAATTCAACGCTTAAATCATTCTATAATTAAAGTAGGTTAGTAATTAAAGCTACCTGGAAACAATAAAACAATCAATAAAAAGTAACATCTAATTAATATCAAGATAAAAATCAATAATAACGTAGTCCAATAAAGGTATTCCATTCAATTATTTACTTCTTTTACATACATACATACCGTTAATATAAGTAATATATGGTAGGCAAATCACCTGCAAACAAATTGATAGAGCAGATATTTGAAAGATGCATCATCGATACAAGGCCGACTGCGATCAGTAAAGTTGTCCAGAGTCGTCACAGAATGTAACACGCACAGATGAAGCCGCTCTCGATTGGTTCTGTTCTAATAAATGGACCCGTCTCCTTGCTGGTCAGGGATTCAAGACATGTATTCACTCTACAATTAATTAAGTAGATTTATAGAAATTGGTTTAATTAATTAAACAAAACTAATGAACATTCGATGATCAGAGAACAAATTTATATATATATATATATATATATATATCCTTGTTGACCAGGGTTATTTTACACTATCTAGACTTTCACGTGACAGCCAATACAGTACAGAGCTGGAACTTGGAGAGCTATTACAATCATCATAAAAATAGTGCAAGTATGTATAAACAATTGTCTATACAAGATACTCAATCGATTAGGTAAAATACTATGATTATCTGTTGAGTAAACATTTTTGCCTCCAAATGCCCTGATACGACCGAGAGTGGGGATAGTCAGCTCTCTCTCTCTCCAAATGCCCTCATATGGCCACGTGTACAAAGCCACTACCAGGAATGTGCTACTCACTGTGTTATTTCCGAAATTGAGAGAACGAAAATTGAATGTTCGGCATTTAACCGAGTTGGTGGACTCGAAGTGTCCACCTGGAGGAGTTGGAAAACCCTTGTTCCAAACCCTGGTGCACATGGACTCCAGGATTTTGAAGGAACAAATGGCGTACGAACCAATTGTTGGTCTGTGGTTACCATGAACCTTCATCTCCTGACGTTGCTCAATTATCTTGTTGATCAGACCTTTAGGTCGAAGACTCCGGGTGTCTCTCCCTATGTAAACTACCTGCTTCGGTTTGGGTACCCGGGCAATACCACAGCACACAAACACACGCACGAATCAAGTGACTTGTGCAGCACATATTTATGCTGTACCCACTTGTACTAATATTTATATGTTGAAATAATAATAATTACTATGGTTTATCAATCAGTAGATATATCATATATGTTCAATTGAACTCATAGTACAGTTGGTTGTAAGATCTAAAAAGCAACGAAGACCATTGATTCCTACAATTTACTCATTAAAAGATATGGAATTTTCTGTTTCTATGTAAAATAACTGAAAAACAATTCAAATTATTGTGTAAATTCAATTCACTTGGTTATTGTTGTTTACTTGAATTTTCCCATTGATGTATAGGACTGTAAATTGATCAGTCTCTTACTGGCATATATGCCTACTGTGAGGATTGCTTCAATATTCCCCTTAAGCCATAAGCATTCAAAGCAAAAACGGATGATGGCTAATAGTGGAATTCAGTATGCATGTTTCATCCTATTTGGAACTCCTCGGTTAGATGTACTTGAATCTCAGAGTTGATATTCACTCTGAGATTTGAACCTAATACGTCATCGCATTGTCCACATAACGTCCTGAATTCCATTGCTATTCACTATCCACCTTTGTTTAGAATGTATAAATTAATTATCAGTAATATTATCTATACTGATCGATTACTAGGTATTAGCCAGTACAATATTTGTGTACCTTCTTTCTTTTGACAAACATTCCAGAATGAATAAAATGTAGAATCTTGCTTAAAGTTAAATGTAATGTGTTCATTTTTTATTATTATAATATCAGGCAATTGGATACAATTGATTGGAAGTTATTACACCTTTGACAAGTATCAAATAGTGTGAAATATTGATCCAATAGTATCTTAACTATTGTCTCCATATTTATTCACCATGGAAACACATTCCTCTATAGATGTATATATTTATATATGTAAAATATGTTTAGCTCCATAGAATTATTTCACAAGATAGTTGTATTGTCATAATAGTAATCTAATAAGTTCTTTTCTTTTTGTTGTATTCGGAAGAAAAAGTGCTAATGTTTGTTACAGAATCTAACTTTAACAACCACAACAACAACAACTGACATTTTACAATTCCCCAAACGATATCAATAACCTGTTTCACACACACACACACACACATACATACATATACACACTTCAATCTACAGAAATATAGTAATCGTTTAAATATTTCACTGATAAAAGAAAATGTTATCAATGATGTACACAATAATGGTGTTAAAAATTGATTATATAACATAGAAACAATATAAGAATAATTCACAATGGATTGATCATTGGATGGTGATCAATGCCATGTATATCAGATCGTTCTTAGTGCAAATCGAATTCTATTGACCAAATTACAATGTGGACACTAATCTAGTTGACTCGATATAACTTGCACTATGTTGAGATAAGATGGTGGATAGAGGTAGTCAATAGGAAACCCTGAACCCTGGAGTTCCATGTTATTTGACAGGTAAATAGGTTACGACAAAAAAACCACCTACTTCAGTATTTAATGTTGAAATAAAGTTCAAGCTTATTATTAAATAAATGTAATCGGTATATCACAATACAAAAAAATGGGGGCTTATACAGATTGTAATATGTTTAATAGTTGAATTTATGAGTTGATCTAAGCTAGATCATCATTGGAAACTTAGAATCACTTAACAGGTATCTATCTCAGACAATGAATGAATGATTGTCCAAGATTATGGATTGAATGAAGTTAACGCCGTTGAATGCCAGATTATTGGTTTGAAGGTTAATTCTTCATGCAGAAGACTGATGATCCTGAGTTCGGTTCTCGCGTTCTGGATGGTGGATACGCACTACCGCAGTGTCTCGCACTAGGATGAAACTTCCGTCCAGTTTTTCCAGGTTTTCAGTGTTGATCCACCTCAGATCGACATACATTGGTGTCACGAAGATGATTAATTAATTTGCTGAACATTAATGTAGATGAAATGTGTTTATCCTATAATCTAAAGATATGGTATGTGTCCCTGAGGAGACAAACAATTGCTATATTCACTTTTGCTTTTTATTTAGTCTCCAAGTTAATACATTCCAAATAGAAATGTGAATAAAGCATAAATAATTATTATCTTATCTTCATTTGAGACTAGTCAACAATAACCTCGAACATGATCAAACTTTTTATGATGTGTACTACTGTTGTCGATTGATATAAGTTGTATGTATCTTCAATATAAAACGAAATACCTAGTGGCAGAAGGTTAAGAAAATCGAAGAAAAGAGAACAAGAACAGAAATTGATTGTTGTGGAAACGAAGGGACAATAAAGCCCGACACGATTGATTGACATTTTGTAAATGAAGTCTTCACTGGATGGTTCTTAGATTTTACTAAGATGTTTTGTAATTTTATATTCAAATACACTTGATTAGTCCCCGCCTATGTTCTCCTTGACTACAATATAACTGCTCCTATAATAACTGACCTGATCACAAGAGCTCTAATACAAATCATAAATTTGATCCACTTGATTCAACGAAAATAAATATCAAAGGGATTCATGATTTCATTAAACTCATGAAGCCACTGACAAGTGAATTGAGCCATATTGGTAGGTGTAGACTACCTCGTCGAGATCCGCTAGACGATAGCAACCGATGGTTAGAGACCTTGAATTGCATGGCTCTGGTGCATCCACTCTTTATGTTCTCCTAAATTCTAATCTTAATTCGTCATGTCCCTTTTTCTCATTCCAAATATATTTCACTGGATTTTATTCCTTGAATAACATCTTCAAACTCTAGTCTTTCCCATTACTGCTTATACTCTTACTACCTCCATCACTACGAGATTTGAATCGACAATTGTATCTCTGTGCTAATATGGTATGGTAACTTGAACTAGTGTACATACATACGAAGTTCTACATTGTTGCTGACATACTCTTCATTGTCTAACAACACCAGATAAAATAATCATTCAGACGTGTTTAGAATTATCATTTTATATCTGTTCCAGCCTTATAATTGAATGATACAGGAAATGGAAAAGGGTAGAAACTTTGAATGATTCATAAATGGATTCTTATCTAGAATAAGAATAAAAACAAAAACAAAATAAAAAACTAGACAGTTTTATGAATATAAAATATGATCCATTTGTACAAACATTATCATAATCTATATGAATAACCGTATGGTGATTTTTTTCCCCGGTAACACCAGACAGAAATAGTTACATTTAGATGTTTTAACCAACCAGTACCACCACCAACACCACAGCAATAACAACAACAAACACACACATACATACATAGATACACTAATTTATATTCAAAGTAAAATGTTGGAATGATGAAATCAAGCATAAAACTACGGCTTATGGTTAATTATTATTTTTTTAAAAACTGTTCTGTAGCTTATGTGTTTTACTTCACTTATCTTAATTTACGTCTTGACCTTTAAGTTGACTATTGAATGAATGTCAAGACAATTTGTTTTATTGTACGGGAGCTGAAACGTTGGAGAACTACTACAACTATTAACATAATAGTACAAATATTTATCAACTATTGTCTAAACAAGATATCCAACATCCATTGACAAGATACCATCAGTTACAGCCTTTTGTGGGGGGAGGAAAGACCAACTTCTAACTAAAGAGAAAATTAGGAAAAGACCATGAAAATGGGTAGGACATAAATTATGCAAATCATTAAACTGCATCATCAGGCAAGCCGAAAAGAGAAATGCCAAAAAGAGCACATTACGTCGGGAAATAGAATCAGATATGAAAAGGATGAATAACAACTGGAGAGGATTGCTCAGGATAGGGTTGGAAGAAGAGTGCTAGTGGGCAACCTATGCTCGTTCACGAGGCGTAACAGGCGTAAGTAAGTAATTAAGTAATAGATACACAGCTATTCCGTATAATGATATGATCACAGTGTATTTTGATTAGGCCGAAGACTCAGAGTGAGTTGGAGAATGGTTGATGTATGCTCCATTAAGCGTAACAGGCGTAAGTAAGTTAATCTCAATCACTATCCTTTGAAAATAATCAGATTAAATAATCAATATGAAATGTTCAATATTATCCAGAAGTATCATACAAAACTGAAACAACTGAGTCAACTGGAAATTAGCCAGATAATAAGTCCATGTGATTGGGCAAGAAGTAGCTTTTAGGTATAGGATATACACCATTGCTGGTTTATTTTCTAAAGCATATATATATATATGAATAAGTACAAACACACATGTCGATTCAGTT
Source organism: Schistosoma haematobium (assembly GCF_000699445.3). NCBI lineage: Eukaryota > Metazoa > Platyhelminthes > Trematoda > Strigeidida > Schistosomatidae > Schistosoma > Schistosoma haematobium. Next base: position 18,499,065 of record NC_067202.1, on the reverse strand, counting down.
AGTTAAGCTCGTGTATCGGTATCAGTATCAACTCTCAGGCATTGTATATCAAAACGGTCAGATTATAATTTGTGAACGAATCAATCAGATTTCAGATGATAGGTTTCGGATTTTAACGCGAAATTCATCCATTCACTTGACCAACTACTATTTCAGCATGATAACTGATGGTACTTCGTGATGAAAAACCCTAAATCTAGTTCATAACCCTTAACTATCAATTGTAAATCATAATTCTAATTCCTCATACATGGTTCATAAAACTCATTTAGTCCTGGTCACTAAGTAGACACTAAAGATCACTAGTATAGGGGTTGTGGAGATTATTAAGTTTTTGATTGAGATCATGAACCGATTGATGTTAGACCACCATTGAAAACCTAGAAGCACTGGACTGCTGTTTAGTCTTATTGTGAGGCTCCTCAGCAGTGCGCATCCATGATCTCGCCCACGGGATTCAAACTCAGGGCCTTCGGTCTCGCGCACGAACGCTTACCCTACTGGACCACTGAGCCGGCATCCAATGGTGATAGTGTCGAACAGAAGTCAATCCACGAAATCGCGCGACCATCTTTCATTGTACTAAGGTAGATACCTGTCTCTACCCGAGACCGAAGGCCCTGTGTTCGAATCATGCAAGCGGGATCGTGAATTCGCACTGCTGAGGAGTCCCACAATAGGACGAAACGGCCTTCCAGTGCTTCCAGGTCTTTAAACGTGGTCTAACATCAATCGGTTCGTGATCTCAATCAAAAACTCTAAAGATCATTTTGGTGTCGCTCAAAGGTCATTCATAAATTATAGTCTCATCAAACTGGAGGCAAATATCAGTAAAACCTTAATCGAAATATCTGAATATCATTAAAGAAAATTTATGTTGATTATTCTTATTTCTTACAGAAAGAAAATCATATTTCTCAATTATTGATTTTATTTGCAAAAAAATTATTTGATTTTCCTACTGTGATCATCAATAAATATCTTACTATCATTAAAGTGAAATAATCGACTTATGCCCATTATTTCAATGCCCCGATCAATATATGACGCAATGATATTGCCAATTAGAGAACAATGAGTTATCAGCTGGAGTCATAATACATAAGCCCATACGAGTAGTCTAGAGAATTTACCTGTCCTTCTTCTTGCCTAGTTCAGCCAGTGAAGTCTAGAACACCAATCTCAGCTTCTAAGATATGAATCATTGTATTTCAAGCATACTGGGTTTATATACCAACCGGACAGGCCACATCTTACCATAAAATAGGAAACAACATTTGTAAAAGATTTGGTCAAATGTGGCTGTGAATGTAGAAGACTGTAATTAATAGACAGGGAATAAATCAAGAACGGCATATCGTATAATATTCATCTGTAGATCAAAATAACGCTTACAATAAGAGGAACAAGGATATACATAGTATAGTTACATCACAATTATACAATAAAAGAATATATATATCCTATTAGTCCAGAAATAGTTTCCAAAGGTTATCATTCATTGTTCTCGTATGGATATATAAAAAAATTAGACAAATATTCTCCTAACCACTATACCAAAGTTATAAATGTAAGCTTATTATTAAAGCAGTTCAAGATGAGTACCGGTTATTGTAGTAAGAAGTGGTAACAGATGAAGTGTAAATGACTAATTGTACTAGAGGATAGTCAAATGACATTATGAAATGAATGAAAATATAATGTAATACGTTTTGAAATCAATTCAGTAGTTCAATGATTAAGCAATTAAAATCTTAAGATTCTAACTTTGATCAGTAGACAGATAGTTAGTCTTGTTTCTGGGTGAAACGAATCTTAGATACTCCTCTTTTTTTTTATTATATCCCATATGTGATGAAAACTAATACGAACATCATAAGTTCACTTATGTATAGAGTTATGTCTATAGAATTTTGATGAACTCTAAAATGGGACTTACTACCTGACCAAGTGCTTTATATTATACTATAACCAAGATTTGGATGGTGGTTGGAGGTAGTCGACAGGAAATACTGGACCCAGGTTTCGTGCTACTTGACACTCGTCAGTATGGTGTGCCTGTAATCTTGAGGGAACTTATGCTCCCTGATGGATTCGATCTCGTGTCACCCAGCTTCACAGTCAGAGACGTTACCACTGAGCTATCCGGGCCGCGACCAACCTCCTGTGGGACTGAGATGTAATCGCAATTGGTTGATCACTGGGTGGTGACCAATGTCATGCGTGTCAAATCCTTATTGGTGCAGATCGAATGCTATCGAAAATGATACAATGTGACCACCAGTCTAGGTGACTCGACACTGCGTGCACTATTGTGAGATAATAAGGACTTGACACACATAACATTGGTCACCACCCAGTGATCAATTAAATTGTTATAACCAAGGTTTACTAAAGATAATTATGTTGAGTTTTATTCATTTGTTACGCGCAAATCAAAATAAAGAACAATCAATCGTATAAAACATACCTTATTCTATGATAAATTATAATTTTGACCTTGAAATATATGTACTCAATAATGCTAGGCTTTAGAAAGAATATTCAATGTATTATTGAGACTCATGATCAGTGAAATTCAATTATATTAGGTATATAGCTATTATCTGTTAAGTTCTAGGGTTGTATCATCAAAAATAGATGGTGATTAGCGGTGGAATCCAGGACTCGCGTTTCGTTCTGCTTCGGATCCGTCATCAGCTGTGAGATGCAGGTACATCCAATTGACGTGTCACAAGTAGAACAAAACACGCCTGCTGGATTCCACAGTTAGTCACTATCCATCCAAGTTTAAAATGCTTGTGAATTAAAGAAGTATAAATGCAGTCCACTCAGTATGCACATATGCCAATAATAGACTCATCAATTGCAGTCCTAAACAACACTGGAAATATACAAGTAAGCAATACTATGTTGTATGTTTTGTTGTGAATATTACATTTCAATGGTTATGATCATGGGTCAATTGAAGCTAGACCACCATGGGAAACCTGGAAGCACTGAACGGCTGTTTCGTCCTGTTGTTCACGACCTTTGGATGAATCTTAAGTGATATTGGTAAATATTAGTCAATTAGAAAACAGTTAATATAGAGGTAAGAGAGAGGTTCCGAGGTTCTTAAATCATAATGCATACGATAGAGGAAGTTATCCATATGACTCCATAATAGCCGCAAACACTTTCAGCCTCGTTCACATAGTTTCAATATTTTTTGTGTGTACTCCGGTTGTTGGATCCATAAAATGCCTCTTTTGGACGACGACACGATGCACAAAACCGTCTCTATGTAGACATCGGTACGCCGGTTGTACACATTCCCGTATAATTGGTATTATTGTTTTAGCCTGTCGGTTTCTAACACGTTGGAAGTGTCCCTTTTGAGTTGACATCTATTATATTGCAAAGAACTATGAAGCATATTTATGGGAGTGCAACTTACCCAGTCTTCTTTATGACTACGTCCTCTGTTGAATTTTCGCTGTTTGGCTACTTTTCCTCCTATTTCAACGGCTATTCAGACTCTTTCAGATGACTCGTGTAAGGTTGTCATTTTCACTGCTTTTATACATATACAATACTCATTCCACTGAACTGCCGTTGTTTCGCTAACATCTGTAAACGTTGCAGCCAGTGTGAATGGTGTGGTGAGACTATAATTTATGGATGACATTTGAGCGACACTAAACTAAACTTGGGAGTGTCCATCTAATAACTGTAATAAAATGAGGGTTATAAACCTGTGTGGGGAATTAGAATTATGATTTACAATTGATGGTTAGTAGTTAGGAACTAGATTTCGGGTCTTCATCACTAACTGATATTAGCTATAAAGCCAAAACTCTATTTAGCCAAATGAATGAGTGAATTTCACGCCAAAATCCGAGACCTGTTACTTTATAACTGATTGGTTCGTCCATAAATTATAGTCTCGCCAATGATGCTTTTATTATTCAGTTCGCAACAATTTTCATCATCTGCCTTAATCTCAATCTAGATCAAACGAAAAAATTTGCTGTTTTGGCAGTCTTCTTCTTGCAATATAAGTAACAGCGAAATACAACTGTAGTGAACAGAACACCCGTGGCAAAATCGAATGTATTTAACACAAAATTACAGGACTTGTTAATAAAATCTAACAATCATCAAGTAAATGCTTAATTTGCAAAATGTCTACCAATTGTCTCAAAATGACTCAGACTTCATTGTTCTTGCATTTTCATACAAATCACATCCTGTTTCTCTTATTTACTGTTCGATCCTCTGGGCTCTCTGCTTCCAGACATTCTGTTCACAATTAACATCATCTACTACTTATGTCAATATAAGTAACACATCACACAACTTCATTACGGTTGTCTACACAAGGTCCAGCAGTCATCTGATTACCCCAATCAAAAATGAAAAGAACTTCTTAGCAATCCCATGTGTTCTAGCCGCTCAATTATAATATCTTCTTTAAAATCCTCTGTGAACTAATCGTACTAAAATTGGCGCCTTCATCTTGAAACCTCTCAAACACTCCTGATTGGCTCGTCCATAGTCTCGCCAATAAATAATAATAATAATTTGTAATATGATGATGAATAAACTAAAGAGTTCGATCCCTGATAAAATGATGAATATGTATATACTTCTAATTAATTAATTTCATTAAAATGAATCATTTATGTAAATCTCATTTGTCTTCTTTTCTCTCTTACTCTCCCCCTCTCTCTCACTCCTACCCTCTCGCTCTCTCACTTCCACTCCCTCTTCCTCTCACTCCCACTCTCTTTCTTTCTATCATAGAACATGTTTATTTACATCTGTAATTGTTACATAACAGATGTAACTAGTTTGTTGTTTGTTTGTTTTTATTCATTAGCACAACACATTGGAAGTTGATTTATTTATTTGTGTGTGTGTGCACTTTTTTGCTTTTTTTTAATTTTTATTTTGTAAACATGAAAAATTGAAAAAAAAAACAATAAACAGATTGATTCAATATGTTGGATGATTTTAACAAACAAACAAGCAAAAAAAAAGAAAAAAATAGAGAAAAAAGAAAAAAGAAAAAAAGAGAAATAATCATAAATTATAATGTAATTTGAAATAATGAAAAAACAATTTGCTATAACCAAGGGATACCGATCGAATAGAGTAAACATATAAATGTATATTATTCATGCACAAATAATGTTCCTTTTATTAAATTGTCAATCATAATGAGGATAATGAATTAAAAGAAGAAGGATCAAAAGTAAGAGAAAGAAAGAAAAAAAGAAAAGAGAAAAGGAGAGAGAGAAGTTGAATTGTTTTGCTTATACCTTTGCATTGAGGTTTAACACTGCAATTGATCAGTCTGTTATTGGCATATGTGCATACTGTGTGTATTGCCTCGATAATGTCTTAATTCACAAGCTTTTTGTAAACAATGATGGATAGTGGCTAGAATGAAACGTGCATCCTGGATTCCACTGCTAGCCACTATCCATCTTTGCTTATATATCTAGGCATACGCACAGTATGCACATATGCCAATAATAGATTGATCAATTGCAGTCTTAAACATCAATGGGAAGATGCAAACAAAACAATACCAAGTGAATTTAAATTCGTTCCATTGCACAAGCAGGTGATTATCAGGACTCAGTAGCTGAGGGATAACGTGATGGCGTTTGAAGCGTATGTCACTGGGTTCGACTCTCAGAGTGAACATCAACTCTGAGATGAAAGTGCATCCGGCTGACGAGTCCCAAATAGGACGAAACGCACATCAAACTGGATTCCATTGCTAGCCACTATCCATCTTTGTTTATAGAATCAGTAGACAGTTTATATTGTAATCACATGTAGTTTTTTTATCCATTTTGTTTATGTAAATTAATTTATAAGAGATTGAATTAATTCAAGTTCCAAGGTGAATATCAGATCTGAGATACAGGTGTATCCAGTTGATGAATCCCAAATAGGATTTAATGCATGTCGTGGATTCTACTGCTGGTCACTGTGATGTATGTTACTTATACCCACATAAGTAGTATATAACGGTGGTCAGGCATAGAATGTATTTCAGTAGAAGATAGATAAAGAAAGGACGGAAACAGAACACAACTGGTATGAAAATGCATGAACAATGAAATCTGAGACATTGGACTGATATTTGCAAAAGAAACAGTCAAGTTTGAGACGATGGATTGATATTTTGCAAATTAACTATTTACTATATGGTCCTTAGGTTTTATTGAAATCCTCTGTAATTTCATGTCGAATACATTCGATTGTCCCCCACTCGTGTTATTTTTCACTACAGACACTATCTATCATTCATCAATAAGTTTACTTACTAGTGTAAATATTAGTACAACGGGGCAGCAAATAGATATGCGCCATACACTAATAATGAGCCCAATAATAGTTGTTATTGATTTGTGTGAGAGATGTGATACTGCTCGGATGACCAGACTGAAGCATGTGGTTTTCTTAGTAAGGCCATTCCCTTAACCTTTGACTTAAAGATCTAATCCACAATGCAGTGGAGCAACGTTATGAAATGCAGTTCCATAGCAGTCAGCGAACAATGATAGATTCACATATCATTTATTTCTTCAAATTCCTGGAGTTCATGTGTATCACTGGTTTGGAATCAGGGTTTTCTAACTCCCTTAGGTAGATCCTCCATATCCATCAACCCGGTTAAACCTCCTGATATTCGCCTTTCGTCCGTTCCATTTCGTAAACAACACCCATGTCACTAAAAGGAAGTGGATAGGACTTCTTGGTAGTAACTGTATACGCGTCGCCATGTGAGAGCATTTTTTCTTTTCGTATTTAAATGAGAAAAAATTTCGTTATTATCAGTAAGACGTTCATTGTGAGACTCGAATTCAGTGTCGTTCGCTTCAAACACCATTACGTTATCCACTTAGCTACTGAAGATGCACATATACCACCAAGAGATTGATCAATTGCAGTACTAAACAATATCAAATGAATTGATTATTCTTCTTCTGTTTGATTCTATAATCTAATACTTAGATTAAGGAGTCCTTCATTAATTCATTGTTTCAAACAACAACAAAAAAACTTGGCACACTGTTCAACCACCGGAGAATACTCACTAATATTATGTTATTACCATTGTTTTCATGTGTTAATTCAGTCTGTTATATAATACTTACCTAGTTGCTATGACCATTTTGTAATCAATTAATCAATTTCTATTCTTACGTAACATTAATTCATTCTTTCTCAAAAAAAATAGAGACAATTTTTTTATTTTTTCTAAACTAATTGTAGTACCGGCGCCATATTTCTTTAACAGACCCCATTAAATCAACCGATTAGACTGAATAGGTTTTCTCCTTTTGTTTTTGGTACATTTTAATTATAAACTATAGCTATTCTATAGAAGAATGATGAGCTATTTGAACAGATTAATGAAAATAATATTCATCAAAGATATCTAATGAATTAACAACCAGTTATGATCAGTATGAGACTTTGATTGAGATCATGAATCGATTGATGTTAGATGACCATTGAAAATCTACTCACAAGTGACTAACTTCTGGTGAGAAATCGTAGCCATTGGAGCTCATCCATGTCGGGTAGAGACAAGTAACTATCTCAGTACAATTGAAGATAGTCGCGCAATTTCATGGATTGGTTGGAGTTAGACATTAAAACCATTAGATACCGGCTCAATGATCTCGAGATTAAGTGTTCACACGTGAGACTGAAGGTCCTGGATTTTAGTTTCGCTGAGCAGGACCTTGGATATGCACTGCAGAAGAGTCCAAAACTATGAAGAAACGGCAGTCCAGAACAATCGAATTCATTCGTCTGTTTGTTGGTTGGAGGTAGTCAACAGGAAACGCTGGACCTAGTATTTGTAATACTTGGCACTTGTTAGCTAGGTGTATCTGTTATCTCAGTCCGACAGGAGATCAGTCGCGGCCAGGATAACTCAGTAGTAAAGTCTCTGACTGTGTAGCTGGGTTACACGGTACAGAGTTCGTCAGGTAGCATCAGTTCCCTCAAGAATACAGGTACAGCTTATTGGTAATAAATTTCGTTGCTGACTAGTTAGGTTCGAACACCATCTTACGACATTTTTAAAACTCACAAAATATGTTATTTTCTACAGAATTTTTCATACATCATTTCAGATAAAGATACTGAGTAGCACAAGTAAACTGAAACAACCGGTGCATTTATAGATCAAATCAGATATCAATCATCAAATTAATGAAAAAGCAATGCATTCTGATTAGAATAGCAATAGATACCTACTATTAAATTGATTCACTTCAAGTCTGTGTCTCAATATCATTTTCTGTTACATAACGCCCATATCGGCTTACAACACAATAATCAACATAAATAATATTCATTGTTAGAATACATGTCACCATACCTCATTACTCCAACATGATCTGTGTTCATGTGATGATGATTCATTTGGAGGATCGATGTGGGATTACACATTTATTTGTGTGTGTGTGTGTGTGTGCGAAGAGGGGTAAACTAATATGGGAAGACGTTATTTATCGTTTCTACAAGTAACACCATCCATCCTACACATGAACATTTAACACAAATTTGTGTGATGAAAAATTCCCACAAACCATCCTTCTATCTTAGTGCACTTAAGGCAAACTTAATTCATCACAATTATGCGTACTTCTCTTTTCAATATTTATTACCTTCTTCTTTCCTATATCACTAACAGAATTACTATGACCATTTGTATCTGTTAATAATTTTGTTGTAACGTCATCCATGTCAACATCACGTTACATTTGAACAAAGCTACTTCAATTCGTTCAAAGAAATACAAGTTACATAATGTTTGTTTACATTTTATTAAGTAACTATAAGGTCATATTTGTGTTTTTAACTAACTACCTAATGTAAGTAATTTATAACATGACCATCAGTAATAGATTAGTCTATAATTAATGTTGATTAATGATATCGAGTGTTGTGACAATAAATAGTTAATCATTAAAGACAAATTTTATAAAGTAGAATGCGAGTACTCGAATTATCTTCTGATATAAATTCATTACTTACTTACCTACTTACTTTCACACTTACTTACTTACCTACTTACTTTCACACTTACTTACTTACTTACTTACTTACTTATTTTCGCACTTACTTACTTACATACTTACTTTCTTACTTACTTCCATACTTACTTACTTACTTATTTATTTACTTACTTACTTACACACTTGATTACTTACTAACTTACTTCCACACTTACTTACTTACTTACTTACTGACTTCCACACTTACTTACATACTTACTTATTTACTTACCTGCACACGTACTTATTTATTTACTTACTTACACACTTATTTACTTACTTGCTCAATTACTTACTTAATTCCAACTTATTTACTTACTTACCTATTTACTTACTTACATCCCAACCTACCCAATTACTTAATTTCTTACTTAATTACTTACTTAATTCCACGCCTAATTACTTACTTAATTTCCTACTTCATTCTGTACTTCCACATTTGCATACTTACTTCCAGACTTACTTACTAAATTTATTCCTTACTTCCAAACTTGCATACATACTTACTTACTCACTTACTTCCACACTTACTTACTCACTTACATGCTTACTTCCAAATTTACATACTTACTTACTTACTGACTTCCTTAGTTCCACACTTAATTACTTTTTTAATTACTTACTTACGTACTTACTGAATTACTTAATAATTTGATTACTTACTTACTTACCCACTTATTTACTTACTTGTTTAATGACTTACACACTTACATACTTACTTACTTCCATATTTAGTTACTTACTTATTTACTTACTTTCTTACTTCCACAATTACAAATTACTTGCTTAATTACTTACTTGATTCCACTTTTACTTACTTAGTTACTAACTTCCACAATTACTTATTTTCTTACTTAATTACTTACTTAATGCCGCACTTACTTATTTACTTACTTACTTGCTTACTTCCACATTTACACACTTGCTTACTTACTTACTTACTTACGTACATACTTAATTCCAAACGTATTTACTTATTTGCCTACCTAATTAAATACTTATTTCTACACTTACGTACTTGCCTGCTTACCTACTTACTTCCACACCTACTTATTTACTTAACTAATTACGTCCACACTTACTCACTGACTTAATTACTTATTCCCACACTTACTTACTTACTTGCCTACTTACTTACTTACTTCCACATTTATTTACTTAATAACTTACTAATCTACTCACTTACTTACTTACTCACTTACTTACTTAATTCCACACTTTATTACTTTCTTAATTTCTTACTTCATTCCTTACTTCCGCATTTGCATACTAACTTACTTATATAATTCCACACTTATTTATTAATTTTCTTCCCTACTTCCAAACTTACTTACAAACTTACTTACTTACTTACTGACTTATTTACTTTCATAAACACTTACTTACTTACTCTCTTACTTACTTCCACTCTTACTTAATTACTTAATTATTTCCACAATTATTTACCAACTAACTAACTAACTTACTTGCACACTTACTTATTCAATTTCTTACTTCCCAACTTACCTAATTACTTACTTACTTACTTCCACACTTACTTATTTACTTGCACAACTAAGTGCTTACATCCTTACTTATTTACCTTCAAACCTAATTACTTACTTTCTTTATCTTTTTCCACACTTACTTACTCAAATTCCTTACTTCCACATTTACTTACGTACTTACTTATTTACTTCAACACCTACTCAAGTACTTATTTACTTACTTACTTCCACACTTACTTACTTACTACCTCACTTACTTATGACTTACTTACTTCCACAATTATTTACTTACTTACTTACTTACTTACTTCAACACTTACTTGCCTACTTACGTACTTACGTGAACACTTACTTACTTACTGACTTACTTCCACAATTAATTACTTAATTACTTACTTAATTCCACACTTACGTACTCACTTACTTACTTACTTATTCACATCTTCACTTACTTCTCTAATTATCTATATAATTACTTACTTCCACAATTACGTATTAACTTACTTACTTACTTCCACACTTACTTACTTACTTGCCCTCTTCCAAATTTACATACTTACTTACTTGCTGACTTCCTTAGTTCCACACCTACTAACTTACTTAATTACTTACATACCTACTTACTTACATAAATAATTACATACTTACTTACATACTTACTTACTTAATTACTTCCACACTAACCCACTTACTTACTTACTTATTTACGTACTTACTTACTTCCAAACTTTTTTACTTATTTGCTTACCTAATTCGTTACTTATTTCCACACTTACTTACTTGCTTGCTTACCTGCTTACTTACTTACTTACTTACTTACTTAATTCCTGACTTGCTTACTCACATAATACTTTCCAGCTTACTTAATTCCTTACTTACTTACTTCCACACTTGCTCACTTACATACTATTTACTTACTTCCACACTTACTTATATACTTACATATTTACGTACCTAATTTCAAACGAAATTAATTTTTTACTTTCTTACTTAATTCCTTGCTCCCACATTTACTCCTTTATTTACTTACTTACTTCCACACATACTTAATTACTTACTTACTTACTTACTTCCACACTTTCTTACTTACTTACTTACTTCCACACTAACTTACTTACTTACTTATTTACTTACTTATTTGCTTATTTACTTACCTACTCAATTACTTACTTACTCCTGTTACTGCTCGTGAACGAGCATTGTTCGCTCAACGTCGTTCTCCATTCAACCCTGTCCTTGGTAATCATTTCCAGCTGCTTCCAGTTGTTGTTTATCCATTCCATATCTGCTTTTATTTCCCGACGTAATGTGTTGTTTGGCCTTTCTCTTTTACGCTTCCCTTCAGGATTCCAAGGTAGGGCTTGTCTCGTGATGTAGCTTAGCGATTTCTGAAATGTATGTCTTATCCATTTCCATCGTCTTTTCCTAATTTCCCCTTCAGCCAGAAACTGGTTTGTTCCCTTCTAAAGAATTTTGTTGCTCATGATATCCCACCAAGGAATGTTGAGTATTTTGCGTAGACAGCTATTTATAAACACTTGTACCTTCTTGATGGTGGTTGTTGTAGTTATGCATGTTTCAGCTCCGTACAGTAGAACTATCTTGACGTTCGTATTAAAGATTCTCACTTTGATGTTAGTTAAATGTTGTTTTGAGTCCCACATGTTCTTCAGTTGTAGGAATGCGGCCCTTGCTTTGCTAATCCTCGCCTTTATGTCTTCATCCGTCCTTACTTGGAATGCATTTGTCAGCTGTCCTCCTTGCACGACCTCGCACTGCAGTCCATCAAATGAGTTCCGAATAATATTGACAATCTTCTCAGGAACTCCGTATTGTCGAAGAAGTTTCCATAACGTCCTCCTATCTACACTGTCAAATGCCTTTTCATAATCGATGAATTTGATGTACAGTGACGAGTTTCACTCAACTGCTTGTTCGACGATGATCCGTAGTGTCGCAATTTGTTCTGTGCACGGCCGATTTTTACGGAACCCAGCTTGTTGAACTCGAAGTTGGGCGTCTATTGCATCTTTCATCCGGTTCAGAAAAACTCTGTTGAAGACTTTCCCTGGTATTGACAGTAGTGTAATACCTCTGTATTCTGATTTACATTATGAAGAATAACGTGATCAATGTGATTCGATTTGTATTAAGAAGGGCCTGACATACATGATATTGATTATCACCCAATGATCAATCAATTGTAAATACATCTCATTCCTACAGAAGGTCAGTCGCGACATGGATAGCTCAGCGATAACATCTCTGACTGTGAAGCTGGTTGACACGGGATCGAATCTGATAGGGGGCATCAGTCCTCTCAAGATTACAGTTACACCTCATTGACGAGTGCCAAGTAGCATGAAACACGAGTCCAAGGTTATCTGTGGACCACCTCCAATCAACATCTTATCTTAACATAGTACACACAATGTCGAGACTAGTGACTACATTGCAACTTGATCGATAGTATTCGATGTGTACTAAGAAGGACCTGATATACATGACAGGCTTTTGTTGGGGATATCCAGAAAACCCTTCAAAAAAAGCCAAGAAATACTCTGAAAACACTAGGAAGCATTTTATCCAATAAGAGCTCACTACAAGTTTTGCCAGAAACATCTAGAAGTTGGAAAGTTACATTCCGAGTTTTTGATTAGATAGTCATTACACTGCTACTATGTTTAATAGTATTCCAGAATTTTCAGGAAAAACCAAGGACATCTAAAGTACTATAAAAACCCTATATTTTCTGTATTAAAATGAACCTTCGGAGTAAAGTGTTTCTCTCATATTTTGCGCCTTTTCTCTCGTGTTCAAGTCGCTGTGTAGTTCTAGCTTTGAGAATACTAGAAGAGCTTAGGAACCGAATCTAACGTTCAGTTACCAAGACTTATCAGTTTTCAAGACGAAAAACAATTACATGATTCAACAATTAGTTATATTACTAAGTTAAAGAAGTAAATTTATTGACTTTTTAAAAATTATATATATATATATATATATATATATGTATATATAAATTGTTAGTTAATTAGTTTCAACTACTTCCAGATCCTAGATTCGAATTCCGTACGTGGGATCATGGATGTGTACTGCTGAGGAGTCCTATGCCAGGACGAAACGGTGGTCGAATACTTCCAAGTTTTCCATGGTGGTCTAGCTTTAATTGACTCATGAACTTAACTGTTAAATTAATCTCAGTTCATTGTATTAAAGTTTATTGGTTGATTGAATGTTTAAAATGATTATAACTACATCGATCATTAAAAATTCCAAGTATTTATAAACAATTGTCTAGACAAAATGCTCAATGCCTTTTGATCGGATACCATCAGCAACAGATTACTGTGGGAGAAAATAAACCAATTCCCAACTGAAGAGTAAATTAGAAAAAGTTGTTTGAAGTGAATAGGATATACATTGAGGAAATCATCGAATGGCATCATGAGGCAAGTCACAATTTGGAATCCTGATAAGGAAAACAAAAGTGGTAAACAAGAGAACATATTGCATCGTGAATTGGAGGCAGATAGCGAGACAATGGATGGTACTTGAAAACAGCTGGAAAGGAGAGCCCAGGACAAAGTTGGATGGGGAATCTTGATCGACGGCCTATACTCCTTCAAAAGGGTTAACAGGCCGAAGTAAATAAGTGTGATGAGGTTGATATCTAAAGTTAGATAATCATGAGAAATCAAGAAAAGGCCCAGGACATATTACCAAACTTAGTATTGAAATCTGATGTAAGCTGAGAATGATAGATCCTGGGTTCGAATCTCGCGGGGTGCGGGATCGTGGATGCACACTGCTGAGGAATCACATACTAGGACGAAACGGCCGTCCAGTGCTTCCAGGTTTTCCATGGTGGTCTAGCTTCAATTGGCTGATGATTTCAATATGTAAAATTTCTAAAATCTCCATAAACCCCATCTGATAGTAAGCTGATGCGTTGAAAATCTAATCTTTCAAAGTTAAAATGATGAGATTGTAATTAGTAATAATCATAGAAAACATTATAAACAGTTGCATAATTAATCATCATGATTCAAACTAAAATAAACTGAATGAATGATTGACAGTGAATGAACGAAAAATATGATTATGTAACAGATTAAATTATCGTATTACAACCATCTTTATCATAATAAAGAACAGAACTGTCCTATTTGCTTTCTGTCTATATGGATCAAGTAGGAAATACATAGTGGATAGATTAAGGACAGAGCTGTTCATTAGATTCATTTGGTATTGTTTACATGAATCTTCTCATTGATATTTAAGACTGCTATTGGTCAGCTTGTTATTGGAGTATGTGCATAATGTGCGTATTGCCTCCATATTGCCTTAATTCACGAGCATTCTAAGCAAAGATGGTTGATGGCTAACAGTGAAATCCAACAGGTACATGTTTCGTCCTATTTGGGACTCGTAGGCTGGATATGCCTCCATCTCAGAGTAGATGTTCATTCACTGACTAGAACTCAGTACCGTTCACTTCAAACGGCATCGCGTTAATTAATTAGCTACTGAGTCCCGATAACCACTTACTTGTGCAATGCGGTGAAGTTGAAACTCACTTAGTATTGTTTAACTGCATCTTCTCATTGATGTTTAAGACTGAAATTGACCAGTCTGTTATTGACAAATTTACATAGAACGAAACGCGCCCGACGGATTCCACTGCTAGCCACTACCCATCTTTGCTTACAATGTTTGTGATTTAAGACAATATCGAGGCAATCTGTACAGGATGCACATATGCAAACAAGAGACTGATCAATTGCAGTCTTAAATAACAATGGAAAAGTAAGCAACTCCGAGTGAATTTAAAACTTCACCCCATCGCACAAGCAAGTGGCTATCAGGACTCAGTGGTTAATTAATCAACGCTATGTCGTTTGAAGTAAACGTTACTAAACTCCAGTCCATGAGTGAACATCAACTCAGACATGCAGGTACATCCATCTAACAAGTCCAAAATAGGACAAAACACGCGCCTGTTGGATTTCACCACTAGCCACTATCCATTTTTGCTTGAAGTTAGTTATTATTATGATTTTTCGAAAAATATACAGACAAACACTCCATCTCCGTTATTCATCAAGTGTCTCTAAATCATAATTGTCAAGAGTTTTTCACCCATTGAGATACATATTTTAAAGAGACATTTGTTAGAGAGCCTAGTTCAAACGCTTTACTCAATCCCAATGGATGAGGTCAGGAGTCATTTGAAGCTAGAACACCATGGAAAACCTGGAAGCACTGGACGGCCATCTCCTATTGTGGGAATCCTCCGTGATAGTGCTCATCCACGATCCCACCTCGCAACATTCGAACACAGGACCTATCAGTCTCGCGCCAAGCGCTTAACCAACTAGACCACTGAGCCGGCATCCAATGGTAATAATGTCTAACTTCAACCAATCGACGAAGTCGCGTCACCGTATACCATTGTCTTCAGTGAGCTGATATCTCACAACGGACCTGGTTGAACACCACTAGTAACGGCTTCTCACTAGAACTCCATACTAGGACGAAATAGCCATCCAATGCTTTCAGGTTTTCCATGGTGGTCTAGCTTCAATTGACTCATGATTTCAATCCGTGAAAGATACCTCTATTAACAGTAGAATGTTCATGGGAAGATTATGTACTTTTAAAATGAATAGAAGATAGGCGAAATGTTTGTAGGTATTTGTTTATACTAATAATGTTCAATCAATCAATAGTATAGTTCATTATAACTAATATGAACATAAATATGTAGTAGACATAATCATCTATTCATTCCTTTTAGTACATTTAACCTTAATTGATTGTTTATTTTGTTTACTTAATATGAACTATGATATAATGTTGTTTACATCTAAATAGATTTCTACAGTTGAAATGGATCAATTGAAAATTGAATGATTTGATTATGTAATGTATTAAATGAAATAAACAAATTATGAATATGATTAAAGAGTGTATAAACTTAGATGAAATGAGAGAACACCAATCCAATCACACTTGATAGCGAAACTCTGGAAGATGTAGAATCCTTCACATACCTGGGAAGCATCATCGATGAACAAGAAGGATCAGATACAGACGTAAAGGTGAGGATTGGCAAAGCAATAGCCACATTCCTACAACTGAAGAACATATACAACTCAAAACAACTCTTAACTAATATCTTTAATACGAACGTCAAGATAGTTCTACTGTACGGAGCTGAAACTTGCATAACTACTACAACCATCATCAAGAACGTACAAGTATTTATAAATAGTTATCTACGCAAGATACTCAACATCCATTGGTCGCATACCAGCAACAACAGCCTTCTGTGGGAGAGAAAAAACCAGCTTCCAGATGAAGAGGAAATTAGGAAAATACGATGGAAGTGGATAGGACATAAATTATGCAAATCATCAAACTATATCACGAGACAAGCTCTAACTTGAACTCGTGAAGGGAAACAGAAAAGTGGAAGGCCAAAGAACACATTACGTTGGGAAATATAATCAGATATGTAAAGAATGAATAACAACTGCAAAGAACAGTGTTTGATGGAGAATGCTGGTGAGCGGCCAATGCTCGTTCACGAGAAGTAACAGGCGTAAGTAAGTAAGTAGATCAAGTGAAATCAACTGCATGCAACACGGGAATAACAAACACATTTATTTAGATCTGTTTATCCTACTCGAGGAGAAGCATAGGTTGCTCACCAGCATTCTTCATCCAACTCTGTCCACGGCCATCCTTTCCAACTCTTTGTGCTTGCTGTTGATCCTTTTTAAGTCTGCTTCCAATTCCCAACGCAGTGAGTTCTTTGGTCTGCGCTTTTTCCGTTTCCCTTCACGATTCCAAGTTATGTGCTTACTGATGGTATCTGAACTACGAACTTTCAGTTTCTTACGTAGACAATTGTTTAGAAATACTTGTACATTCTTGATGTTGGTTGTAGTAGTTCTCTACATTTCAGCTCTATGAAGTAGGACTGTCTTAGCGTTCGTATTGAAGATTCTAATTTTGATATTGGTTGACAGTTGTTTTGGGAATACGGTCCTTGCTTCGCCAATCCTCGTCTTTACGTCTGCGACAAGAGTAAACAATTTTCACAGTGAGAATGAAATTATTAAGCCATTTCTGTAATGCAAATATATGATCCTTAAAACACTTAGTAATCACTGCATTATCGTTTTATTGGACAATGATAAGTTGAACGGGATAGCAATGTCTTTCAAACACACCGTCATGGCACAACAGATGGAATACAATGAATTTTTTCCATTATACAGATTCAAAACTTTATAGTGGCTGGTACTATTGTAGTGAACGAGAACACAACTAGGATCAATCGAATGTATTTGAACACAAAATTACAGATCATCTTAGTGAAATTTGAGAACCATACAGTAAATACTTCATTTGCAA
Source organism: Schistosoma haematobium (assembly GCF_000699445.3). NCBI lineage: Eukaryota > Metazoa > Platyhelminthes > Trematoda > Strigeidida > Schistosomatidae > Schistosoma > Schistosoma haematobium. Next base: position 18,481,076 of record NC_067202.1, on the reverse strand, counting down.
AATGTCAATTAATCGCCTAAGACTTCATTGTTCTTTCGTTTCCTCGTCAATCCTTTTCTGTTCTTGTTGTCTTTCATTAGATGTTTTTAACCTTCTGCTGCTAGGAATTTCACTTTCGATTGATGATACATACTACTTATATCTGTCGATATCAGTAGCACACACCACAATATGTCAAGCCTGGACAAACTAATTTATTCATTGTTCTCAAGTGACATTTTGACCTTATCATTTATTCGCTTATTAACTCTGACTATATTTATATGATCTTATGTATCTTAATCACTTACCCTATTCATTATGTAATTGTAACTCATTTTGATTTGAATAGAAATATTGAGTCACGCTTGATGCATATGGATTGACTCACTTGCCTTCTTCGCTACGCTTCACTTCATTTTGCTTCTATTCGCTTCTTTCACTTCATTTCTCTGATAGTTTGTTTAGACCAATGAGTATGCGGAATATACGAATTTTAAATTCATTCTCGCATTACACTTATTTCATTTTACCTATTCATTAACACGATTTAAGTCGATCATTATATAGGAGAGTAACCGGGATGTTTATTTTGGATAATGATCATTACATCAGTCAGTCAGTTATTCAGCTACAAGGCACATATATGCATCGATCCAAGTTGCCATACCTCATTAACACAACAAGATGAACACTGAATTCATAGAAGTAATTAACTCAGTGGTGACAATATAAAAAAGAAAGATTGCACATAAGGACATTGTACAAGAAGAAAGAATTAGTTCGTAGAAAGAAAGATTTAAAGCAATTTTGATCTCACAGTTTACAAGACAAAAAGTGTATACACCTACGCCATCGTGACCAATTCTGAACCATGTCGTCTAGAGTCTCCAACCATTGGTTATGATAGTCGCGCGGACCTCAACGAAGTAGTCTGCATCTACCAACATGGCTGAGACCAGAGGTCAGTGACTTCAAGCACTGATGATGATAAAATGGTCAGTACGTAATGTAAATGGACTCAGATATCGGATCACTAAATATTAAAGAGTACCACACTAGAACGGATCAGACTTCAAGTGATTCCAGATTTTCAATGATGGTCCAACATAGATCGATTGGTGAATTCAACTTTAAAAATACTACAATCTTCACAAATCTCCTAAATTGATAATACAAAAATAATTCAAAAATGTGAACAGTTGAAGTTTTTCCTCATGCTATTAAAACTTAGTGTGTTCACATTCACTTGGTATCGATGGATTGAACATCAATTCTGAGATGCAGTTACATCCAGCTGACGAGTCCCAAATAAAACAAAACACGCGCCTATTAGATTCCACTGTTAGCCATCAACCATCTTTGATTATAATCCTCGTGAATTAAGTCAAGATCAAGGCAATACACACAGTATGCACATATGCCAATAACAGACTGATCAATTGCAGTCTTAAATGACAATCGGAAGATACAAATAAACAACATCAGGTAAATTTAAATATTCACCCCATTTCACAAGTAAGTGGCTATCAGGACTCAGTAGCTAAGTAAATAACGGGAAAGTGTTTAAGGCGAGCTATAAATGATTCGAATCTTAGAGTAAACATCAACTCTGAAATGCAAATACATCCAACTGACGAGTTCCGAATAGGACGAAACACGCGCCTGTTGGATTCGACTGCTAGCCACTGTCCACTTTGTTCACTGTGTTCAGTCGACAAGAAGTTTCAACTATACTTTCAATATGGATTATTTATCTGAATATCTACACATGTAACTCGTTTTATAACTCACATTGAATAAACAAACCAACTATATTTCTTTAACACATGACAAAGATTACATTTACTTCTCACAATAACAGAAAATGATCACATATAGAATCACCTAAACTGAAATGGCATAATCTTGGTTGTAATACACACACAATCAATGATTTATCCGTACTGGATTAACACTCATAAATGTATATGGATTTTTAACACTCTCTCACTCACACACACACTCTTGGTTTAACTGTGTGCTTGCTTAGTGTACGCTTGTGGATTTTACCAACCGTTACCAATAAATTGTCTCTATAACTAGTGTTCAAGCTTTTGAATAATCTTGAGTAAATCCATAATTCCACTAGGAGATTTATCCTTCATTAAATACTCCGTTAACAGGATACTATTTATTGGAGTCACATATAGAGGATACTAACCTCTGTAACCTAATTAGTGTATCAGCAGTTTTGTCACTGTCGACGGTGGTCTCATGATACAGTGGACCTAGAAAGTTCGAGTTTCACTTCGAAATCTTAATAATTAGATTACTAAGTTGAAATGCAATGCTGAACATTTTCAATATCATTCAATTCACAGTATAAAGCAACCACCATCCAATCCCATTGACGATGAACATTACACCTTTGATACTAACTAATTTCACTCTTTACAACTTCTCACTAAAATGTTGGTCTTTTAAATGATGTAAGTCAGCATCGAGATGAATTCCTTGAAATAAGGGCAGACATTGAATAATTTTCTTCTTCTTAATAGTTGAATTCATGAGTCATTTGAAGCTAGACGACCATGGAAAATTTGGAATTATTGGACGGTCGTTTCGTCCTAATATGGGACTCCTCAGCAACGTGGATCCACGATCCCTCCCCGCGAGATCCCTCATGGATACTCTTCACCATACATGTTATATCTAGAGCTTAAATTCTTGATATATCGTGTACTACTTGAGCACTCGAATGCTAGAACCCTTCAAGTCGCAAATGAGAAGACAGAAGACGAGTGAAGAGGAATGTTATTCCAAATAGTGTCAATTGTAGTACAAAACTATCAGGTATTTATAGATTTTGGTGAAAACGAAATCATCATTATAGTGATGCAATCAGAATATAGGAGGTTATTGGCATTTGTCCGATAGGTTAGCTACACGTCGAGACTCTGAAATGTTCTTCCAAAAGATGGTTGAATGGAATATCTTCGACTCTTTCTGATCTTTTTAGAGCTTCCTCGAGTTCACCCATGGACTGTCCTCACAATACACAAATTACATTCAGTAATTAATAAATTCATCAATAAGTCGAATGATGGCGAAGGCGAGATATCCGTTTATTAATATAAGGACGAGTATACTGCACGGTGATCCGTTCTGTTTTAATTTACGTCAGCGAAACATGGCCATTAAGAGTAGAACATACTCATAAGCGACTAGTGTTTGACCGCAGATGCCTTAGAAATATTGCTAGCGTCTTCTGGGATCACCGGGTAAGTAATAATGAGGTTAGACGCAGGGTATTAGGGAATGATGGTAAATCAGTTGATGTTGTTGTGAATCTTCATCGATCGAGATGGTTTGGCCACGTGTTACGTATGCCTGAACACCGATTACCACGACGCGCAATAATGATTAGTGTAGGGGATGTTTTGAGGAAAGTTAGGGGTAGCCAAATCAAAATGTGGCATCAGTTCTTGAAGTCACTAACTTCTAGTCTGAGCCATGTTGGGAGATGCAGACTACTTGGTTGGGCTCCGCGTGACTATCATAACCAATGGTTGGCGACTCTTGGTGACATGGCTCAGAACCGATCACAATGGCGTCGGTGTATACACGCTCTGTCTTCCCTTAAAATAAAAGGTTAAAATTGCTTCATTTCCTCTTTTCTACGTACTAATTCTTTCTTCCTATACTTTACCCTTATATGCGATCTTTCTTTTACATATTACCAGCTCTGAATTAACTGCTTTTATGAATCCGGTGTTCATCTTGTTGTGCTAGTGAGTTGTTCTAACTGGGATCGATGTATATATGTGCCTGGTAATACGTTGTAGCTGACTGACTGACTGGCACATCAGACTATAGTGTAACATGATCCTTTACAATAGTAATAATCTATCTTATCTTGTATAGTATACCATTATCAATAGTTCATAATGGATGTTCTTTCTTAAAAATCGTTTGTTATGATTATTTCTTATAAGAGATAATCGTTAAATATAAACAATGGAATGATAAAGAAAATCTGGTCATAACAAATACGCCAATCATCTCTATTCATTAATATATAGATGTATCTTCTTTCCTAATTGATAATTGAATATTGAATTTGATTCATGTCACCAACAGTAGTTCTATTTATCATTAACAGTCAATTAAAAGATTTACAAAATGTAATATGCAAATAGCAATATGAAGTCAAATGATTGACTCATGAATTCTATGATTATAGTCCATGTGAAGTGAAAAGTAAATGATTTTAATAAAGTAAGATGAACATTTACAAATTACAACGTTATATTACAAGTAAAGATGGATAATGGCTTGTAGTGAAATTTAGCAGGATGCGTGTTTCGTCCTATGTAGGACTCGTCAGTTGGATTTATTTACATTACAGAGTTGAGATTCGAATCAATTATAGCTCGCCTTAAACACTATCCCGTTATTTACTTAGCTACTGAGTCTTGATAGCCACTTACTTGTGCAATGGGGTGAAGTTTTAAGTTCACCTGATGTTGTTTACTTGTATCTTCAGACTGTTATTTAAGACTGCAATCGGTCAATCTCTTACTGGTATCTTTCCTTATAAAGCTTGTAAATTACGGCAAATGTCGATACTTTCCGCAGAAAGATGCACATATACCAACAGGAAACTAATCAATTGCAGTCCAAAATAACAATGGGAACATACAAGTAAACAATAACAAGTGAACTTATGTCTTAATCGATCAATCCCATGCAGTACAAGAACATGACAAGATCACGCAAAGAATTTTACGGTTATCCTAGTATGAAAGATTCTAAAATTAGAAATGTATTATCGTAGTTTATGCATTCTCCTAATATAAAATACAATCCGTGAATAATATAATGAAGTAGAGGTTAGATAAGAATTAACAATGAACCGATCTTTATGTTGACAACCTTCGTACTGGACGAGAACACAAGTGGAAACAATCAAATATATTTGAATACAACATTACAGAATCTCTGAGTAAAATCAAAGACTCACCCACTTACTTACTTACTTACTTACGCTTGTTACTCCTTGTGAAGGAGCATAGACCGCTCACCAACACTTGCTATCTAACCCTGTCCTAGACAATCAGAAAACTATACAGTAAATAGTTCATTTACGAAATGTCAACCAATCGTCTGACACTTCAGTATTCTTTCATTTCTACACCAATCACTCACTATTCTTGTTCTTTTTTCTTCTATCTTCTTAACCTTTTACCTCTAGGCATTTCACTTTCGACTGATGGTACATACTACTTATATCTGTCGATATTAGTAGCATACATCACCGTAACAATAACAATTGCAAACTGTATTACCTCACGTTAATACCATCATTATTACTTTTATTAGTTTGATATAATTTATATACTAATCTTTGTTTCTCTTTTCTTTTCTAATGCAACAATCATATTGACCTTGTATAAAGGTTATGACATAGTTAAAACGTTGAAGGATTATAAACAAGTATGCTTAGTCATGAAACGTCTTATCACTATTCCCTATAGTATGTGTGAAGACAAAACAAAGAAAAAGATTCTATTACCTTCAAAAATTACAAAACGTCGGTTCACTCATATAAAAGTACATTTTCATCTCTAGTCTTACTTAATTATCAATAATCATAAGTATTCAATGTAGATGTTAGAATGAATTCAATGTTAAGGACATGAATTGATTATTGAATAAGGATTGATGTCATGTTTATCTAGTCCTTAATATTAATTATTCACCTTTCTATGGTCAATAATCAGATATTATCAGAAGGGGTTTATTTGTAGATATTATAATAATTTAAATGGTTGAAATTATGAGTCAGTTGAAGTTAGACCACCATGGAAAACCTGGAAGCACTGGACGACTGTTTCGTCCTAGTATGGGACTCCTCAGCAGTGCACATTTATGATCCCTCACCCCGCGAGATTCGAACCCAGGGCCTATCAGTCTCGCACCAGGCGCTCAACCAACTAGACCACTGAGCCAGCACCCAACAGTGTTTATGTTTACCTTCAATCAATCGATGAAGTTGCGTCACTGTACACCATTTTCTTCAGTGAGTTGGTTAAACATCTAGCGCGAGACAGATAGGTCCTGGGTTCGAATCTGCAGAGAAAGAACAGGGTGTTACAAATTTCAAGCTTTCACTAGTTATTATCCAGGAATGAGTCTAAAGAGGAGGGGAGGATTATACTTTCTGTTGGACTAAAAGCTACGTTACTTAGTGTCACTTACTTACGCCTGTTACTCCTAATGGAGCATTGGCCGCAGACAACCATTCTCCAACCTAATCTGTCCCGGGCCTTCTTTTCTAGTTCTATCCAATTCTTGTTCATTTTTCTCATGTCTATTTCCATTCCCCGGTGTAATGTGTTCTTTGGTCTTCCTCTTTTCCTTTGGCATTGAGGATTCCATGTGAGGGATTGTCTTGTGACGCAGTTGGGTGCTTTCCTCAATGTGTGTCCTATCCACTTCCAGCGCTTCTTCCTGATTTCTTCCTCCGCTGGGATCTGGTTTGTTCTTTCCCACAGCAGGTTGTTGCTTATAGTGTCCGGCCAACTTAGTGTCACATCTAGACATATTATCACCAAACTATATAAAACTCTACTTAAAATGAGTAATTAGTGAGTTTTAACCAATGTCATGTTTATCCAGTTCTTAGTGCTGAACTTATCAATATTCTCCAATGATCTTGAGATGTTGGAGAAGATTCATAGTTCATGTGTGCGCACCCACGATCCCACTCCACGAGATTCGAACTCAGGACCCATCAGTCTCGCGCGCGAACGCTTAACCATGAGACCACTGGGCTGACCGGCATCCAGTATTGTTAATGTCTAACTTCAACCAATCTACGAAATTAAGCGACATATCCACCATTGTCTTCAGTGTGTTACTATCTCACAACAGACCTCGTTGCACTCCACTGGTCACTGCTTCTCATTAAAACTGATGAGTTCTATAATGAGATCAAACGGCGGTTCAGTGCTTTCAGGTTTTTCATGGTGGTTTGACTTCAATTGACTAATGATTTCAACTATTGAACTTACTATTATATCTACAAATAAACCCCTTCTGATAAAATAACTGTTGACTTTCGTTGTTTGTTTGTTTGTTTTTATTGCTGCATTTCATTTAACCATTTTAAAAAAAAGTATAAGAATAATCTAAGGTCAATAGTTTTATCAGTAGATCACTTCATCAGTTACATAAATTTCGTATAAAATTTAGGTTAACATGTAAATGATAAAATAGCACACTGCATGGTAACAAATAAATTCATTTCCATGTTTACATATATATAAAGAGAGAGAGCGCGCTTGATTTCACTCAACTAACCAGATAAATTAAAGGCAAACAAGAAGATTATGTAATAGCTAACGCATAATCAATACGCATAATGAAGTTAAACAAGGTGTTATTAAGACAGTTCAAATGTTAACCAATGAGAGAAAAAATTTAGGGTCATTCCATTTACTCAATACTTTGAAGTGAAGATGAGAATTTATTAACAAGATGAATTATTCTTTGTAACATTTAGTCTTTAGATCATTTCTATAAGAACTTAAATGAAATTGTTCTTTTCCTATGGATTAGTCACTGGGTTGTGATCAATGTCATGTATATCAGGTCCTTCTCAGTGCACATTGAATACTATCGATCAAGTTGCAATGTAGTCACTAGTCTAGGTGACTCGACATTGTGTGTACTATGTTGAGATAAGATGTTGATTGGAGGTGGTCCACAGATAACCTTGGACTCGTGTTTCATGCTACTTGGCACTCGTCAGTAAGGTGTAACTGTAATCTTGAGGGAACTGATGCTCCCTATCAGATTCAATCCCATGTCAACCAGCTTCACAGTCAGAGATGTTATCATTGAGCTAACCGTGTCGCGACTGACCTCCTGTAGCACTGAGATGTAATTACAATTGATTGATCATTGGGTGATAATCAATATCATGTATTTCAAGTCCTTAATGCAGATCGAATCATATTGATCACGTTATTCTTCATAATCGAAATCAGAAGATAATTCGAGTACTTGCATTCTACTTTATAAAATTTGTCTTTAATGATTAACTATTTATTGTCACAACACTCGATATCATTAATCAACATTAATTATAGACTAATCTATTACTGATGGTCATGTTATAAATTACTTACATTAGGTAGTTAGTTAAAAACACAAATATGACCTTATAGTTACTTAATAAAATGTAAACAAACATTATGTAACTTGTATTTCTTTGAACGAATTGAAGTAGCTTTGTTCAAATGTAACGTGATGTTGACATGGATGACGTTACAACAAAATTATTAACAGATACAAATGGTCATAGTAATTCTGTTAGTGATATAGGAAAGAAGAAGGTAATAAATATTGAAAAGAGAAGTACGCATAATTGTGATGAATTAAGTTTGCCTTAAGTGCACTAAGATAGAAGGATGGTTTGTGGGAATTTTTCATCACACAAATTTGTGTTAAATGTTCATGTGTAGGATGGATGGTGTTACTTGTAGAAACGATAAATAACGTCTTCCCATATTAGTTTACCCCTCTTCGCACACACACACACACACACAAATAAATGTGTAATCCCACATCGATCCTCCAAATGAATCATCATCACATGAACACAGATCATGTTGGAGTAATGAGGTATGGTGACATGTATTCTAACAATGAATATTATTTATGTTGATTATTGTGTTGTAAGCCGATATGGGCGTTATGTAACAGGAAATGATAATGAGACACAGACTTGAAGTAAATCAATTCAATAGTAAGTATCTATTACTATTCTAATCAACATATAAAATTTATCCCAAAACTCTCCAAAATTAAGTGACTGATATCAGAGTCCTGAAATGATCTCACCAAATGGACAACTTCTTTTAGTGTATATAGTCTAAGCGACATACTTATTTGAAGATATATGGGAAGAAGTAAACTGTAGTATTAAAGACCATTCATCTGGAATATCACAAATATCAAATAACAGTTAAAGTCTTTAACTAAGCTCTGGACGAATAGATACTACCACTTAACTGTAATGAAGACAGTTCAATTGATACCTGAATAAATATGAAGAATATCAGGATAAGATAATCAATCGTAAGTGAATTGAACTATAAACATTATAATGTTTCAGGAATAATCAATGCTGAACTAACGATTACGACAAACTATACTCATCGTTACATTTGGAACTGGACCGAAGTTGTTTCACTCAACTGTGTATATCGGTTAGCATGTATCAAGCAGAATATTGACATTAGTATAATAAGGAGTAATATATATTAAGTAGTTGAGATTATGAATCAATTGAAGCTAGGCAACCATGAAAAACCTGGCTCTAGCTACTATCGACTCATGATCTCAACTACTGAAATTACTACACCCCTTCTGATATGTTAAGTAGTTTAAATATCAGATATCTGATTACTGCGAGCCAATTGATTACCACTTTAAGATACATCCAAATATGTGATAGATAATTAAACCACCTGAAACTTGGGTTATAAATAGTACAGTTAACATTTTTACTTCCCCATGTTAGTAGAACTTGTTTTATTCTATCTCTAATCCATCGTCAATTCTCTATGGAACCTTTTTTTATTATGAAGGAACTAAAAGTCTTGAGATATGACGTACCATATTGAAATGTTCCGAAAAACAAATTTTGAAACTACTATTTTATGTTTGATAGTTTCTATCAGATCTATAGATGATCTAAATGTAAGAATTACGATTATATATATGAACTTAATGAAATGAATTTCAACAATTTATTTGATGAACCTGTTAGTCATATTTTATATGATTATCGTTGATGTTTTCAATATTATGAAGCGGACAGTATTGGGTTCCAGCCCCAGAGTGAACATCAACTCCGGGATGCAGGTACATCCAACTGACAAGTCCCAAATAGGTTTAAATGTGTGTTGTCCTCAAATGCCTTGGTACAGCCGAGAGTAGGAAGAGTCAGCTCTCCCTCTCCAAATACGCTCACATGACCACACGTATACACCCACGGTCGTGGAAATAAGAGAGTTATTAGGAGGTGTAAGAAGAATTTGAATGATTTGATGTGCATTTAGGGATAACACTTTTTTCATCTAAATTTCCAGAGTTTGAAATTCTACCGAGAGATTCACTTGTTGACTTAGAATATGTCGATGATATAGTTCTATTTGGTGAAGGCGCTGTTAAAATGCAGGGTCTTCTGACCATTCTAAGCAACAATGCAAGCATGTTCGGGATGCGATTCTCTCCCTCGAAATGCAAAATTTTGCTTCAGGATTGGGTTACATCGACACCCGAACTAGTGATAGGGAGTGAAGTAGTTGAGTGTGTCGACCGCTTCACTTTTCCGGGACGTCTCATCAGCCCTTGTGGTCTGGTGTGTGACGAAATCTCAACACGGATACAGAAGGCTCGACTAGCTTTTATCAACTTGCGTCATTTATGGCGTAGGCGAGATATCCGTCTATCAACCAAAGGGCGTGTTTACTGCACAGTAGTTCGTTCCGTCCTACTTTGTGGCAGTGAAACATGGCCGATGAGAGTAGAGGATATTCGTAGGTTACTAGTATTCGATCATAGGTGTCTTCAAAACATTGCTCGTATTCCTGGGACCACCGAGGAAGTAACGCGGTTGTTAGGAAACGGGTACTAGGTAAGGATGGCAAGTCAATTGAGGAAGTAGTGAAACCTCGTCAGTTGAGATGGCTGGGATACGTGTTATGTATGCCCAATCACAGACTGCCTTGACGCGCGATGTTTTGTGGTGTAGGAGTAGGTTGAAAGAAAGGTAGGGGCGGCCAGACCAAAACATGGCACAAATCCATGAAGTCACTGATAAGTGGACTGAGCCATATTGGTAGGTGTAGACTATCTGATTGGGGACCACAAGATGATAGCAACCGATGGTTAGAGACCCTTAATGACATGGCTCGAAATCGTTTGCAATGGCGCAGGTGCATCCACTCTTTGTGTTCTCCCAAATTCTAATCTTCTGAATTCTTCACATCCCTTATCTTTTCTCTTTCCAAATTTATTTCACTAGATTATACTCCTTGAATAACACCTTCAAGCCCTAATCTTTTTGATCACTGCTTATACTCTTACTACCCCTACCACTAAGGGATTTGAATCGACAGTTGTATGTATGTGCTAATGTGGTAGGCAACTCGAAGTAATGTACGTACGTACGAAGTTCTAAGTTGTGACTGACTGAATGATACAGCCACTGTCATGAAAGTTTTACTCACTGTCTTCTTACGACCAGGGTGTTTTTCACGAAAATGAGAGAACGAAGAACGAATGACCAGCGCTTTAACCGAGTTCGTGGATAAAAAGGATCCACCTAAGGGGAGTATTACAACCCTCATTCCAAACCAATCGCGGATATTGGCTCCAGGATCCTGAAGGAACCAGTGGTGTATGAACCAATTGCTAGTCACTGTTCACCATAGGACTGCATCTCCTGACGTTGTACCACTGCTTTTTGAATTCGACCATTACGTTAAAAGATCAGGGTGTGACTTCCTAAGAAAACCATCTGCTCCTGCTTGACCACCGGGAAGCATCAAAGATCACACACATCAAATGACTTGTGTGGTGCATATGTATTCGGTGCCCCCTTGTACCAATATTGATGTGTTCAAATAATAAGTAATAATATCTTATAAGATGGCCTTAATTATTGTTAATGCATAAAACTGTCGTTTCGATAACGTCGTAAAAGTATCATACATTACTTCTAAGTTCTTCTCTACTATATATGCAATCAGTGTGCAGTATATTGCCTTCAGACAAAGACTATATGTAAAATAAAGATGATATTTCCGTAAAGACAGATTATTACGGTGTCGAATTCCAACTTTATGACATAATATGTATGAATTTTGTAATGAACATCATGAATTGTTTTCAGTAAAATAACTATTAAATACCAGGAAGTGTTTGAAATCAATTACATCTTATTAACGGACTTGACAGGGCCCATCCACAACCCTATCGGGGATCGGTTTTACGATCTTTGGGTTTCTTAGATCACCGAGCTAACATCTAAATTTTTACTACTATAACTTCAGTTTTTAGGGTATCATATAATCATATCATATAATCAATTTATTCACAATGAAATCCATAATCCTAGAATTCTCACAAGAGCTCGATACATAACACTGAAAGTATTCCCACAAACTTTTAAACCTGATCGATATAATTCGATTAACACCATGGGTTAGACAATATGAAATCGATTACCACAAATGTGTACAGAATTCAAAATATTAACAAATGGAAGTGTATATTTAAAGTTTTTAAAGGTAGTTATTATTGTGAAGCTGAAGGTCTCATATGAGACTGGAGGTTCGCCATTGGTATTGTGGATGGTTTGGCATTACTTTGGTAAGTTTTGCTGACTGTTCATGCACAAAATTGGTTTGTTGGCTAACAGATTTCATTTATACTGGTGGTCACTTATCAGTGTTCTCAAGGGCTATTGTTATTTGGACATTGAAAGGCATGTTGCCGTTGCTAACATTAATGAGTTTGACTGTCGTGTAAGCAGGATAGGTCAACTTTGGCCTATTCATGCTGTGCATAATTGATTCACGCAATCATTGATCGGAATAACTATACATGTAACGTGAATGTATGTATGAATGGTGCGAATGGTCCACCAGGGTGCTTGGTACCTGTCTGGTTATGGCACAGGATTGAGCTGTACTTTTCAGATTGTAGCGTTAAAGCTTATGTGGTGTCTAGTTCTCCTGTGAAGTGGGATTGAACTGTACTGCTCGGATTATAAAGTCTAAACCTGGGTAACATCTGGTTCTCTTGAAAGTGAGATTGAGCTGTACTGCTCGGGTTAAGCCTGGGCAGAGTCTGGCTCTCCTATTGAACGGAATTGAACTTGACTGTTTTGTGTTGTCACATGAAAGTCTGGATGGTGTCTAGTTCTCTTGGAAATCAATCTATAATTACCCTAGTCCACAAAGGTATATTATATAACTGTGAAATAATTACAATTTTACCTAAGAATTGAAATGATGCAACATTTACATCTCTACATTATAATCAATAATTCATATTATTATTTCAGTAAATCAGACTGTTTAAAGTAAAACGGTGATTTGTTGAGATTTTGTCACGTTCACTCTCTACTCACCCCCCCCCTCTATTTTATCCTTTTTCTTTTAGTTTGTTCTATATTGTTAAGTAACATGTAAATTGATAAGAAACTAAGTGAGATTATAACAACAACAAAAACATACATCACGTATTTCTGATGCTGAAGAAGAAGAAGAAAAGAAGAAACATACAAACAAACGAACGAAATCACTTTAAATAAAATGACATAAATTTTAAAATGAACAAACCATTAACCATTGAATACATTTCAAACTGTCATTCTAAATTGTTGTTTCCATGGTGACCAGTAATTAACTACTTACAAGATAGAGAAAGAGAGATGTATCCAATCGAATCAATTAAAAATAATGTACTAACTAGACAGCGGGAGTACAAATTTTCTCATTAGTTATATGTCAATTATTCATCAGTTGACAATTTTTTTTGTTTTTCTTTTCTGTGAAGCATATGAAATAAGAATAATACAATGTACAATTTACTATAAACGAAATAGATGCTATTAAATATTCATTTAAATATGAACTAATATATTAATTATGTAATAAATGTGACTAGATTAAGTTAATACCATCTCTGTATTGAGTTCGAGTCCCAGTGTGAACATCAACATTCGGATGTAGGTATATCTAGTTGATGAATCCTCAATAAGACGAAACTCGTGTCCACTGTTAACCATAATCCATCTCTATTTTTTTAATTTTTATTGATACATTAACCAAGAATTTATATGGTACTACAAAAATTTGAAATTATATTTATACATGAAGATTTAAGTATAAGATCACACACTTCTTTGAATAATTTTAATAGTTCAGATCCTGAGTCAATTGAAGTCGGACCACCATGGTAAACTCAGAAGCATTGGACGGCCGTTTCGTCCTGTTATGGAATTCCTCCGTGACAGTGCGCATCCACGATCCCGCCTCGCAACATTCGAACTCAGGACCTATCACCTTCACGCCAGGTGCTTAACCAACTACACCGGTGATCTGGCATCCAACTGTGTTTTTGTCGAACTTAAACTAATCCACGAAATTCAGTGACACATCCACCATTTTCTTCAGTGAATTACTATTTCACAGCTGACCCTGTTGAACTCCACTGGTCACTGCTTCTCACTAGAACTCCAGGAAATACCTCTTGAAACCATTGACTAATGAGCATATATTGATTCATATCAGAAGAGGTTTTCTGGCAATTATAATAATTTTAATAGATGAGATCATGAGTCCTTCATGAATACTTGATATTCAACAGATTACAAGATTACTAAATTACTGATACTTCTATTAATACTTTCTCAAGACAATGTTTATACTCACTTGGTGTTGTTGTTTACTTCAATCTTCTCATTGATGTTCAGGACTGCAATTGAACAATCTATTATTGGGGTATGTGCATACTTTGCGGACTGTCTCGATATTACCTTAATTCAAAAGTATTATAATCAAAGATGAATAATAATTGCCGGTAGATTCAAGTTTGAAGCCCGTTTCGTCTTATTTGGCACTCGCCGGCTGGATATGCCTCCATCTCAGAATTGATATTCACTCTAGGACTCGAACCCAGTAACGTTTGCTTCAAGCAACATTGTGTTATCCAGTTAGCTATTGAGTTCACTGATAGACATTATCGATCTTTGCTTACAACTTTCATGATTCTTTCAGTCTATTAGCATTAGAAGTGACATGATAATATCATTAGATTTCATTGTCAAAGTAATTATGCTTTATAGCCTTAAGTAATTGTCAATTGGTAGATGAAGACTACTTGGTTGGGGTACGCGCGACTATCATAACCGATGGTTGGAGACTCTGGGCTCAGAATCGATCACAGTGGCGTAGGTGCATAGACTTCTTGTCTTCCTTTAAACTACGAGATTAAAATTATTTCATATCTTTCTTTCTGTACTATATTCTTACATAAAATCTTTCCTTTGTATATTACACCATTGAGTTATTTGCTTCTATGAATTCGATGTTCGTCTTGCTGTGCTAATGACGTATGGCAACTTGGACTGATGCATGTATGTGCCTGGTCCTACGTTGCAATTGACTGGCTGACTGACTGAATTGTCAATGAATACACATGTAAGTTGGTGTGTTTTTTATCTTCCACATTCTAACCTAGTGACATCCAAATAAACATTAATTAATTCCTATATCAACTATCGCATCACAAAGCAAGTGATTACCTGGAATCTTAAAAGAAAAAGACCAAAGAACACACTACATTGGGAATTAGAAGCAGATATCAAAAGAATGGATAATAACTGTCAACACCTAGAAAGGATTGTCCAAGACAGAGTTAGTTAGAGAAAACTAATGGATCGCTTCTGCTCCTTCATAAGGGATAACAAGTAGAACTGAGTAAGTTCCTACAATCATTAGTTTTTGTTTATTTTTTGAAAAAGACAACATCAGAAAATCCAAAAATCAGGTCAATTGTAAACATATTTTCTAACAATTAGCTCAATACTCTCTGCTTGAACAACCACAACCACAACAACCGCAACAACAACAATCAACATGTTACGTCTTACAATTAGTTTGATCCAATTCTCTATTCACAGTTACCATTTAACATGATCTTTAACTTTATTATGTGAATCAAGTAACTAGTGTAAAATTGAAATTCACCGCTTATTTCATCTCTCTATATTGAATGTTTCACAATAAGTAAACAATAAAACAGTCTAATAATGATGTCAATGAGAAATATTAACTATGTAACTGGGTATATCAGGTTTTATGAAATGTAATTAACTATACAATTACTTTTCAAGTGAAAGTAAATGTCAAGTGTATGTGTGTGAATGTTGTGTATGGGTTTGTGTGTGTGTGTTTATAATTTAGATTATTCATATAATGATAAATGGTAGTTGTACAATAACTAATAGATCGACAATAGATAATGATTACTAAATGAAATCAACAACAATCTGAAATAATAATGTAACATTACCGTTTCTTTCCTCACTGTTATGTTCATGCATAAATATTGGTACAAAAGGGGGTATCAAATAGATATGTATCATATAAGTTAGTTGATTTGTAAGTAGGAAGAGCCACAGCTTGATTCTTTGACCTAAAGGTTTAATGCACCAAACATTAGAGCAATGTAAGCATATGCAGTCTCATGGTAACTGGTAACCAACAATTGATTCAAAAGCCAATTGTTCCATCAGGATCATGGAGCTCATATGTACGATTGGTTTGGAATGAGAGATTTTCAACTCCCCTTTGTGAACTCTCCGTGTTCACCAACCCGGTTAAAGCACCGGACATTCGCTTTTCACCCTCTCAATTTCGTAAACAACAGTAGTGCCGCGAGAAGGCAGTCAGGGAGGCTTTCGTGACATGTGGTCATGTAAGAGTATTTGGACAGAAAGAGCTGACTCTCCCCATTCTCGGATTTACCGGGGCATTTGTGGGCAACAAAATGTTTAGATAGCTGATTAACACTAATTTAAAAGCCACATTAAGAACCCGGAATAAGAATGAAGCATTTTTTAAAATTGATAAGTAATAAGAAACATGCCACTCACTAGTGAGCATATGCTGATTCATATCCGAAGAGGTTTTGTGGAGATTCTAGTAAGTTCAACAGTTGAGGTTATGAGTCAATTGAAACTAGACTATAGTTATTATTTTTATTACTTAAGTTGACGGTTATATAACATGGACTACTATCTATTCAATAGACATCACGTAGATACACTTTCATGTAAACATCTTGCAGTTGATTAAAAATAAATTAGAGATCAGAACGGAAGTACATCATGACAATTATATAATAGATCAGAGAAATATACGTTTAATCAGTATGGTTATTTGTGGAGGTTGTAGTATTTCAACAGCAAACTAACATTTGCGAGTTGCTGAGGAGTCTCATACTAGAACCAAACGGTTGTCTAATGCTTCCAAGTTTCCATCAGTGGTCTAGCTTAGATCAACTCGTCAAGTCAACTGTTAAAAAATATATTGATCATAAATCTGTTCGCTCATAATAATCTATTACAAATCATTTACACTGGATATATTATACACAATATCATAAAATTACTGATTCATGATATAATGATCCAGATTTGAAACTTTAGTTAATCTACCATGTTATTTAATAACAACTTATTCCTATCAGTGGCAGTTGAACATAACTAATCAATTGGCATTGTTTATTAGAATCTTCCGATTGATATTTTGCCCTACGATTGATCAGTCTGTGATTGGCATATGTGCATACTGAGTGGACTGCCTCGATATTACCTTAATTCACCAGCTTTTATAAGCAATAATTGTTGATGGCTAGCAGTGGAATCTAGTTTGACGCACGTTTCGTCCCATTTGGGACTCGTTAGCTGGATGCACCTGCATCTCAGAATTGATATTCACTCTGAGAGTCGGACTCAGTAACGTTCGCATCAAACGTCATTGCACTATCCATATTTTAGTACTCACTAGCTAAGTCGAAATGTACCATGAATAGTAGTATATTTAGATATTTCCCTTCTAACTGATTTCAATTTTTCCATGATACAATTCAATAAAACAATAAATTAGATAAATCTCTATCGAATAATCATATTAATTCCTTATTCACTTATCCTTACATAGGTCAATGACATAATTATGTAATAAAAAGAAATATAACCTATTCACTACACTAACAATATGACCTGAATCAATTCAACCTAAGACTGTTATAAAAAATATAGTTAGATACTAATAACATACATTTTGACAAGGAATAGAATCATTTATGAAAGGATTTTCTAAGTTGAATAGATCAGTTGAATCATAAAAATAAAAAAAAACATTAGTAACTATGGGATACCCTAAGTAATTGAATTAAGGTAACATAGTGATGTAATTAGATTAGAATTAGATCAATTCAATGTTCTAACTGTTATAACTTATAACTTTGTGTTTTACTAATATGTAATGTAATGATATTGCTAATTAGAGAACAATAGCGGTGGTCTGCTTGAATATTTGGGCTACCTGATCTTTCCTACTATCTAGATATTTTGATAAGTTAATTAATTTTAGATGTTTTAATACATCGCATAACCTATTGAAGTGCATTTCCGAAAAGTGTACAACCTTTCGTTGTACTTACTTACTTAGTTACATACACCTGTTACTCCTAATGGACCATAGGCCGCCGATCAGCATTCTCCAACCCACACTGTCCTGGACCTACTTTTCTAGGTCCATCCAATTCTTGTTCATCTTTTTCATGTCTATCTCCGTTTCCCGGCGTAATATGTTTTCTGGTTTTGCTCTTTTCCTTTGGCCTTAAGGATTCCATGTGAGAGCTTGTCTTGTGACGCAGTTGGGTGCTTTCCTACCTTTCGTTGTATAAGTTATAAAATAACTCAATCACAGATATTGTGGTTGCTGGCATTATGCATCGAAAAGACTATACATTGTTTAGATGTCGACTGACTGAACTGATAATATCTAACTAGCAATCATTCAATAAGTTATCATCAGAATCGTCCAAGAAGTAAGAAATGGAAAACTTGTTGAAATACTTTATGTTGAGAATTCTATATTCTACCAAAATATATAATATTGAATAAAGCTAGTAATAACAATACTAATATAATATAATTATCGACTGGGCCAATGAGCAGTCTAGAGTCCTTATTGATCCTGCTTCCTGCCTAGCTCAGCCTTTTAAGTCTAGAATACCAATCTCAGCCTCCACGACATGAATCAAGTATTTCAAACATACTGGGTTTATATACAAACCAAACTGACCACATCGTACCATAAAACGGGAAACAACATTGGCCAAATGTGATTGTGAATGTGGGGGACTGTAATGAATAGACTAAACATGACTCAACACCTGCAAATCGTATAATAATAGTCTATGGGTCAAAACAAAACTTATAATAGGAGGAACAAGAATATGAATAGTTTAGCTACTTAACAATTATACAATAAGAATGTCTGTATAGTATTAGTCCAGAAATAGATTCCGACGGTTACCATTCATTATTCTCATCGGGATATATCACAAGACAAATTGATTATTGTTAAACTTACCATTGATAATATTGTTCATTGTCTCTTAGATTAATTTCAACATTGATTGATGAATAATGAAAACTTTAATGAATTCAACGAATAGTGTAATGAAATTAGAAATTAGTTCTAGTGGGGAACTGTCACCAGTGGAGCTAATCCATGTTGGGTAGAGACAGGTATCTACCTTAGTATAGTGGAATATGGTTACGCAATTTTGTGGATTCATTGAGGTTTGAAATTCACAACATTGAATGCCTGTTCAGTGGTCTAGAGGTTAAGTGTTCGTCCGCGAGACCGAAGGCTACGGGTTCAAATCCCACGAAGAGGATCGTGGATGCTCAGTGCAGAGAAGTCTCACATTGGGACGAAACGGCCGTTCGGTGCTTCCAGGTTTTCCATGGTGGTCTAACATTAATCGACTCATGATCTCAATCAAAACATAATTATCTCTACAACGTCATGCTGGAATTAGAAGAATACTATTCTTAGGACTCCTTTCTTATCATTTTATCAATGATTACAACCATCATTAAAATGTAAATTCACTTGGTATTGTTGTTTAATTGTATCTTCCCATTGTTGTTTAGGACTATAATGGATCAATCTCTTATTATTGGCATATATGCAACCTGTGCGGATCGCCTCGATATTGCCTTAAGTCACAAGCATTTTAAGCAAAAATGAATAGTGCCTGGCAGTGAAATCCAGGCTACGTGTTTCGTCCTATTTGGGATTCGTCAGCTTAGTGTACCTGCATCCCAGAGTGAATGCTTGTAAATGAAAGCAATATCTAGGCAATCTGCACAAGCTACACATATGCCAATAAGAGACTGATCAATCTGCAGGCTTAAAAATGAATCGGAAGATTCAGGTGTACAATATCAAGTGAATGTGAATTCAATTTCATTAAATTATATTGTGATAGCAATTGCTTAATTGTAGTTTAGAATCAACGTATCAATCCTGAGGTATATTTGCTTACGTTCAAGTTCATATCGAGATCAGTTGTGAATCAAAGATCCATTAGATTGAAAATACTTGAATAAGAGCTATTCAGCATTAACTCAATTATCTAATAGATATCAATCTACCTTATAAATTAAGAAATAATGAAATTCGGATCGTACTGAAAACATAAACATCAAAGTAATGTAGGTAAAACTTGTTTGTCAGTTCAGTGATAAATATGTGGTGTATGCTACTTATATCTGTCGACATAAGTAGTATGTGACGTCAATCAACAGAGAAATGCATGACAACAGTAGGCTTTGAAGATCGACTTGAAGAAAACGGAAATGGAAATAGATAAGAATTATGACTGAAGAATCATATAGAATGTGAAGGACAAATAATGGAATTTCTCACCGAAAATATTCAATGCATGGTTCTCATATTTTATCACTGACCGTTACTGCTACTTTGATGTGGTGGCCTATCCCACCCACTGTGATGAATCAATCGTGCTGTACTGGCTGGAACAATCGTTCCTCAAAGTCCTACCATGTCAGACAGGTTGGTTGAAGAAGAGTAAGAATAAAAACAGCAAATCCAAGGCGAAGTCGTACTGCTAACTGTACAGTGATGTGACGGTAGTAAGGTGTTTCTTTCAGACAACCAGCATAACAGCGATGCTGCCTTCGCACAAGAAAGGGTGGGGTTAGAAAAGGTCGACCTTTCACAAATGCACACCTCGCCTTATCCCACTGAATTCCGTATCTGGCGATATGGTATCAACAAGTACTAAGTTATCTCAAAAAAGGTCATCTGTAACCGACCTCAAGCAGTTGTCCTCTGGGCACTGCCGTCACGCTCTAAAGTCACTAAGAACACCTCTAATACAATTTCCTTTTCAGGTACCTCTAGAAGAACCCGTCCAAGTTGCGGGCAACTGGAAAGTGCTAACCGACCTCATATCTCCAACAGCATTCAAGACTAAACTTTGAAGTAACTACTTCTATGAATTCAATGTTCATCTTGTTGTGGTAATGAGGTATGGCAAACTTGGACCAATGTATATGTGTATCAGGTCTTATGTTGTAGCTAACTGACTCTCATATTTTTTTCAAGAGTTTCTGTGTGTACTAAAAATAAATTGATTGTCCCCACGTGAGTGTTCGTTCACTACAAAAACAAAAATCACAAAGAGGTGAGACTATAATTTATAGACGACCTTCGAGTGACGCCAAAGTGACCTTGAGAATGTTCACTCTACTTGCTGTGACTAAATATGAAAGTTATAAACCTGTTTTAAAACTAAGGATTATGATTTACAGTTGATGGTTAAGAGTTAGGAATTAGATTTACGGTTTTTCATCACTTATTGACATCAACTAAAATGACAAAATGCTCTTTACCCAAATGGACGAATGAATTTCGATCCAAAATCCGAAATCTATCATCTTAAATCTGATCGGTCCTTCTATAAATTATAGCCTCGCCTTCATTTAGCGCGAAATGCAATCAACCATTTGGTTAATTAGGGTTTCAGCATTATAGCTCAGCCAGTCAGTCAATCAACTAAAATGTAGGAGCAGGTATTTATATGCATTGATCTAAGTAGCCATACCTCATTAGAACAACAAGATGGTAGTAATACATAAAAGAAACATTGTGTATAAGGATATAATACATGAAGAAAAAATAAGTTCGTAGAAAGAAAGATATGAAGGGATTTCAACCTCTTAGTTTAAAGGAAGACAGAGAGTGTATACACCTACACCATTGTGATCGATTCTGAGCCATGTCACATAGAGTCTCCAATCATTGGTTACGATAGTCACACGGACCCCAACCAAGTAGTCTGCATCTACCAACATGGCTGAGGCCAGAGGTTAGTGACTTCAAGCACTGCTGCCACGTGTTGGTTTGGCCGCCCCTAACTTTCTTCTAATTATCCCCTACACTAGTCAACACTGCACATCGTGGTAATCAGTGTTCATTTAATCCTGGTTATTAGGTGGACAATCTCAAGATTCTCTTGGCATCGCTCAACACATCAACCATAAATTATCGTCTCACTTAAAATCTTTCACTTCATATTCAAATTCAATTGAAATATGCTTCCATTGAATACTTCAATTTCTTGATAGTATTCCTTATCCATTTGATGATTTTAAAACAGAATTATCCCTCACTAAGATGAACATTGAAAATTCTGTCTAACCAACAACAAAAAAAGTGATAATCAAATAAATCATTCAACATATTGATGTTACTATCATTTGTTAACCATAATAATGTACCGGACGCCCACGCATCACTTTTTTTTCCACTCTACAAATTAATTGGTTAATTTTTAAAGCACATAATGATTGGTATTGGTGATGACACTGATGTGTGTGTGCCTGTGCGTGTATGCGTGTGCTATGCTGTAGTATGGTGTAGTAAGGTTTCTTTGGGGGGGGGTTTCAGAAAAAGAAAAGACTCTGTTGCTTATTATCATTTTTTAATGATGATCATTTATTGTAGTGTGAACAACATGTGAATAACTTTTCTGGAGAAAGTGATGATTTTTTTAAAAATCGTATGTCCTGGATCTAAAATACAAAATTGTCGTCTGTTCTCTTAGTTTATGACAGAAAAAAAAATTTTTTTAGTTTTACATAGAAACAAATTACTAATGGAATAACTAAAATATAATTTAGTTACTATGTCCTTTATTTAATTCAATGAAATACCTTATTTTATCCATCATATACTTTACATGATAAGAGAACAAAGAACAACTAATTGAAGTGTTCTAGTTCCAACGAAGGAGAAGAAGAAGAAGAAGAAGACCATGTTGTATCAATCAAGATCAAATTCATTACATTCAATTGTAGAAATGATTCTTTCATTATTATTACTAATGATCTATGGAATTATTATCATTTATAGTAAACCATTAGATATTGAATCAGATACACCATTAACTATAAGTTTTAATCCATCGTCTAATCAAGTACAATTAAATCAACCATTAATAATACGTTGTGAAGTTCATTCATTCAATAATAAACAATTAGAAGTCAATAATAATAATAATAATATACTTAATGGTTATAGTATGTTCTTTCAATGTCCTATAGCCCCATGGGGTAAATTTTGTTTTCATAATTGTCAATCAGCATGTGTTGGTGAAATACCTAATCAATGTCCATATGATAATGAATTAAGTCTTATTAAATGTCGTACTGCTATGACTGAACAAGGTTATTTATTTTATGAATATACAATACCAAATCTAACTGAAACATGGTTAGGATTAAACCATAATAATAATAATAATAATAATAATAATAATACTTCAATGGATAAGGATAATCATCGTAATAAAATAGAAGGTTTCTCATGTAAAACAGCTGGATTAGAAACACCAAGAATTCCTTTAACTATAGTTAAACCCAATGATATTCAATCGAATATAATGGGTCTATCAAAGACTAAAACATCATCATCATCATCATCTAATTCTCATTCAATGATATCTCATTTGAATGAAACTATATCTAATGAATATAATACACAAAAAGATGATTCTAATCGATTGAATAATGGAATGAATCAATCAATTAAACGAATCAATTCTGAACTTAAAGGTAAGTCTATAGTCATTCTTTCCTTTTTCTTATCATTGTTACATCTATGTACCTAAATAAATGGTTAATCTGGATGTCAGAAGGGGCATCGGCATCGTCACTTCCGAAGGAAGTCGGCTTTCATCATGAAGCGTCATAACTCTTTTAAATGAAGACCTTCTAACTCCCAGGGCAGAGTTCAAGTGGTTTGAATAACTTTTTCTGGTTAGCGTTTTTTTAGTGAGTTAATTTTCTACGGGATGCGATCGCTAACCCCATACCCAACCCTCCTGCGGAGGGACTCCAGGAGGAGTTTCTTATCATTGTTATTAACATTACTATACATAAAATAATCACTAAATCAATCGAATTCTGACTTTTCTTCCCATCATATCACTTACTTACTTACTTACTTAAGCCTGTTACTCCCAATGAGGTACAGACGGCCGACCAGCATTCTTCAACCCACTCTTTCTTGAACCTTCCTTACTAGTTCTATCCAATCGTTGTGTCATTCCTCTGATGTCTGTCTCTAATTATACTTGTTCATTAACAAGCATACACCTTTTAAAACATGAATTACATTAAAGGTCCTATCATGATTATTATACATTTCTAGATGGAAATTCTTAAAGTTTTATGATTAAGTAATGAGTAGTATACTTTGATTATATTGAGACCGTAGAAATAATCTTAATGAATGATCAGTGATTATCTTCTTCTTATTATTATCCTTGAAAAAATATAGAATTCAGTTGTATCCATGTGGTTTCATGTTTATGTTTTGCTGAAGATCAATTATTTTATCAGAAAATTTCTTAAAGAATTACCTAAATTTTCTTATGATTAGAGTAAATTTTGATACAGAATTATATTTACTACTGAAATGTATCTTCAGTTGTAAATGTTCATCGAGTGAGATGGCTAGACCACGTGTTTGTATACAGCTGATGAAATATTCTAATTAACGGCTGCGAACCGTGTCCTTTACGAGTAGTAGATACTAGTAAGCTGCTAGTGTTTGACCACAGATATCTTAGAAATGTCACTCACATCTGCTGGAATCATCGAATAAGTAATTGGCAGGTTAGACAAAGAGTATTAGAGAATAATGATAAATCAATTGATGAGGTTGTAAGTCTTCATCGACTGAGATGGTTGGGCCACGTGTTGCGTATGCCTGAACACTGATTACCGGATAAGTAATAGTGAGGTTAGGGCGGCCTGCTTGAACATCTGGGCTACATGTTCCTGCCATCTAGATATATCAACAATTTATCTATTTTTGTTTGTTTTAATATATCATTATGTTTATTAACCTATCCTGGTGCATTTCTGAAAAGTGTACAACCTTTCATTGTCAAAGTTACAAAGAGCGTAATAAGAGATAATGTGGTCGCTGGCAATATGCAGAGAAAAGAATATACATTATTCAGATGTTCATTTACTGGACTGCTAACACCTAACTGGCGATCACTCAATATTTATCGACAGGACCGACCAAGACGAAAGAAACGGAAACTTGTTGAAATACTTTACGCTGAGAATTCTATATTGTACCAAAAATATAATATTGAATAAAGCTGATAATAATAATAATAATAATAGACGCAGGGTATTAGGAAATGATGGTAAATCAGTTGATGAGGTTATGAATCTTCGTCGACTGAGATGGTTGGGCCACGTGTTACGTATGCTTGAATACCGATTACCACGACGTGCAATGCTATTCGGTATTGGAGATGGTTGGAAGAACGTTAGGGGCGGCCAAACCAACACGTGGCATCAGTGCTTGAAGTCACTAACCTCTGGCCTCAGCCATGTTGGTAGATGCAGACAACTTGGTTGGGGTCCGCGTGACTATCCTGACCAATGATTTGAGACTCTGTGTGAAATGATTCAGAATCGATCACAATGGTGTAGGTGTATACATTCTCTATCTTCCTTTAAAATATGAGATTAAAATTACTTTATATCTTTCTTTCTATGAACTAATTCTTTCTTCCTGTACTATATCCTTACGTTCAATTATTCTTTTATATATTTCCACCATTGAATTAACTAATTTTATGAATTTGGTGTTCACGTTGTTGTGCTAATGAGGTATGAAAACTTGGATCGATGCACATATATGCCTGGTCCTACATTTTAGCTGACTGTCTAACTGACTGAAATGTATCAAATAAATATAAGTGTACACAAGTATATAGTTGGTAAACATGGACCTCTAGATAGTTTTCTTGTTTCTATTTACACTTCATTTCTTGATCATTTAAAAGTTACCCCTAACATGAACTGATCATGTTTAATTATCATAGTCAATATAATTCTCATTAATGAACAGATCAATTTACAATCAATAATATTTTTTGGTTTCAATCCATGTTTACATAATCATCTTTCAACTTCCTTCATTGAATATTCAAACAGTTCAGTGCGTTAATCTTGAATATCATGGTTAGCTTATGGTAGATAAAATTTATCACTGATATTGGTAAACAATTCATAAGAATGTATTTTACCGTCTAAATGGCTCACTCTGTACAAAATCATTCATAAGATTTCAAACATATTCATAATCATTATCTTAAAGATACTTCTCATTACGGACAAGAATCAAATGTAAAACAATTGAGAACAACAAACCAATCGATCTATATGCCATCTTAATACATGATTACATAGAGGTGAGTACTTGTGGACCTACTAGAGATAATATCAAGTATGTTTAAGTCTCATTGATGAGTTCATTCCCTTTAGATCACCAAAGTTGGAATCCATTGATTAGCATTTTGATATTCATTCAGCTCTCAGTGATACATGCACATCTCATTACTGATATTCTTGAACTCCATCTATCACAGATATGAATAAATACTTTACATCTTCATAAATGACAACTTCCTGAACTTTGTGCTGATGGTGTCGTTCAGAAGGGCGATGAAAGCTTCACGAGCAAACCATCCAGTTCAGAGAATAAAACTCTATCAAAATCATTCACCTAAGCTATAAATCTTCTCCATTATTTCATAACTGATCATTCAGTTTTCAAATAACATAAAATTCAGATTCATACTAAGAATTCATTTATAATTGTATAATTGGCATTATGATTGTACAGCCCTGACAACTGGAATACCATACTAGGGATGTCTGTGATCATAGTATTACAAGACCTACTAATGACTGAATAATTTGTTAGTATTAACTTGACTGTCACATGATATATGACATGACGTGTCATTCATGTTATATATGATGTAAGTTATGAAATAGAATAGAATTTGCTGTCATCTTTGTTTTAAAAAAGCTCATACTGATTAACAAGAACATTGTTACATTTAGAGCTGAGAGCCTTGATATACCCTTTACAATTTGAGTACTTGAATGCTAGAACCCTCTAAGTGTCAAATGAGAAGACAGAAGATGATTGAGAAGGAATGTTATTCTAAACTGTGTCAAATATGATACAAAACTCTTAGGTATTTATAAGTTTTAGTAAAAGTGAAATCACCATTTTGGGAGTTTACAGCATTTTTTCTATAGAGAAACTATACTTAGAGATTCTGGAATATTCTTCCAAAAGATGATTAGATGGAATGTGTTTGGTTCTTTCTGAACTTCTTAAAGCTTCAATGAGTTCACCCGTAAACCGTCCTCACATCCTTATTAGAGAGAATTATAGTAGAACAATGACAAAGTACTTACTTACGCCTGGTACTCCTCGTCAACAAACATAGGCCGCTCACCAACATTCTCCATCAAACCCTGCTCTTTGCAGTTGTTATTCATCCTTTTCATATCTGCTTCTATTTCCCAACGTAATGTGTTCTTTGGCCTTCCACTTTTCCGTTTCCCTTCACGAGTTCAAGTTAGGGCTTGTCTCGTGATGTAGTTTGATGATTTGCATAATTTATGTCCTACCCACTTCCATCGTCATTTCCTAATTTCCTCTTCATCTGGAAGCTGGTTTGTTCTCTCCAACAGAAGGCTGTTACCGATGGTATCCGACCAATGGATGCTGAGTATATTGCACAGACAACTATCTATTAGTATTTGTACCTTCTTGATGATGATTGTAGTAGTTGTGTAAGTTTCAGCTCCTTACGGTAGAACTGCCTTGACGTTCGGATTGAAGATTCTCACTGTGATATTGTTTGAGAGTTGTTTTGAGTTGCATATGTTCTTCAATTGTAGGAATGTGGCTATTGTTTTGCCAATCCTCACCTTTAAGTCTGTATCTGATCCTCCTTGTTCATCGATGATGCTTCCCAGTTATGTGAAGGATTCCACCTTTTCCAGAATTTCGCCATCAAATGTGATTGGGTTGGTGTTCTCCATGTTGTATTTCAGGACTTTGGTTTTCCCTTCGTGTATGTTGAGGCCTGTTGATGCAGAGACTTCTGATACACAAGTTGTCTTCATCTGTACTTTTTCTTGTGTATGGGATAAGAGAGCTAGATCATCTGCGAAGTGCAGATCGTTTAATTGCTTCCGAGCTGTCTATCGTATTTCATGTTTTTCCTTAGATGTTGAGGTCTTCATAATCCAGCTGACCATCAGAAGAAAGAAGAAAGGACAGCCTTGTCTGACTCCTGTCCTTCCTTAGAATAGATCTGTCATCTGTCCTCCATGCACTATTTTGCACTGTATTCCGTCGAGTGAGTTCCGGTTAATGTTGACAATCTTCTCAGGAACTCCATAGTGTCAAAGAAGTTTCCATAATGTTCTCCTATCTACACTGTCAAATGCCTTTTTATAAGCAATCAAATTGATGTATAGTGACCATGACATATACCTATCACAAATAATGAATGCAATATACAAAGATAGTCGTCATCTCTAAGCATTGTCATCAACTAGGAAAGTCTTTAACAATATGTAATATAAATGACATATGGATTCAAACCTTAAACATTTTGTATACATTTCCTTGTTTGATTTCATGATAAATTAAAGATACAACCACTGACTGATTAGCAAAATTAATCGATTTTTGATAAATATGAAGAATTCCATCGTATCAAGATGTGATATAAGACTATGAAAAATTTAACAATTGAATTGAATCATTTTAACAGATCTATATTATCTGGTTAGGGTTCATTTGATTATCCCAATCAATAGTTGAAGCTTTTGACTGATACCACTTGCAATTGTTTGCAGTAGCTTATATACATTGACTTTTTGTCTTCTTCATCTATTACCTATTCTATGACCTCTCTCTACTTCTGTAGAATTCACTCCAACAATGTCATTTCTATGCTAGCAGATTACAATGTATACATGTACCAGGTTATACATTGTATTTGACTTGATATACTATCAATATACAATTTGTTCATGCTTAGTTACACAATCAGTATCACATAGATATTAAGCAAATACTGTTTATCAGAAGGGGTTTTGTGGAGATTTTAGAAATTTCATTCATTGGAATCATGAGTCAATTAAAGTTAGACCACCATGGAAAACCTGGAAGCACTGGACGACCGTTTCGTCCTAGTATGGGACTCCTCAGCAGTGCGCACCCACGACCCCGCACCCCGCGAGATTCGAACCCAACCAATCCACGAAGTTGCGCCACTGTACACCATTGTCTTCAGTGAGTTGATTTCTCACTGTTTATATAAAATTGTTTTATTTTACTATAACCAACTTTAGTAAACTATTCACTTCATAAACTGACATTAATTTTTGAATCTTAATATTTTTTAAGGACATTTGTATTCATATTATTTAGTTATCAATTGTGAATTGTCCCGCTTACGGGATCATGGGTCCTCACTGCTGAAGAGTCCCATACCGAGGCGAAACGGTGATCTAGTGCTTCCAGGTTTTTAATCATGTTTTAGCTTAGATTGATTCGTGAGTTCAAATTTGAAAATACTATAATCTCCACAAATCTCCAAAATTGGTAATTCTAAAATATCATTATAAGGTTATATTGTTAAGTTTTAATGGCGATCTTGAGTATTCGTACAAGAGACCGAAGATTCAAGGTTCGAATCCCGCGTCCACGATCATGGATGCTAACTGTCTAGGAGTTCCATACTAGGATGAAATGGTCATCCAGTCCTTCTAGGTTTTCAACAGTTGACTAAAATCGATCGGTTTATGATATTAATTAAATAAACCGATTATTCTTAATTAGTGATTGGGAATTTGGATCTTATGACACAAAAATCAATTTATTCCAGCATTCATTTCTCATTCACACATATCACACATATTTGATTTACATTCACCATTGTTTACATTCTAAACTACTGGAAGCTGCAGCACATGGAATAGATAGATGATTATGAGATTGGTGTATTAATGTTTTATTCCTTCACGTAGGTTATTATAATTCCATAACAAATTTCTTTAAAGTTTTGCTACAGTAATTTTGAGATTTGTTATATATGAAACTAAGAAATCAGTTGATAGGGTTCATACACTTGTATTGTTTCAATGAATCGTCATATATGTTGAACACTCCCTCCCCTCAGGCTACGTTTAACTCGACAGTAGTTAGAATGGTGGAAGTTGAGGAGTAACCAAATCAAACCCTGACATCAATCATTTGAATTATTAACTGATAGGTTAAGTCATGTTATTAAATGTGAAATTCTGATTTGGATAGTGTCTAACATCACCATTGGATGCCGGCTCAGTGGTCCAGTTGGTTAAGCGTTCGCGCGCGAGACCGAAGGCCATGGGTTCGAATCCCGCTAGTGGGATCGTGGATGCTCACTGCTGAAGAGTCCCACAATAGGATGAACGGCCGTCCAGTGCTTCCAGGTTTTCAATTGTGGTGGTCTAACATCAATCGGTTCATGATCTCAATCAAAAAACTTAGTAATCTCTACAACCCCTATACTAGTACTATCATTTTGATAGATCTCTTTCTCACTGTACTTATATAATGGGTGGTGACTTATACTGATGAACTACTGTATCAAACAGAATACAGTTTATAACTAACTACCTGTCAAAATAATCTAAAAGCTCTACCATTTACCTAAATTTGATGAATCTTAGTTATCATCTACAAAACTACAAAATTATGTCATTCATCCAGTGGAAACACTACTTCAGTTTTATGTATCTCAGACGTAGTGTCAGTTGCTATGTTAAGTTCATATAACTTATTCAAGCTTTTGGACAGGACAATTTATTCATTCTTCTGAAGTAGTCACATTTTGACCTAGTCAGTTATTTGCTTATCAGTCTTGACTGTTTCTATGTAAGTGTATGTATGTGCCCTTCTTATCTCATTTATCAGATGTCTGTAGTTTATTTTTGTGTCATTATCAATATCGATTCACGCTTGACTAAATCGAGTTGGTTTACTCACCCTCTCCATTGTACATTATTTCGTTTCGCTCTCTTCTCTTCGTTTCGTTTCTTTGCTCTTTCGTTTGAACCAACGACTGTACAAAATATACGTACTCCAAAATCCTTTCTTGCTGAATGATCACTGGGTGGTGATCAACTAATTGTAAATACATTTCATTCTTATAGGAGGTCATTCATGGTCCGGATAACTCAATGGTAAACTCTGTGACTGAAGCTGAATGACATGAGATTAAATCTGTCAGGGAGCATCAGTCCCCTCAAGATTACAGGTACATCTTACTGACGAGTGCCAAGTAGCACGAAACCTGTGTACAGGGTTACGTGTTGACTACCTCCAACCACCATCTTATCATTTCACGTATTTCGCTTATTTTAATTCTGTTATTCACTAACGCAATTTCAGTCGATAATTATACATGAGGGTAGTCAGGATGTATAGTCCTATCACAATCATCGTACGATCCAATTGGAGTCAGATCATCAGCCATAACAAATCCAATAATAACCATTACAGTTTTACTGATATTTTTTTAGAAAAAAATGATCGATTATCGTGTGGTTTGTCATTAAATTATTGATTAGTATACTCAACTATTTTTATCATTTATAATGCGACCTGTTTTATTACACAACACCATGTAATCAATATTGATTATTTTTTTCTTTTTGTTGATTGATATTAATGAACTTATAAGTAGTATATAAGATCAGTAGTTAGGTTGATTTTAATAAATGAATTTCTAGGATACCAAAGATACTGATAGATATAAGTAAAAGTATTGTATCCTAATGAGAATAATAAATGGTAACTTTTAAGATTCATTTGTAGACCAATATTTAGGTATATTTGGTTAAGTAACTAAACTATGCATATTCATATTCCTCTTATTGTAAGCTTCCTTTTGATCCATAGATGATTATTATACGATTTACCGTTCTTGATTTATGCCCAGTCTGTTCATTACAGTCTCCTATATTCACAACCACATTTGGCTCGTTTTTGTACAAATGTTGTTTCCTGTTTTATGGTACGATGTGGTCTGTTTGTTTCGTATATAAACCCAGTATGTTTGAAATATAATGATTCGTATCGTGGAGGCTGATAGTGATGTTCTGGACTTAACAGGCAATGTTAGGCAGGAAGAAGGACCGATAAGTGGTCTAGACTGCTCATACTTGCTTGATGAGTCATTCGCACGGTCGATAAATCACTGTTCTCTAATTGGAGGTATCATAACGTTATAATATTGAAAGGACACAGGGCATAAGTTATAACAAACAGATTATTGAGAGTTATTGAATTTTAAACATTTGAAAATAACTTTGATTATAGACTATGAACTAGTTTACAGCCAGTTTAAAACTTTATGGAAGTGTCAACGAATGAACAAACAAAACCTTTCGGTCTTAAAGCGATTAAGATATATGTCAGATATTCATGACTTATATTATGCCACATCAGTATAGATATACTGCAATATGTGGCCATCATCCTGTTCCAGAGATGAGTAACTCTTTCAATTATAATGTGGTAGACTTCATAAGTAAACTTCATGAAATCCATCTTTAAGGTTAATCACTGATGAACACAAGAATACTATTTAGCTTAGTGATTTTCTATACAACTTCTGTATAGTTTAACGATCCATTCAATTCAAACATTTAATGACAATATAAATTACCCCCCTCATATCGAATTATAACGATTAATATGGATTTGGGATTTACGCCTGTTACCCTTAATGGAACATAGATGGCCAACCAGCATTTTTCAACCCACTCTGTCCAGAGCCTTCCTTTCTAGTTCTATCCAATTGTTGTTCGTTCTTCTGACGTCTGTCTCCATTTCTCGGCGTAATGTGTTCTTTGGTCGTCCTCTCTTTCTTTGGCGTTGAAGATTCCAGGTCACAATTATATATCATAATACAATTGATGCTTAAAACAAATATTTGATCAGATCTAATTTGCGAATTAATTTCAATTGATTTATCACTGAGTGATGGTCAATGTGACATTTGTCAAATCCTTTAGTAATGCTGATAGAATCAAATCAGTCAAGTTGCAATGTAGCCACTAGTCTAAGTGATTAGTGAACGCATGCATATTGATGAAATACTAGGCGATTGGAGGTAGTCGACAGGAAACTCTAGACCCAAATGTTGCAGTCTGGCAGTTGTCAACAATGTGTACCTATATTGATCAGGTAAATTATGTTACTTGGAAGGTTTGAACCCATATCACAGACTTTAACGTTACCACTGAGCTGTACAAGCTACCAATTATCGTCCTCAACACGTAACCTAGGTCCACTGTCTTATGTTGACTTTATCTAATAACCAAACCATCACAACATAGTGCATGGAATATCGGGTCATTTAGACTAATAGCCATATTGCAACTTGTCTGACAGAATTCAGTCAGTACCAAGGGCTTGACATACACGACTTCGGTCACTACTCATCGAATAATCAGTTCTAAATATTTAGTGTTACAGAGGATCAATCAAGGTCCAACTAGTTCAGTGATAACGTCTTAGAATGTGAAGCTTGATGATATAGAAGTGAATCCTTCAGAGATCATCAGCTCCCTTCACATTGTTGACGAGTGCTGGATACTACAAAACTCAGATCTAGAGTTTTCTTTCGATGACGTCTAAACACCTAATTACTATTGTCATGTTTTAGTTGTCTTGTGAACAAAAATCAATCACATTAATCATATTACCTGTTTAATTTTACTTCATTCTTCAATAGGATACTGATCGTTTTGCTTTCATTAATCCTGTTCTCATCAATCATATGATATATCATATTTCAGGGTTTTTTTCTGATCCAGATTTTACATCTGTTTATTAAAACAAATTTTAAATTAATCAGTATTAATTATTCATTTATCGTATGTTGATCACATTTAGATAAGATGTATTCATTCACTAAGTGTTGTTTGATTGTATATAGGTACATCCAGTTGACGAAGCATAAATAGGACGAAACACCCATCTTGAATTCCACCGCTAACCAGTATCGATCTTTGCTTACAGAGATGTATTCATGTTCAATTTTATTTTGTTGTTGAAAATCTATTTACTTCATTGAAATTACTGTATAATGAAAATCAAGATTCACTAGAAAGCTGTTTCATCATAGTTCTAAACCATTCAGCAATACATAACTATGAACATACACACATTTCGATTCTCAGATTGTATATACTAGGACCAAATCAATCCGCTATATTTTTAACTTAACTCATGATATGAAATGAAATCACGGTCATTTCAATGCTTCCCACCCTCCAGTGATAACCATTTCACCCATGATATATTTCAATACCATTAGTTCTTCTTATACCTAGTCACCAATAAGTAGATAATTATTATTACACTGGGTAATTGACTGAAATTCTTTAATCCGAAGAAAACTGACCTTACAAACGGCACTACAATCTGGTATCAGTTTAACATAAATAGTTTAAAGTTTGATTGGTCAATTTTAGGTCAAAATGTTGTAAAACTTCTCAGTCAGTCAGCTATAACGTAGGACCAGGCAAGCATATGTATCGGTTCAAGTTGCCATTCCTCACTCATTAGCACAACAAAATGAATACCGGATTCATAAAAGTAGTTAATTCAGTGGTGGTAATATATAAAAGAAAGATTGTATATAAGGATATAGTAAAGGAAGAAAGAATTAGTTTGTAGAAAGAAAGATATGAAGCGATTTTTATCTCATAGTTTAAAGGAAGACAGAGAGTGTATACACTGACGCCACTGTGATCGATTCCGAGCCATGTCACACAGAATCTCGAACTATTGGTTACGATTGTAATAAACAAACATTTAGAAGCTCTATTAAACATATAATTGAATGAATTTCCAAGTTGAATCGTCTGATAAGTTTCATTTACTCAATACTTTAATTTGTGAGATAATGATAAACCTTGAAGTAGAATGATGATTAAACGATTAAGCTGCTCAAGTTTTAAATTTATACTCTACTTCACCAAAAATGATAACTACTTGTTATATAAGTAGTGTAGTTCAAAGCAGAGTAAATAAGTTATATTGGTAATCCTAAGTAAGATTATATGGGCAGTCTATGCTCCTCGACAAGGGGTAACAGGTGTAAGTAAGTAAGTAAGTAAGTAAGTAAAGAAGGAAGGAAAGAAGGAAGATTATGTTCGAACCCATGTCATCCAATACTATAGTCAAAAATTTCACTATTGACCTATTTAGGTTAATTGATTATAGTTTTGAATGTAGTATCTTCCCATTATGTAAATGTTTCATTATGCTAAGTAATTTACAGTAAACCATAAAAGGTTAATGACTAATTCTATCGCTAGTTAGGAATTCAACTTAAAAGAAACCTATTTAGAAATGAGACACCATTAATATTCAGACAAACAAATATTTTTTTGGTTTTAATTACCAACAGTTATATCATATTAACAGAAGGAAGATTTCGAGGAGATTTTAGTCATTTATTAAATGAATCCATGGGTCAATTAAGGCTAGACCATCATAAAAAGCCTAGAAGCATAAGATGACCGTTTCGTCCTAATAATATGGGACTTCTCAGCAGTGTGTATGCATGATCCCGCCTTTCGGGATTCGAACCCAGAAACTATCGACAATAATGAACGGTGACATAATTTCGTGTATTATTTGAAGTTAGACCTTATCACCATTGGATACCAGATCAGTGATCTAGAGTTTACGTATTCGTGTGCAAGACCGAAAGTATTGCATTCGAACCCGGCGATCAGAATCATGGATAAGCATTGCTCAGAAGTCTCATACTAAGACGAAATGATTGTCTAATACTTTCAAGTTTTCCTATGATAGTCTATCTTCAATGAATTCATGAATTCAATGATCAAATTACTATAAGATATATTTATAACTGTCATGGTAAACTCATTAAAACTACATTAAATCACTGGAATACATTGCTCATTTAAAAATAAAAAAGAAGAGAAAGAGAGAAAAGGTTAACAAACTTTAAAAAAATCAATAAAATTTGTCAAAAAATAAAAGAAAATTATTTGCTTAAAAATTACACTAATTATTTGGCATAAAGCCAAATGTATCCTTTTGATGTAAATGATTATTTAATCTATATTCAACTGACTTGTTAATCTAATACACAAGGTATATATATGCGTGTGTGTGTGTGCGTTTGTACACAGATGAATACAGTTGAGATATATATTAATTAAAAGGATTCATATTTTATCATAGTGATAACTATATATTTACTTCTGTCTTTATCAAGTCATCATTATTCAATATATCAGAAGACGTATTGTCGAGATTGTAGTCATTTGAATAGTTAACTCCTATTCACTGCCTTCTCATGGTGGGGGTGTTGTCTACGAAATTGAGAGGATGAAAATCGAATGTCCGAAGCATTAATCGGGTTAGTGAACATGGAGAGTTTACCTAGAGGAGTTGAGAAATCTTCATTCCAAACCAATGGCCCACATGGATTCCAGGATTCTGAAGGAACGAATGAAGTATGGACCAATCGTTGATCATCGGCTACTATGGGACTGTATCTTTTTACGATGCTCCACTGCCTTGTGGATTAGATCTTTAGGTCGAAGTTTCCGAGTATGGCCTTCTAAGAAAACCACCTGCTTCTGTCTGCACATCCGGACAGTATTACAGCCCTCACACATATCAAATGAGATTTGTGTGGCGCATATATAAATGGTGCCCCCCCTGTACCAATATTTTTGTATTCAGAAAAATAAACAAAATAAGTTAAGATCATGAGTCAATTAAAGCTGAGGAGTCTCACAATAGGATGAAACGGCTGTCTAATGCTTCTAGGTTTTCCTTGATGATCTAATTTTAATTGACTAATGATCTTAACTAATGACATTATTCATTGTGTTTAAACTAGAAAACGGCCTATTGGCATAACAGATCGACAACTTTTTTTCGATACTGTAATAAGAAGACAAAGGTGATCAGAACTACGTGATGGGCTATTAGCGTAGTACATTTCGAACAATCTGATCACATATATACTTGTTAAGTTAACTAGACTAGAAATGAAAGGTAAAAGGAGACAAGGATAATAAAGGAATAATGTGAAAATGATTTGAAGCCTCATCATCACTTTAGATAGTAAGCTAATATTATCAGGGTAGGTTTAAAGTGAGAACAACTTATTTTTGAATATACAGAGGGGGGTTGAATTTTCGTAAGACTGAGGCTTCAATAAACCTTAGTATATGCCCTTTTACACTTCTGTACAACACCACAAAAGCCCAGTTAAGATCAATCTAATGACCTGTTTCAATTATGGGTTCAGCAATAGAGGATGATGGATGTTTAACCTCTACCCTTATTGGGTCATTTGATTCTCTTTGTTTCTGCAACCATTTTGGTACACGTTCACACACCCTTATTTTGAGATCACGATTCCTCCTCCTTTTGTATGTGTGACCACACACATTGAAATTGATAAGCACAGTAGGATGTGACACAACTGTTTTCATGTCTTTTAGGTTTTGGATGAAGCATGCACCTTGTTCTTTCTTTGATAATGACCTTTGCTGCGCAATACGTTTTGTTAATGACTGATTTAAACTTTTGTTTCAATAAAAAGGCTATTTGAATCACCACGTCTGAATGGTAAAGTGATGCAGACAGGCTTTTTTTCCTACCAAGGCTACAGTAGATCTCACTGTACCATGGATTTTCCATCTATTAATGAATTTTAGAAGATAGCCGTTCTCCATTAATGTTTTATTTAGCAACTTAACATCACCATCAATTGCGTCATTTGTACAAATACGATCATTTTAATTCCGATATATGGGTGATACATTTATCCTTTGTAACAACCATACAGATATCATAGTGATTCAATACAGTTCATCCATCTATAAAATTCATATGTGAGAAAGAAAATCGGGGTAGAATTTATTATTTTTTGCAATTTAGAACTCTCCCGGTCTCCCACATTGTACGAGCATTCCATGTACCTAAATAAATGGTTACTCTGGTTGTCAAAAGTAGCATCAGCATCGTGACATCCGAAGGAACTCAGCTTTCAACATGAGGCGTCATAACTCTTCTAAATGAAAACCTTCTGACTCTTAGGGCAGAGTTTAAGTGGTTTGAGTAATTCTTTCTCGTTAGCGTTTTTTTTGGCGAGTTAGATTTCTACGGGATAGGGTCGCTAACCCCATGCCCAACATTTCTTCTTTATCAGAGTTTGTGACCGGCAGTATCCTCAGAGGAGCTCCAGGAGAAGTTAGAACGTACTATGCATTTATTAAAATTAACACATTGATAAGTGATATAATTTGTTCGATTTATTACTTTTCCTTGATAACTCAATTTAATTGAAAAATGTAAATATTGACAGTATAGGTCACTCATCAGAATTCTTTATCCAACGATGTCTTGAATACATTATTTCCAGTTCTTTCTAGCTGTTATTCATCTTTTTTATATCTGCAGTGTGTTCTTTGAATTTCCTCTTTTCCTCGTTCCTTCACGATTCCAAGTTATGTCCTTGACTCGTGGTGCAGTTTGGTGATTTCTGTAATGTATGTCCTATCCACTTACAATGTCTTTTCCTGATTTCCTCTTCAGATAGAAGCTAGTTTGTTCCCTGTCACAGTAGGCTGTTGCTGATGGTATTTAGACAAATGACATTGAGTATTTTACGTAGACAATTGCCTACAAATATTTATACCTTCTTGGTGGTGGTTGTAATAGTTCTCCACGTTTCAGTTCCATGAAGTAGAAGGAACTGTCTTGATGTTCATATCGAAGATTCTCACTTTAGGTTAGTATCAAACTATTTTCGGGAAAGAATTCTGGAATATTCCTTTTGTGATCTTTAGAAATGAAACTTGCAAACTTCTAACCACTTGGCTGTATACCGTAGTACAAAAGAACAGTTTGTTATGAGAAAAATTACTGAACTATAGTTCCATTCTAGTAAATTCAGTCCCTTTAGCTGTATATGATCTCTAGTCATTCTGTAATTGATGACAATTAAAGCTTCTGTATACCGATCGATATGAGAGCTTCGATACTATTCAGCTGCCCAAAAACCGAATATTCTAACTGTTATATTATTAGTCTAAATGATAGACAAACATCAAGTATAATTTTAGACTTAAAGATGTCATATTTATCATTAAATAAGTCCAGAAAATATTTGATCTTTTGATCGGGATCATGAATCGATTGGTCTTTGAGGATTCCTCAACAGTGCACCCCACGGGACATCCACGATACTGAACCACTGTTTATCATTGTCTTCAGTAAGTTACTATCTCACAACAGACCTGTTTGAACTCCACTGGTCACGGCTTCTCACTAGAACTCCAGGAAATACCTTTTGGATACAGTCACTAGTGAGTGGGGCGGGATCATGAATGAGCACTACCGAGAAGTCTCATACTAGGACGAAACAGCCATCCAATGCTTGTTGATTTTCCATGGTGGTCTAGTTTTAATGGACTTATGAATTCAACTATTAAAAACTCAAACTAATCAAAGAGTATACTACAATGGTTAAATATAAATTTACACTTGGAGCTTGTCCATTTATATTCAGATTTCCTCATTTATTCTTTCCTAAAATAGTATATTATATTTACATTCTAATTTATTCAGTGTGACTTACATTTTGGTGATCTGAATGACATGGCTCAAGATCGTTTGCAATGACGCAGGTGCATCCACTCTTTGTGTTCTCCCAAATTCTAATCTTCTGAATTCTTCATGTCCCTTTACATGTTCTCTTTCCAAATTTATTTCAATGTATTATACTCCTTGAATATCATCTTCAAATGCTAATCTTTTCGACTACTGCTTATACTCTTACCACCTCGACCACTATGGGATTCGAATCGACAAATGCATGTCTGTGCTAATGTGGTATGGCAACTCGATCTGATGTACGTAAGTATGAAGTTCTACGTTGTTACTGACTGATTGACTGACATTTTGGTAACACTGAATTTTATAAGCTTGAATGGTTTACTAATGAAACATTCATTAACCTTCTGGTTATCCAACGACCTACATGAATATGTTAGCTACTTTTCCTGCAATCTGGATATTTTAACAAGTTATCTAATTTTGTTTGTTTTTAATACATCATTATGCCTATCAATTGCATAACCTATGCAAGTGTTTTTCTGAAAAGTGTACAACCTTTCGTTGTACAAATTAGGAAAGAACTCAATTAGAGAGATCGTGGTCGCTGACAATATACATTGAAAACAATGAACAAAAATCACATGTCGACTCCTGAACTGCTAATATCTAACTAGCGATCACTCAATATGTCATACACAACTTATTCGAATAACATACAATCTTACTGGTTATTACTGACTATTGTTTTATGACCCTTTTTATACACCTAATTTGATCCTTGTAGTCCACCAGGGTGCTTGTTACCTGTGTGGTTGCGCCACAGAATTGAGTTGTACTATTCAGATTGTAGCGTTAGAGCCTATATGGTATCTGGTTGTCCTGTGAAGTAGGATTTAGCTGTACTGCTCAGGTTAAGCCTGGATGGTGTCTAGCTCTCCTGTTAAACGGGATTGAGCTACACTGTATGGGTTGTCATGTAAAAGACTAGATGGTGTCTAGTTCTCCTGAAAACCAATGTAACATTACACTGGCCCACAAGAGTATATTATATAATATATAACTTATATCCTGTTGACTATCTCTAACCACCACCATATCTCAACATAATACATACAATGTCGAATCACCTAGATTAGTCGATAGTATTCGATCTGCACTGAAAAAGACCTGAAATACATGACAATGATCACCACACAATGATCAACCAATTGAAATACATCTCATTCCTATGGGAGGTCAGTCACGGCCCAGAAAGCTCAATGATAACTTCTTTGACTATGAAGCTGCTTGACACGGGATCAAATCCGTCAGAGATCATCCGTCCCTTCAAGATTATAGGTACACCTTACTAACAAGTGTCAAGTAGTACGAAACCTAGATCTAAGGTTTCCTATTAACTACCATCATATCATTAAAGGTTAACCATCTTTTTCTTTCTGTTCACATAAATCAAGTTAAAACCACTAAATGATAATGGTTTCTAAGATACATTTTCCTAAAATAGTTTATTACCACAATATACAAACATCAAAACATTCAACATTTAACAGATCATTTTCAATTCAATGTTAATCAATAATACTCTTTAGTAATAAGATACATAATAAAATAAAATTCATTATTGATTGAGATCATGAATTGATTGATGTTAGACCAACAACGAAAACCTGGATGGCCATTTCGTCCTTTTATGGGACTCGTCAACAATTCACATCCATGATCCCACTCGTGGGATTTAAACCCAATTCAGTTTGATTCAATCATCAATCTATTCATGATC
Source organism: Schistosoma haematobium (assembly GCF_000699445.3). Classification (NCBI taxonomy): domain Eukaryota; kingdom Metazoa; phylum Platyhelminthes; class Trematoda; order Strigeidida; family Schistosomatidae; genus Schistosoma; species Schistosoma haematobium. Next base: position 18,439,559 of record NC_067202.1, on the reverse strand, counting down.
TCAATCAATCATCTTCACAATCCCATACTGATAATTAATTATCACTGTCAATTCATACAACTTAAATATCATCGTATATTTTGATTGATGAAGAATTATTCCCATGAATCTCTTGTAATAGGGATAATGTTAGTTAGATTTCATTATAATCCAATCATAATAATCATGATATACCAACTATTTTGTTATGTAACATTAAAATCAATGAACTATTCCGTAGTTGATTATTCTTATGAGAGGGGGGGGATACATTGATATATGTATATATCACATTACATTTGTATATTCTAATAAAGATTGTTTCTTCAAAATTATTGACTAATTTTCTTTTTATTGATAGATAGTTTCTTTAAACCATCCTATTCACATGGTAACCACAAATGTGCACTGGTACACTCATTACACTCGTGCACGCACACACACACACACAAGTACGTACGCACAACTGCCCACATAAATAAATACAAAAGGTGAAATCCTTTAGTAATCATTTAAGAAGTACAATAGTTTATAAAAATACACACACACACACACAGTAATGCCAACATATTTGTATCAGCTTATTGATACGTAATAAAAAGCACAGATTTTTGGTTGAACTACTTATTATATACTGAAATCGATTATAAATTGATTAATAATAGTTGCCTTATATAAAACATTGAGTATATTCTATTAGATTATTACGTTGATTCATATTTGTCAAAAGGGGTTTTATGAAGATTTCAGTCATTTTATAGTTGAATTCATGAGTTAATTGAAACTAGACCATCATCGAAAACCTGGAAGCATTGGACGACCGTTTCATCTTAATATGTGACTCCACAGTAATGCACATCCACGATCACACTCAGAGAGATTCGAACTCAGGACCTACCAGTCTCGCATGCGAATGCTCAACGTCTAGACCACTGAGTGGGCATCCAATTGTGTTAATGCTTTACTCCAACTAATCATCAAAATTGAGCGACACGTCAACCATTGTCTTTAGTGATTTGTTATCTCACAACAGACCTGGTTGAACTCCATCGGTCACTGCTTCCCACTAGAACTCCAAGAAATTCCTCTTGAAGTCATTCATTAATGAGCATACGATGATTATTATCATAAGGGGTTTTGTGGAGATTTTAGTAATTTTATAGTTGAACTCAGTGGTCTAGATATTAATCGTTTGGGCGCATGACTGATAGGAGCTAGGTTCAAATCTCGCGAAGCGGGATCGTGGATACGCACTATTGATGAATCTCGTACTAGGACGAAACGACCTTCCAGTGCTTTCAGGTTTTCAATGGTGGTCTAACATCGGTCAGTTCAAAATATCATTCAATAACTTAATAATCTTCACAACACTATACTGATCATTAAAATTGAGTGTTGATTGTTAATTTACAGAAAGCTTGGAACATTCGGTTTGTACAAGTCAGTGCTTGTTAGCAAGAAATACCTGCTTTCTTTAGGAAAGTCATGTTCCTTGTTAGATTCTCTCTTATCGTATTCCGTTTCATTATCAGAGATGAGACTGATAAGTTACTTACAAAGTGACTTGTTTCAACCAACCAAAAATTTGCTTTCAAAATTTCTTACCGATTCTCTTCAATGGAATAACATCAAAACACAGTATGCATAGTGTTAACTCTCTTGAACTATTGATGGATAAATAATACTTACATCAGTGTCATTAGTGATCATTGATCGATATAAATACATTGTTTCTAATTATCCCTTTGAATTCTTATAACCACATAATCCAGAATCCCAGAATCCCATAAGTTGAATTCATATTTTCAACTCTCTAAATCAAAAACTCTATGAATCATCTAACTGTCCGATGATGAACTTACTTACTTACGCCTGTTACTCCTCGTGGAGGAGCATAGGTCGCTCACCAGCAAAATTCATTCAACACTGCCCTGGGCAATCCTTCCCAGTTATTTGCAGTTATTATTCGTCCTTTTCATAATTGTTTCTTTTTTTCAATGTAATGTGTTCTTTGGCCTTCCACTTTTCCGTTTCCCTTCATGATTCGAAGATAGTGCTTGCCTCGTGATTCAGTTTGATGATTTCCTCAATGTATGTCCTATCCACTTCCAACGTCTTTTCTTAATTTCCTCTTCAGTTGGGAGCTGGTTTGTTCTCTCACACAGTAGGCTGTTACTGATGGTATCCGACCAATGGATGTTGAGCATCTTGCGTAGACAACTATTTATAAATACTTGTACCTTATTGATTATGGTTGCAGTAAGTCTGCAAGTTTCAGCTCCGTACAGTACTCCGATGATTAAGCAAAGTATTTTACCTAATTCATAGCTACTTAACACGACTCATACTATATTGAAGTATCTTAATTTCCTAATGTATGATACATTTCATGAGTAGAAATAATTAACTTGGATTAATAAAATAGCTCACTAAATGAATATACATTTAAAGTTAAGCTTTCCAACTATTGATCAACTAACCTAATTAGAGGCAGCCCGGATAGCTCAGTGGTAACGTCTCTGACTGTGAAGCTGGGTGACACGGGATCGAATCCGCTAGGGAACATCAGTCCCCTCAAGATTACAGATACACCTTGCTGATGAGTCCCAAGTAGGATAAAAAACCCTCATTGAGCCCCTCTGGGGCCACTGCCGGTCCGAAAAACCGGATAAAGGAGAAGGGTTGGGCATGGAATAAACAACCCCATCCCGCAGAAAACTAACTCGCTGAAAAACACTAGCTAGCCTAGTTTCATCCAGTTTAATAAACTTTTTAATGATCTACTCCATAGTATCAGTTTTGTAATTAGTTAAATGTTACGATATTACACTTAATGGTTATTGATTGGAATATTTTCAAGACATTTCCATTCATCCATAAACATTTGTAATTTATCAGAAAAGGGGTTTTGTAGAGATTATAGTAATTTAATAGTTGAATTCATGAGTCGATTAAAGTTATACCACTATGAAAAACCAGGAAGCAACGAACGGCTGTTTCGTCCTAGTATTGAACTCTTCAGAAGCACCCATCCACGATCCCGTAGGCAAGTTCACATACAAGACAAAAGGTCTTGGGTTAGAATCCCATGAGCAGGATCGTGGATGAACACTGCTGAAGAGTCCTATGATGATGATCTAGCTTTAATCAACTCATGAATTCAACCAGTTGTGATTTAGACTGATCGTTTATCATCTTCCTGAGACTAATTTGTTTGTATTCATTAATTGATAAGTAAGATTTGTTTCAATTATGAATAGTTAACGGTTACAAACATTATATCTTACCTTCATTTGGTATTGTTTACTTGAATCTTTCGATCAATATTTAGAACTGTCATTGATCATTCCCTTATTAAGTTCGAATCCCAGGGTGAACATTAACACTGAGATACAAGTATATCCAGTTGATGAATCTCAAATAGGAAGAAACGCATATCCTGGATTCTACTGTTAACCACTATCTATCTTTGCTTAGTTTCTCTTACCGTTTAACTTCCCTTTTTAAAATACATGACATTTACATGTATTAACCATAATTAATAACTTTCCTTTACTTTATCCGTGTAAAATAATTGATTCTATGAGATTTAACTAATTTTCAGCAAATGTATGACATTTTAATCATTGTACCAAGTTGTAAATGAAGAAATAACAACATTTTCCTAGTTGAATATTCATGAATCGATTTAAGCTAAACCAGTATTAGAAACCCAAAGATACTAAACAACCGTTTCGTCCCAGTATGGAACTTTTCAGCAGTGCACATCCATAATCCTGCGCCGACGGGACTCGATTCTAGGACCTTCGCTTTCGAGCGCGACTGTTTAACGTCTAGACCACTGATCTGGCATCCAAAGGTGTTCATGTCTTATTTTAATCAATTCATGATTTTGCGCAACCTTTCATTCATTATCTGATGCAGATACCAATCTCTATCCGATATGAATTGGATATTTGTTGAATTCACTCCATATTTTGTTTGTAATTCATGAATGCTTAAAAAAAAGACGGTTTTCATCGAGTACTGATATCGACTAGAAAATAATTTTCAGAGATAAATTAATTGAATATTAGGTACAACAGTTTTGAGGGTATGTTCATTGAAATTGTTCACGATTTGTAGCACTAATTAGAAGATAGTTGCACAGTATTATGGATTTATCTTCGTCGTGTATTAAGGACGTTGGATTTTAACTCAGTGGTCTAGAGCTTAAGCACTGACGTTCAAGATTGAAGATGATGTGTCCGATTCCAACGTTTGGTATGATGAATGCTTAGTGCTGATGAGTCCCATTCCAAAACGAAATGGCCGTTCAGAATCATTTTCTTTAAAAGAAATTCATTATTACTTAGAATAAAAGTTGGTAACATTGTCAAGAATGACACTAGAACATTCATATCTAAACTATTCAACTAAAAGAATGTCAAGGCACAAAATAATTCTATTTAAATAACAGATTTTTTCATTATTATGAGTTAAAATTATACTTAACTGAATACATAACATCATGAAGGTATTTGTCTGTATGAATAAAGTTGCTATCTCATTTTGTCAATAGATGAATGACTTTTCTTGAAATCTGAGTTCAACTCATACTTATTTATTTATTTATTTATTTATTTATTTACTTACTTACTTACTTACTTACTTACTTATTTACTTACTTACTTACTTACTTCAACACTCACTTACTTACTTACTTACTTACGCTTGTTACCCCTCATAAAGTAAAATATGCCACTCAGTAGCATTCTTCATCTCGAGCTCAGTTAAATTAGGAAGGTTAGATATGGAATGAGTTACTCTTATGATTGGTGAGTTGATTTTTTTCGGTTTCCCACAGTTTTCCCCCGTATTTTTTGGTTGCTAGTTTCCTGTTTAGTTTGTCAACAGTGTAACTACCATAAAGAATATACAATTGTTTTCTATTACTATTCATTTGAAGAAAAATATTATTCATTTTACATCGATGTGTTATCTATCTATGTATGTTGGGTATCTTTTTTGCTGGGGGTGAGGTTAGTGGTGGGATGGGGATGGAAGTGGAAATTCATGACTAACTTATAAGATCAAATCTTTCTATACATAAACATATCTCCTTATTCTATATATATGGATACCATATAGAATGTACTCCTAATGCTTGTGGAAATCTTCAATGAATATTGTATAAACGGTAGATGAATACATGTTTCTATTGATATACATATACATCAATATATATGAATACATGTACCATGGAGACATTTATAAATTGAGGGGAGGGGAAAGAAGGAATTGTTAACGGTATAGTATTCTTTTGTAATAAGAAATGACTCAGTTATGGTAAACATTGATCATATTGATATTTGGTTGTTCTAATAAGTAATAGTCTAACTAAGTAGTATAGTAGTATAGACAATAAGAAGATCGTTTCATTATAAACACATGAATAGGAGATGAATAAGATTTAGTATATGTCAACAACAAAATGTCACAAATTTGAATGGGCTTTTTGTTTTTCTTCTATAGTAGTACAATGGAAAAGATGTTCTATTGATTTATTCATATAAATTAGTTACTAACTAGTGATATTTTACTTTTATTTCATTCTTATTGTCTACTGAAATTGTTTTATTGATTGACTGATTTATGCCTGTTATTCCTCGTGAAAGTGTATAGGCTACTTACTAGCATTCTTTATACAGCTCTGTCCTCTAAAATCATTTCCATTTGTATCTAGTTACTATTCATCTTTTATATGTCTGATTCCAATTCCAGAAGTAGTGTGTTCTTTGACCTTCCACTTTTCCGTTTCTCTTCATGATTCCAAGATAGTAATTGCCTCGTGATGCAGTCTGATGATTTCCGTAATGTATATCCTATCCATTTCCATCGTGTTTTCTTAATCTCCTCTTCAGCTGGAAGTTGGTTTGTTCTCTCCCACAGTAGGCTTTTACTAATGGTATTCGACCAGCAGACATTCAGTTTCTTACGTAGACAATTGTTTATAAATACTTGTACCTTATTGATGATGGTTGTAATCGTTCTCCACATTTCAGCTCCATACAGTAGGATTATATTAACGTTCATTCTAAGCATACTGCCGGTTCCAAGTCAGGGTAAACGAGGAGGATTGGGTGTGGGGTCGGTAACTCCATCCCGTATAAAAAATCATGCTAGAAACGAATTAAACCATTTAAACTCATACGTTAATGCCTAATTAACGCCATTAATTTATTATGGTCAGCAGAAGCTCAAAATAAATCAATTAATTGGATTCTAAAAGCTCCAACTTCTAATCAAACTTTTACATATGGTCTGTACAGAATCAAGTCAAGTGATATTCAGTATTAAGTCTAGTGGGGAACCACTTCATGATATTTTCATAGCTAACGATTTATATCATAATATCAAAGGCAACTTACAAACCATCCTGATACATAAATATCAGTGAAAATAATGGTCTGGAGGTTAAGCGTTCGCTCGTCAGACCTAAGGTCCTGAGTTTGAATCCTTCGAACGGGATCGTGGATGCACACTGTTGAGGTGTCTTATACTAGGAAGAAACAACAGTCCAGTGCTTTCAGATTTTCAGTGGTGATCTAACATCAATGGATTCATGAACTCAACTATTAAATCACTATAGTATTCATAAAACCCCTTTCTGACAACATATAATTATTATCAGAAGGGGTTTTGTGGAGATTGTAGTAATTTCAACAGTTGAGATCATGAGTCAATTGAAGCTAGACCACCATGGGAAACCCGGAAGCACTGGACGGTCGTTTCATCCTATTGTGAGACTCCGCAGCAGTGCGCATCTACGGCCCCGCCTCAAGGGATTCGAACCCATGACCCATCAGTCTCGCACCAGGCGCTTAACTAACTAGACCACTGAGCTGGCCGTCATCCAACTGTGTTAATGTCTAACTTCAACTAATCCACGAAATTGAGCGACACATCCTACATTATCAGAATGGGTTTTGTGGAGATTTTAGAAATTTCACAGATCCTACATTGTCATTAGTGAGTTACTACCTCACAAGCGAGCCGGTTGAACTCCGCTGCTGAGGAGTCCCGCAATAGGGCGAAACGGCCATCCAGTGCTTCCAGGTTTTCCATGGTGGTGCAGCTTCAATTGACTCATGATCTCAACTGTTGAAATATATAATTACGTTAGTTTTATCATACTACTAATAAGTAGTTTTAATAGTATAGTTCTATTTACAAGTAATATAATTATTATACAATACTAATTAAATAAAAGTGAATAACTTTTCATGTTTACTGTTTAACTACTTGTTTTTTTTCGGCACCGATCATCATCATCCACCATATGACTAATACCCTAAAACAGTAATGAACTATGTTTTACTTTATTGTTTAGTCAAATAATTAGGTTATTCGTTAGTAAATAAATTCATGTTCTTATTAGTTACTAACCTTATTGATGATGAATAACAATAAATATCATAATGACTATTCAACACAATAAAACCAATGAGAATCTCTAACTAATCAAATTCAATCAATATAAGGATGAATAGGGTATTACTATGGATAACAATGAATATTGATTGTATTATAATGGAAATTGTGAATATGATCTAGTTGATCGCATTTTAGTGATTTGATAATAACACACATTCAGTGAAATGGTGATAACACTTGAAGTTTCCTACGTTTTTACACGAATGAACTGTGAAGTTATCTTAGACAAAATATCTACATTAGATTCTTTCCCAATGTCTATATTCTACAAGTGTTCAACAGAACTCAAATCAAGAACTCATGATTCACCTGATTAGAACGTAAATATATTTCCATGCCAAAACTCGACAACAACCAATCATTATCATTCTCGTCAACACACCAAATGTGTTGAACAAATAGTAGATAGTAGAAAAGTGGAAAATTCTCCTCTCTCCCTCTTGCGGGACTCGAACCCAGGACCGTCGGTCTCGAGCGCGAACGCTTGATGTCTAGCCCACCGATTCGGCATCCAACAATCTAATGTTTAACTTCAATCAATCCATGATATTTCGCTATACTGATAATTTTCATATGCTCATTAGTGATTAGTGTCAATAAGTGATTTTCGGAGTTCTAGTGAGAAGCCGTGACTAGCAGAGTTGAACAGTGTTAGGTGTGGGTCAGTTGCCCATCGAAAACACTAGAAGATGGTCGCACAATATCATGGATTAGTTGAAGTCAGACATTAACACCATTGGTTGCCGGATCAGTGATCTAGACGTAAAATGTTCACGTAAGACTGAAGATTCTGTGTCCGATTCCCATATTTAGGATAGTGGATGCACACTAATGAGTGGTTTCATACTAGAATAAAATGATTATCCAGTGGTTGAAGGTTTTTAATGGTGTTTTAACTTTGATCGGTTCATGATCTCAATAAGAACTCAACAATCTCCACAAACCTATACTGATAATCCATCTATGTTGTAATACGAATCCTTTAAATAAATCCCATAATATTATTTCCATGGATAAGTTTAATCGACTGGAAATAGTGGTTAACAGTGAAGCACATCAAAAAGACTTCTGAAACTGTTATATCCCTATGAGAATAATGAATGGTAACTGTTGAAATCTATTTATGTAATAATCTTCAATAACTAAACTATACATATTCATCTCCCTATTATTATGAGCTTTATTTTGACCTATGAACTGTCATTATACGATTTACCATTCTTGATTTATGCCCTTTCTATCAATTACTATCTCCCTCATTCACAGCCACATTTGGCCAAATCTTGTACAAATGTTATTTTCCATTTTATGGTGTGATGTGGCCTGTGTGGTTGGTATATAAACGCAGTATGTTTGAAATACATGACTCATATCTCAAAAGCTGAGATTGGTGTTCTGGACTCAACATCCAGGACCGGTAAAAACTCTAAACCGCTAGTACGGATTTTATGTGTCACTGGTCCGGTCGATGTATCATTGTTCTCTAATTGGCAGTATTATTACGTCATATATTTGAGGGGGCACAGGGCCACAAATTTTAACAGAAACATCCTGGATCCATCTAGCGTGAAATCTATATTCAAATCTTTTTTTCTAGTTTGGTCCAACCATTTAACATAAATACAAGACTACTTTTCACAATCGTCCATTCTCTGAAGTTTAGCAATGATATGTTTGTAAATATTCCAGTTGTAATAGCCGACGTTTTTTAACTTCCTTGAAAGTATACCTGGAGCAAGTACTTTTTGTATGACTCATGATTAATGATTAACACAGTATCAATATAAACATTTCAGTAGTTGAGATCATGAGTCAATTGAAGCTAGAGCATCATGGAAAACCTGGAAGCAATGGACAGCCGTTTCGTCCTATTGTAAGACTACTCAGTGTGAATGCGCATCCACGATTCCACCTCGTGAGATTCGAACCCAGGACCTATCGGTCTCATGTGAGAACGCTTAATCTCTAGAACTTTTATATATTTCTTTTTAAAATTACTGGAGCTTTAGTCGAATGTAAATTCATCTCTTCTTTTTTATTATTTCTAGCTGCTTTAACACGTGAAGTATTAATTATTGGTGCAATTATTATAGTGTTCATCTCAGTTATACTCAATGTGTTCTGTTGTATTCGATGTGCATTAATTCGTCAATATTCAAGTAAGCAGTCAATAGTTTATTTTGATAATCACTCAATAAAGTGTATCCTGAATTGAGAAATGTTCATTAGTCATTACATAATTCAATATGTTCATGTTGTCTTGTGACAATCTATGTTGAACAGATTATATTCTTTGTTCTAAATAAGTATGATCATAAAAGTTTCATTGTCTTTCTAAACAATATTGTCATATGTACTACTAATATCCGTAGATATAAGTAGTATGTATCAGCAGCCAAATGCTCTGGTACGCCCGAGAGTGGAGAGAGTTCGCTCTCCCTACCCAAATGCTCTCACATTTACACACGTATATATCCTCTGACAGGGAAGTCCTATTCACTGCCATCTCGCACCATGCGTGTTGTTTACGAAATTGAGAGGATGAGAAGCTAATGCTTGGCGCTTTCACCGGGTTAGTGGACATGTAGAGTCCACCTCCGGGAGTTGGAAGACTCTCATTCAAAACAAATGGTGCACATGGGCTCCAGTATCCTGAAGGAACAAATGGCGTATGAACCAATCGTTGGTCACCGGCTACCATGGGACCGCATCTCTTTACGATGCTCCACTGCCTTGTGGGTGAGACCTTCAGATCGAAGGTTCCGAGTGTGGCCCCCTAAGAAAACCACCTGCTTCGGTTTGGGCACCCGGGCAGTATCACAGCCCTCACACATATCAAATGAGATCTGTGTGGCGCATATGTATGTTAAAGTATGTATCATCAATCAAAAGTGAAGATTTAACCTGAGGACTACTAGAAGAGCTTAGGAACCCAAATCCAGCGTTCAATTAGTAAGACTCATCAAAAAATCCTGTACAATTTGCCACATATAACCTACAATTATAAAAGATTAAATGACTTTTTGATCTGTTAGTGGATATAGACTTGTGATTGGAAGTGACAAAAAGAAAGAATTTGTTGATACGGTTTCCATGAACTATGACGAAGCCTCACGAGGCTCTAGAAAAGCTAAAGAGTTCCATCCAATGAGAACGTAATGGAGCTTTGTAGAATACTAACGTGGCATGTTACAATTAGTCAGTATCATAATATGCCTCTTTGTGGATTGATTGGATCATAATGTTGATTTAACAAACGCTTATATCTATAAATACCTATAAATTTCTATACATTTTGATTCTTGCTCAACAATCAATTTCTCTAATCTTCTTCTATCTTTCTTCTTTATGACTTGTGAGGGTCCCCCCATTCGAATGCTTAGGTCATACGCAGTATATTAAGAAACTAATCTGTAGATATAACAGAATTATGTAACGATAATATTTTGCTCCATTAATATAAATAGTAACAATCGTTATTGATCTGAACCATTTACCTTCTTAAATATTATCAGGTAACATTTGTAACTAACAACAGTTTCATATCTGCCTATTAGATCATTCATTTGTCTATCAAAACTTGCTAGGTTTGAAGCTATCACGAGTTCACTTAATCTGCGAACGAGAACAAAGACTCAGTGACCAAAGACCAATAAGCTAGCTATTTGATGCGTCCAAGCTCCGCTAACTAGAGGGAGAAGTTCAAGCTTGGAATAGGGAAGTATATTCTGCAAACCGCCAGAAACGAGCGATAACAACAAACACAATTCAAAACGTATACATGTATACAGTACAAAACTGTCCTTGGGGAGAGTTACCAAATAGCATACTAAAAGATGCAACGGACCAATAACATTTGAGATACTTCCCAGTGGAAAACACGACATGACGGTGACAAGAGCACCTTTGGCGCAAAAACAAAGAAATTCAAATGTTCTAAATAAAATCACAAACTTAGGTCCTTTCCCAAGTGAGTTCTGGGGATCTAAGATCCCCAATAAAAGTACACACATTCACTTCGTTTTTTTTGTTATATTTCAGGATCAAAAGATCAACCACATATGCAACATTTATTCTGTATGGCTGAAGAAATACGTAATGCACGTATTGTGAAACAAATCAATGGGAAAGGTTTTAATTATCGTGATAAAGTAGGATATGAACAACAACAACATTTAGGTACATTACTTCATGATGGTCATAAAATGAATAAAAAAGGAAGCAGTCTATTATTAATGAATAAAATTCAATCACAATCTAATGGTTATGAATCATATCAACCATCTATTGATTATGGATCAGAATATTTAACTGGTTTAAATTGTCCTGGATTTTTATTGAATGATAATCAATCATCAAATGGTTTATCAAGTGATATCCATTTAAGATATTTACCAGATGGTAAATCAGGTAATAGACAATCTATATCGGCATTCTCTATTGTACCCGGTCAATTTCCAATATCATGGACTCATCATAATAATAGTAATAGTAATATTGAAGCTCATCGTCGATCCATAACTAGTATCCAACGTAATGGTGGTAATTCTCTCGCTTCACATCATTCATCTCAACAACAAATTACCGAAGCTGTTACTAATTTCTATTTACAACATCAACAACATTTTAAAGAATTACAAAATCATTTAAATAATACTAATACGACTAATACTACTACTAATAATAATAGTAATATAGATACGGTTACAATGAATCAACTTGGTTCCGATGGTATGAATTCATGTTTTGGTAGTATTGGTCAACCAGATTCAAGTATTTTATCAGATATTAACATCAATCCATCAAATGCAATGAATTGTGAATCACCTATAATGAATAGACATAATAATGATAATCATATCATATTAAACAATATAATGCCCTTAACAAATTCATCTATGAATCCATCGAATTATATCATACCTATAGATTCAATAAATCCATTAATCAATAATTATACTAATCAATTAACACCAAATATCAATCGTATACAACCCATAGGATCATCACAATCACAATTAATTACATTAATGAATAAATTAAATTATACTACTAATACTACTAATAATACTACTAATAATCAATCAATTCATAATGAACAAATTTTAACTCATTTATCAACTCTTAGTGATACTTTAAATTCACAATCAGATAGTGGAGCTGGTTCAGGAAGTGGAAAAATTTCAATGGATTCATCAGAGAATAAAATTAATTCATTTTAATAAATGAGAGAGACAGAGAGATTCAATGTTCAATTTATTTATTAAAATGGATATTGATAAAGTTTCATGACAAAAGAGAGAGTATGTGTGTGTGAGTGATAGGGGTGTGGAGGAGGAGAAGAGAGGGGGGTGAATGGGGAGAGAGGGAGAAAGAGAGAGAGTGGAAAACTTCCCAAACAATCAAAATAATATTCTATTTAAATGTTTATCTTTTATTTACAAAATTTAATCTCTAAGAGAAATGGAAGTCTTTTTTCTTCTTTTAAAATTACACATACTAGTCATAATTTTCATGGTTTGAATACGAACCATAAACAAAAAAACAAACATCAAATACTAAGCCAAGAATGGCTACAATGAATCACTCTTTTATAATAATAACGATAATCATAGGAAAGTTTCTTTCTTTCTTTCTTTTTCTGAAAATCAATTTTCACTGGAAAAAAATAATAATGTTTTCCTACAAAAAATAAATCATTATTTTCTTCCCATAAACCCTAAGCACAATTCATTTGAAAATTATGTTTATTTAGTTATACTACTGACTAATAAATAAGTACCTTGTTTCTTTCTATTAAAAAGTTTCTTGGAAGAATATATATTGCATGGTTATCATTAGGGAATATTGTATTTCGTTATTTCGTTGATGACTTCTTTTCTTTTTTTGTTTTTGAAAAGAATTCTAGGATAAGAATCTTTCTACACCTTCATTTTGAGTTGTGATAATCCATAAAAAGTAAAATGACGGTGGATTTAATTAAATCGTTGTTATTTTTTCCTAGAATGGTTTATGTTGCCTGATATACTATGTTCATTCTCTACAAAACATAACATTTACGTCTTGTTCAGTCAGTCTGATAGTAATGACTTATATAAACAGTTAGCAGGATATAAGCAAAGATGGTTAGTGGCTAGTAGTGGAATTCAGCAGGCGTGTTTCATCCTAGTCAGAACTCGTCAGCTGGATGTCCACTCTTGGACTTCTTACTAGTACGGTTCGCTTCAAACGCCATCGCGTTATCCACTTAGTTACTGGGCTCTGATAGCCACTTGCTTGTGCAATGATGTGAAGTATAAATTCACTTGGTATTGTTTGTCCTAGAGTGAACATCAACTTTGAGATGCAGGTACATCCAACTGATGAGTCCCTAATAAGACGAAACTCATGTCCTGGGTTCCACTGTTAGTCATCATTTGTCATTGCTTACAATTCTTGTGAATTAACGAAATATTGAGGCAGTCCGCACAGAATGAACATATGCCGACAAGAGACTGATCAATTGCAGTCCTCAACGACAATGGGAAGATACAAGCCAACAATACCAAGTGAAGTTAACGGGATATTTCAGTAGACAAGTGTGAGATGACTAAAGTCTTTAACAAGAACCTTACGCCGTTCATAATCCTATTTATTATACAAAAATTTTTTTTATCTCATCTTTGAATCCATTTTGACATAGGAAAGATAATATGGTCTGCTATTATATGTACATACAGAACAGTGTGTCTGGATACCACATTGACAAAGACATAACAGTATTCAAAGGCAGATTCAGAGTAAGGAATCAACTATATATTCACAGAACAGAATTTACTGTTTTAAGGATAATCATATTGGGAGGATAAATACTATCAAGTTATTAGTGCCTACATGATCTTCAACTACAAGGTACAAGGGGGTACCAAATAAACATGCGCCACACAGATCTCATTTGATTTATGTGAGGGCTGTGATACTGCCCGGGTGCCCAAACCGAAGCAGGTGGTTTTCTTAGGGTACCACACCCGGAGCCTCCAACCTAAAGGTCGGATCTACAGGGCAGTGGAGCATCGTAAGGAGATGCAGTCCCATGGTAACCGGTGACCAACGATTGGTTCATACGCCATTTGTTCCCGCAGGATACTGAAGCTCATGTGCACCATTGGTTTGGAATGAGGATTTTCCAACTCTCCTAGGTGGACTCTCCATGTCCACCAACTCGGTGAAAGCGCCAGGCATTCGCTTTTCGTCTTCTCAACACCCGTGGTGCGAGAAGGCAGTGAATAGGGCTTCCCTGTCAGAGGCTATATATGCGTAACCATGTGAGAGCATTTCAAGAGGGAGAGCGGACTCTCCTTACTCTCGGCCGTACCAGGGCAAAATTTAATTTGTTTAAGTTAATAACTTCAGCCTAAACAATCAAGAGGAAATAACATGAGTAGACAATTTTTGCAATTAAAATACAATTGAGGAGAAAGATTGATAAGACCACGATTTATGAACGAACCAATCCAGTTTAGGATATCAAATCTTGGATTTTGGTGCAAAATTCGTTCATCCATTTGGCTATTTAGAGTTTGGTCATTTTAGTTGATGACAGTTCGTGATGAAAATCTTTAAATCTAATTCCTAACCTTAATCATCAACTGTAAATCATAATCCTTATTCTTCACACTGGTTTATAACTCTCATTCAGTCTTAGTAAGTAGAATGTACATTCAAAAGGTAATTTTAACGTCACTCAAAGGTCGTCTATAAATTATAGTCTTATGGAAAGATTATATAAGTCGACTAGCAAATATAAGTACTGTTCAAGGTGACTTAAGAATATCTATATCATGCTTATTGTTGATTGACGATAAATAGTATGTGATTTTCATTTCTCTCTGTTTTTTTTCAAATGTAAACAATCTCCCTGATCTATGGGTTATGATTTCGAACTGTTCAACATTCTTGGCATAAAACTATGATCACGTTCTTACTGATAACATAATTCTTGACGAATTACAAATTTTCCACTCAAAAGTTGTGGTCTACGGGGTTCAGTTGGATAAGCAGTGAAGCCATATTATGAATCAATTGAACTCGGAAATCCCGACCACAGGACCCCAAACCAATGGACTTAAGATAATAACCTGATTATGAGACCTGGAGATCCTGGTTTCTATGCCTACGGGATCATAAGTGCGCATTTCAGAAGAGCCCCATACTAGGTAGAAAAAGTTACCATGTGTTTCCTGGCTTTCACTGGTATTGATTGATCACTAGATAGTGACCAATATAATTTGTATCAAGTCCTTCTTAATGCAGATCGAATTCCATAGGCCAAATTATAATATGGCCACTAATCTAGATGACTTGATGTTGCCTGCATTATACTGAGATGAAGCGATAGTTGGAGGTAATCGACTTACTGTGAAGCTGGGTGACAAGGAGTTAGGTCCGTCAGGGGGCATTAGCTCCCTCACGATTACAGGCACACCTTGCTGACAAGTGTCAGATAACATGAAACCTGGGTCGACTACCTATAAATCACCACCTTATCCCAAATGGGATCAGTCGACAAATTATTACATCGGACAAGGTCAATAAAGTTATTCTTTTTAGTATCGAAGGACAAAGATATTCTTAACTGCCTTTAAAATGATATTTGAATAGTGTTTGAATTCCCTAACTGGCTAAAGTCAAAGCATAATGCCTTGAAATAAACAAATAAACAAAGTTTTAACATTGTTTAAACAATCAGTTGTTGGAAATATGTTACAAGCGACTCAGTCTTCATTGAAACAAAACAGTTAGTAGGTTGTGAGACCTCATGATAAGAGTTTAGGTCATAACTCTTCATTTAGATTATTCATTGTAACAATCTTAGTTCGGTGAATTGATCGTCGCAATTGATATAAATCACATATTATGAATAAAAAGTGCTCACTCCTAACGTAGGTGGTGAGACTATAATTAATAGACGACCTTTGAGCAGTGTTAAAATGACTTTGAAAACATTCATTTATGTACTTGAAATGAATGATAACTATAAACCAGTGTGAGGAATTAGAATTGGGATTTACAACTGTCGATTACGGTTAAAAATTAGGTCTAAAGTTTTCATTACAAAATGTCAAAATGTTGTTTAGCCAAATGGATGGGTGAATTTCGCACTAAAACCTGAGACCTGTTTTCTTATATCTGACTGGTTTGTCCATACATTATAGTCTTGTTGAGTGTCTCCTGAATAGAAACATGTGGCCAAATAATTTGCAACTTGGCTTCCAGATGCAACTGTTTTTTTGGTATCATAAACTAACCACACTATTCAGCTCAAACCATCTCACATAATAGATCTAATTTAAGAGCTTAGTCAGTGTTTATGAATTTACTCGTTAATACATATAAAATATGCCGTTGTTGATGATCGGTACCCGTATTTAAAAGTAGGTAAACACTACATTTTTCCGTTATGCAGAGACAATGTATCGATGAACATTGAACTCGTTCATCAAAATCAACTGCCGATATTCACTGTTATTCCCAACAAAAACTTTTCATCCATTAGATATTCATAGTTTACAAATAACCGGGTAAATGCTACCAACAAGCAAAGAAAATATCATCTTTTGCCTATCCAAATGCCTAAATGTTGTACTGTAGCAACTCAGTCTAGTTTTTGATAAGTACAGCTCATAATTATAATCAATAAATTTTATTTATAAATTGTTTTGGTAACTAATTAGTCGCCAAAGTCTTGATGATATCTGAAAAAGGTTGGCTACTCTAACTGTCAATTATACTTCCAAGGATTCCAAAGATATGCAACAAGAATATTAATAAATCTCTACTTGAAGTATGTCCACGTAACAGTGCAAGCATTCACGTTCCTAATTATACTTCTGTCTGTAGTGGGTAACGGAATCACGCTTTGAAGATCTCTCCAAAGTATTCATTTTGATAGTACTGCTATATTCTTCAGTTTTATCCCTATCTCTGTATATGCCAACATGAAAAGTTCTATATCAATGTAGAATGATACGATGATTATACGACTATAAAGGAGAACATGTAATTATCCTACTGAAATACACTAAAGTCTGACCAATTCTTTATCAGATATTAAAAGTGCCTTCGTCCCTAAAGACTGACCACCAGACATCGGCTACTTTACCTCAACTTCTCAAGATAAATATTATTCGGCACTCAGGACTTGTCAGTAAATTCGGATCAGGTAGCTACACTAGGCTGGTCATGCTCTACTGGACTTGCTTTTTTCGTCTCCCACTAGATATACCCTTAATAGTGATTTGTTAAGTGTAATTTGGCTTATTATGAAAAGCAGAAGAAAGTAATTATCAAACGACCATGGACCATGCTAAGAAGATATTGTATTATGCTAGTGTTAGTTTTCATTTTGTTACAGAAGGGTTAGTGGATTGTGGAGATATGACTGACAAGCTTATTGTGTAAATAGTTTTTAATGTTGTTTGTATTTATTTTGTCAATCTTTCACTGTATGTATATTTATCATTAAATGACTGTGCCTGTTGTTTTAGTATGTAGGGCCAGTGAAATGTCACTGAGCCCTAGCCAAATCATCCGGCAGTTGGATCACTGAATGTCGAACAGATCATCGCTCCCTGCCAAGGTCATGTACAACAAACGCGCATTAGTTAATCATATGCCATGGACTGGCCCATGCGGCAGTGGTCTTTCTTTCGCTTGTATCTACCTTAACTAATATATTTCTGTAATAACGTCCTCTGTGTTGTACAGCCTTCAAAGCATCTATGGTACCTTGATACGTCAATGGGGTAGTGCACGTAAGGTACTGACCACGAGGTGTGACTTCGACGTTAGCTGGTTCGTCACACCATTCCCGTCTAATTCGAGTAGGTCTCCAATCATTTCGACACAGATCATCTACGTTGGTGGTCTACAAGTAAATGACCTTGAACACTTTTTCCGTTGTGATACTGACATAGCGTGACATACTGTTGCTGGCTAACAAATACACTGCTTCTCACACACTCCTCGTTCTATTTTCGTTTGTGATTGAGTTAACTGAAATCTAAATCAAATATTACTTACATTTATAGACTGTGAGTGGGAATACACCATACCTTACATTGGATCACACTACTGGAGAGTTCGTCTACCCAATTGGAATTACCGAGCATTTATAATCATGGATTTACTGTACCAGACTAAAGCTGAACATGTGTCAATTTGGTGAACTTGAGTAAAGTCCCAACCTTTTATTGTATTTGTAACAATTAACTGTTGTATATTAATATTACTATTGATCTTTAATAACTTTGTTGATATATTTTTACGTTTATACACTGTCTGGTCCACCACAGGATAATGGAGAACAACATACTGTGGTGTTTGAATGAACTAACGATTCCTTTGTACTTGTTAAATACTTGATTTCGAATTCCGAATACCGTAAATTCGTTAGTGCTTATCTAGTGCTTCTTAATCCAATCGCGTTTTTTCTGGGATCCTTGGTTAGTACTATAATTCAAATACTCCTAATTATCATATTGGCGTCGCGATGTGACAGTTAGATATTCATTCACCTTCTGAAGCTTTTGAGGATTATTTGGAAACGTTTGAAGTTAGGAGCATGACCAAGAAAGATGTTAAAGGTAATAAAATTTCCTGACATTCATCGGAAAAGAAGCATACAGTTTTTAAAAAACTTTGATATATCCAGGATAACATATCTCACTTCCTTATGCAACTCTCAAGGAGCTACTATTAAATCACGTAAAGTGGACAATTTGAATGCCATAAAAAGGCGAAATTTCATAAGATGATTCGTTGAGATGACCAAAAGGTAAGGGAATTCATCCCTGAATTGCAGAAACAAGCTGCCAAATGTAATTTCGGTGACCAACTTCATGTGCAACTGAGAGATCGATTAATTGCATGAATTAACATACCGGCTTTGGAAAGAGAGCTGTTAAGAATGCCGAACTGTTCCTTTCAAGATGCTAGAACTGCGTGTATTAACTACGAGGCATTGAATGAACTTGATATCCAGTCGATGAAGAGTCCTAATACTTGGCTTAGTAGTCTTGATGAAATACAATCTCAGTGTCAATCAAACTTGCGTTCGTTTAACAGCGATTCCTATTCTCGTGCAAGTATGAAAGGCGTTTCAACGAGGAATTACAAAGCAAATCACAAAGGTCAGATCAATTTCAGTAAATGTTTATCATGTAGAAATTTTCATTCACGTAATTCATGTGCATTTCGTAACGCTAAATGTTTCAAATGTGTAAGATAGGACACATTCAGTCAATATGCAAATCTACTGTTCATTTTGCCTCAAGTAGTACTAAATCTTGCAATTTAGATCCGAATAATTCAGCTGTTTCTAATGATTATTTATCTTTGTCTACCATTTCGAAAGGTAATGCTCATATTCAAAAGCGATTATATACATTGTTTAGTTCATTTCATAACTTTATTGTAGATACATGCAGTATAGAGTCCATTATTTCATTCAGGAACTTGAAATCTTTAGATCCTAACGTTGTGGTACGACCCACTGAAGTATCAATATTGGGGATTACTGGACGCAGACTGCCCACACGAGGATGTTAATTGTTCTTACATACCTTGTGAATTTTTAGGTAGCGAAACAGGACTGTCAATGCTGGGTTTAAGGAATTTGAAAAAGCTTAAAGTGGAGTTGTCTTTCCTAGTTTAAAAAAATTTCTGACGCTTTACTTAAAGGTTCGATAGCTACATGTGCTGATTGCAGTGGAGGTATAAAAATCGAGCCTATTAAACTTCAAGTACAGGGTGATCCAGTCATTCTTAAAAGACGAGTAGTTCCTTATGATCTTCGAGAAGCAGTACATAGGACGTTAAACGATTTGTGTGCGAAAAGCATAATTGAACCGATTTAGTCTTCGGCATGAGGTACTCCTATTGTTACACCACAGAAGTCGGACGGTAAGACCCCTGGAATATGTGGTGACTATAGATCAACACTGAACTACCATTTGTTGAAGCAAAGGTGCATGACGGTCGTGCAAATTGTTTATTTAATATTTTGACATCCAATTCATTCAAATAGAGTGAGGAACAAGAGTCATGCCTATGATGTTTACTAAAGCTTCTTCAAAGTGATGCTGTTCTTCGAACGTACTCCCTTAGTGTACATTCCGTGCGTATTACGGATACATCACCCGTGGGTATTGGTGCCGTTCTGGAGCAGGGAGGTAGACCAAATATCCGTGTTTCACGCAAACTTATTGTTACTAAGCAAAGTTATTCGCAAACTCAGCGAGAAGCATTAGCTGTGTTTTGGGATGTTAAAAGACTCCATAAATATTTGTTCGGAAAGAAATTCACTATAATTACTGATCATGAAGCTTTAAAGTTTATTTATCATCCTGAAAAATCCTTAGCACGTTCCTCAGCTGCTGTGGTTCAGCGCTGGAGTATTGTTTTGAGTGCATATGACTATACGGTTCAGCACAGGAGTGCCAAAAAATTAAACATGTTGACTGCATTTCTCGACCATCATTATAAGATGGACCTGGTAATACTCCAAACTGTTTGTTAGTGCAACCTTTGCCAGTGAGGCGTCCAGATATCATTGGGGAAACTCATAGATACTTTGGATGAATGCTGTATGCTATATGGAAAGTTGGAATCCTAATCTGAAAGGTAGATTTCCTGTCTATTTTTCAAAGCATGATGAACTATCCACTACTCCTGATGGTATTTTGTGTTTAAATGATTGTGTTGTTATTCCTCTTTCATTGCGTAAATCTGTCCTTGAAGATCTTCATAGTGGTCATCTAGGTGTTGAGAAAATGAAGTCCTTGGCAAGGCTTACATGTTGGTGGCCAGAGATAAATGCAAATATATGTCGTACAGCAAACAATTGTGAAAAGTTTCATAGGTCGAAAAATCAGCATTCGAAGTGGACTCCATGGCTAGTATCTTCTGAGGCCTGGCAGAGAGTTCATGCAGACTATTGTGGTCCGTTTCATGGCAAATGATATGCAGTTGTGGTCATTGATTCTTTTTCAAAGTGGCCTGATGTTTTTTCACAACTTCACCAATTGTGATTTCTCAATCCAAGCCTTAAGAAAGGTGTTTAGTCGAGAAGGTATTCCCATGGTGTTAGTGACCGATAATGGCTCTCATTTTGCTGCAGATGCAGTCACTACCTGGTTGAATGATATAGGGTGCAAACATTTGTTTACTGCTCTCAGACATCCTTGTTCTAATGGTCAGGCAGGAAATGTTGTCAGGACATTGGAAACTGCTATTGATTCTATTGCCGCCTCAACATTTAATGAGCTAGAGAGGGGAGTAGATAGTTTTCTACTGCAATATAGAAATGCTAGAAATTCTGTTACGGAAGAGATTCCATCAAAGCTACCAAAAGAAAGAATTCTTTGGTTGAATATGAGATGTTTGGAGTCTGCAGAAATTACATATTATCGTGGAAATGATCTTCGACCATCCACGGGAATTGTGCTAAAGAATGTCGGGAAATCTGTGGTGCGACTTCTAGATATCAAGGACTAAAGTACAAACAATGGACATGTTGATCAAATACAATTCCAGTAACCAGATGAGTCTGTTCCGATTTCAGATGTTAACTCTGATGCTAATGAGTACATTCTAGATAATACAGAGTCCTTATCCAATACACTGTCTGACAGATACAGAATGAACCTGAGAAGACGTACAATCGATTACACACATTTAGACTCCAATTTAAGCTGTGGCGGGTATGGTGTTTGAATAAATTAATGATTCCTTTGTACTTGTTGAATTCTTGATTTCGAATTACAAATATAGTACATTCGTCAGTGCTTATCTAGTACTTCTTGATCCAATTGTGTTATTTCTGGGATTCTTAGTTCGCACCATAGTTCAAATACCCCCAATTATCATACATACCTATAGATGGCTCCACCATTGTGGTGCCATTTCGATTTGCATAGTCCACTGGTAAAACCGCGGGCTTTATCTCCCTCGATCCCCAAATTTTATCGTTCTGCGATCCATCTGAAAACACAAATTCTGGATGACAGGTGATACCGGCGTTCCCTATACTGGTACTGTTTAAGGTTCTGTACCTTCCGGCATGTTTAAGTTATAACTAATTTAATCTCTTTCCAGTTGCTCTTCATAGTAGTGTCCACTTCTGTGAGTAAACCATGACAAACTTGGAACTTATTGTTAAGAGCTATATTAAATTGAGCGAGTTTGTCAGTAGCTAAAAGAAAATCTGTGTTAAGTTTCTGCAATGATGTTTTCCGGCTATCTAGTGCATTTCTACCTTCAGTCTCAATTTGTCAGTAGCAGGTGGTGATCTGGAAATGTATCGGCTCCTCATTTCGTTTTCATGTATTCTATAGACCTGAGACTAGATGGTGGTTGGAGGTAGTCGACAGGGAACTCTGGAGCCGGGTTTCGTGCTACTTGACACTCGTCAGCATGGTATGTCTGTAATCTTGAGGGAACTGGTGCTCCCTGGCGGATTTGATCCTGTGTCACCCAGCTTCACAGTCAGAGATGTTACCACTGAGCTATCCAGGCCGCGATCGACCTCCTGGAGGACTGAGATGTAATCACAATTGATTGATCACTGGGTGGTGATCAATGTCATGTGTGTCAAGTCCTTATTTAGTGCAGACTGAATAACACGGTATCTCCATGAACGTTGAGAAGTGCAAATTTGGGATGTGATACTATTCTCAGGTCACATGGTAACTTCTCAGACCACCATATCAGTCTGGGCAGACGTTGCTGCTATCCTAACATATCTTTCACCCCAGTCAAGGAAGAACTTGTGACGATTTCAATGGCTAATAAATTAATAAAAACGATTTATCCAGAAATGTGCAACAGTATTACTAACACTGACAGACATACTGCGAGGACTCACCCGTTGCATGGACACTCTGTGTAGCTATTTTTATTATTGTTCTGGCCGTAAGAAGAAGCACTGATTTCAATATTTCCGAATAATTTCGTCTTTAGCTGCGATACATTATAACTCTACCAGAAGAATACTCTTCAAACTGCAGTCAGTCGATCAAATGGATGAAATGACTTTTTCTGCTAGGCGTTTTTTATCGAGGTTGCTTTCTGATGCTGATATTGCCAACCCTAAGCTCAACCCTCCTCTTTTGTCCAGATATAGGGCTGATAGTATCCCTGGAGAGGCCCCAGAATGAGTTTATCTGAAATCTTGTTTCCTTTCAAATTCAATAAGAAATATGCTCTCTAGTAACGTAGATCACAACTTTAGGTGTCCTCATTGACCTGAAACCACTTTACGACGCCAAGATGTAAGTGCAAACAAGCGAGTATTATATATTAGCTCATTGTAAATATGTATTGGATATTGGATGGGTGTTGTTTAAATTGTGTGATGTGTGACACTTGAGTTGCGTGTGGCACAGGTAAGGAATGGTGAGTCGTATTCATGGGTTGTACTAGTTGCGTCTTGAAGGTTTAGTTTCGAAGATGCAGACTTAGTTACTTCGGGTAAGTCGTATGAGTTCTCTCGTGGTCAAGTAATCTCTCTCAGAACTTTTGTGAACAGTTTTGGATTACTCAGAATTCGTATGTAGGCATCACTTTGAGCGTCATACATTGGTTTAATTTGGGCTAACTGATTCGTACCACCATAGTGCCAGTCTCATAACTAGTACTGAGTCGGTGACTTACAATAATAGTCAGCAAGAACGATCTAAGACAATAAAAAATTTGCGCTCATCTTCGAAGACTTGCTTGGATCACGTTTCATCTAAGTGTGCACACATTCTGTGGGTGCATAACTGAGGCTAACTGTCTGAATAACTAGTTTGGATAGTGACTTGGTGTCAGTCTATGTAAGAGATAAAATCTTTATCCTCGTCATTGGGATGTAAAATCTTTCCGTCGTGGGAACAATTCCATTTTTGGTACTGCCTAGCTCAGAACGCTTAAACACGCTTAGTTTTATTTGCTCGAATAAAACTTAATGCAGTATCTGTATCCTAAAAGCCCAATCTGCAACCAAACGGTTATTTACAGACGGCTTATCAAAAATGTCGCTAGTCTAATTTGGAATTCATATTGAGTTTTTTAAAATAAAGACAATTGTGTGTCCAATCTCTAGGTAATCAAGCATACTTTTTTTCCAGGTTACTGCTTCCACCCATGGTGAACTTCACAAGGTTTGTAGAGGCTGGACGTGTTGTATTCATTGCCTCTGGACCTTATGCTAAAAAGGTGGCAATCATCGTAGAAATAATTGACCAAAGACGTGTTCTTATCGATGGGCCATGCTCCGGCGTTCCTAGACAAGAAATAAGTATAAACAGACTGCATTTAACAAAATTAAAGTACAAACTTCCACATGGATGTGGTACAAATTCAGTCGAGAGACATTGGAAGAGGTACGACATAACTAAGGATTGGGAGAACACTGTGTGGGCACGAAAGCTTCATCGCAAATCCCTGCGAGCGTCTATGACCGATTTTGACAGGTTTAAAGTCATGGTAGCTCGTAAACAGGTGAGTCGACAACTATTATGATGAGATTTTGGAAGAGCCGTCTGTGCTTCTTGATGATATCAATTTACTGACAAGTTGTATTTGTATAACTAACTACATTTTATTTCTCTTGCAGCGCAACAACATTTTGAAACAGTTCAAGTTGAAAAAGCCGGTCGAGAAAACTTCAAAGCCTGTAAAGAAGGCTGTAAAAAAGTAAACTAATAAATACGTTATGTCGAATTCTCTTTGTTGTCGGCTTCGTTTCCCGTTATTCATTTCTTTACGCGATCCCGCATCTTGGGTTAACCCTTTTATACTGCTTGTAGCCCAATTCGCTAGGCAAATATCCAGTGATTCTTTGAGACCCGTACGGTACGTCAGTTCGAAGGAGGCCTATGTTGTCCATTCGTAATTAGAAAAAGCCACTCAACACCAAATGCTAATACTAATCGCGTCAGATTGTTCCACTTACTAGGAACGACTTCACAAAAACATCGCGAAACGTTTTTGTGCTTGGTATTATGATAAAGCTAGTTGGGGCCGGGTCATTGTCTCAAGTTCTCAGCTGAGACTACTGTACGTTACATAGTTTAGCGGTCCGCTCCAAGGTTATATCTACGTTTTTTAGTAGTAGGTTGGTGCCTCGAGGTGTAGGCGATCTGTATGATTTCTTATAAAGTTAGTGGATGAACCCAGGCTGTTTTTCCGGAAAACTGATTCAGTCGTACCAGGGGCTATTAGCGACTGTGAGGACTTCGTAACGTGGCTAGTGATGTAATGTGAGCTGCAGTCGGAACTTGGTTTTTGTTCGTGGTGATCAATGCGACGGATGTATAGACCTATACTGTGGCAGGCATATTTAATTACTAGGACTAAGTGCCGGTTATTGGACGTTTTGTGTATCTCGGTGTTCTCTTGAACTCCTTTGGGCTTGCAGCTTGTAACCAAGCGTTATTTTCATGGAGTGTAGAAGGTAAGTTGGTAGAAAGTACCAGTAATGACTGTCAATGTATTGGTTTGTAGCATAGTAATTCATTTAGTCGAATGCTGGTCAGCCACAGTTTGTTGACGCATATGATCACAGACAATTCAGTGAAGGAGATTCCCTTTTGACGTAATTTACTCCGGCTATCCAGTTGTATTTACAGTTAACAATCAAAGTGGTCATTTGAAAAATGGGGTGGCGATTAAACCTAGTCATGTCAAAGAGAGTTGCTTAATATTCGAAAATTTGCAGTGACAAATATGAGGAAGGTAAGGAGTAAACTACAGCAGTGGTGATAATTAAGATTCCGTAAAACAATCCTTCGATAGTATCTCTTGAACTCAAAGTTCCTGAAGAATTCTCTTATGAACTGTATGGTGCCGCACAGCTTGCAATTTAGGTTTCGCCTTTTACCCATCACGCCTGGGTCGGTATCCATGTTCGGGGGATATCTATTGCAGCTTGGATAGGTCCTCGTCTATCATGTCTTTGGAGCATCCCTGGCAGCCGTCAATCGTCGGTTAAGAAACTGCATGCACAAGATTGGCCATGAAGTAGTTTGCTCGAAGAGGACCGGGCGGTGGACCCCTAGACATTATACTGCCTGTGGAACTCATTATTAAATATAAACTAGACACTGAATGTACATCTTAGGAGTAACTCCTTTAGATAGTGTTTTGGAACACCAGTATCGAGGGTGTTGTTCTCAATGTCATTACATAAAAAACATGGTTTACGTTGAAGGGACATTGGTGAGAAGTGAAATTATACCTAATGACGTGATTCCCATTGTGGTTACATTAACATCAGTAATTGAATTGAATAAGTTGGATTAGTCGGGTGTTCTGTATTTGTTGAGCTGATTTACAACAGGTTATCCACGCTGAACTGTCTTCAATTATTCTTTAGTAAACACCATGGGTTACTTTCTATATCTTAGAACACATGGTTGTCAAAATTGCAAGTGATTGTGGAGTATAGCGAGTTCAACCCGTTACTCTGGGACCGTAGTGCTAAAATGATGTTAAAATAGGAAACCGGGAGCTGTTCAGTTAAGAAATTGCTTGGCTGAAGTCCTAAGTATGATACAACTCGGTGGCTTGAGACTTCGTCATACGTGAGTCAGAATAAAAGCCGATGGCAGCCCTGCTGAAACTTTCTCCATATAAATGAGAGGCACTTATGTGACTGGGAGTATTCATTCTAATTGCATTCACACTAACTGAACCGCTCCCACTACTATTTCCACTCACGCCAACTCATTCTTTGTAATGGGGCATAGCAGGTAGGTTGATTTGCGTTAACTCTTGTAAAAAGCACCTCATTGTAGATCCTACTTTCTTTTAGGTGTTTGCTAACTGGGTAGATACTACCTGCTTGCGCAAGACGTTCCAGTCGTTTATGACTCGGTGAAAAAGCAGGAATCCCGAATCGAGTTTCCTGTCATGATTTATGAACGCTTTTTGATAACCTCAGAAGTTGTTATTCTTAAAAGGAACCAGAACAATGAAACATGTTAACACCCCGGACAATACTTAAGATCTGGATGTGTATGTCCATTCCTAATTCACATTAACGGACAGTTGTCCATCATTTGAAGGGATGATCGTCGGTTCCGATCGTTTGTGAGAAAAAAACCAACACAACTAAGATAGTATATTAAATTGCCCGGAACATAAAACTAGTTAATCTCGTAAAAACAAGCAAATGTAGTGAGGATTCCGCATAACAAGTGGTATATAAAAATTACACATGACGACGAACATTGGTGTTTAACGCCGAAGTATTAGCTACTTCAGAAAAAGATCTCGACTCAAACCATCTTTTGTTCGTATAGAAACATAATTCATTTTGAGATCATTAGTAGCTCCAACACTAAATGTTACATTGGATGCGATTTCTATAATTCAGCCAACCATCGTTCCAGTCAACTAATAGGATTATTTAGATTTATCTACTACAACTTCTAAGATCTTCAGTTGCGTTCTAAGAAAACCTAGCAGATTTGAAATTTGTGAGTTGATTAAAACTTTACTTACCATAATCCAATATTAACTATACACACTGGCTTAATAATTTTCCTCAGCCCTGTAAATTGTAAAGCTCTTCAGAAGTGTAAATGAATGTCAAACAAAATTTACAGTTTACTTAGTCATATTTAATCAGATCCAATCGATTGTGGGGACCATCTCAGATAACATCATACTGGCTATCCGTTAAATATGGTTTAATTTCCATTTAAGAGCAGTATAAATCTAACCGAGGAAGTCAATGTTCATCTTTAATCACATAAGGACTGACCATCTACTCGATTCTGACACGTTCAGCACAGCCATACGGAAAACGATATGATAGCCGGAATACTTTCAGCACCCATATGAAAGTTCTTAACAAACTCTACACATTTGTGGAATGACAAATCTTCATTGCCCACCTACGCCAATATCTTTACTAACAAGAAATGACTTGAGATTAGTGGGGCGTTAACTACTCATTTGGGTCGGCTGATAAGGAGGATTCAGAAACTTATCAGTTCTTTGATCTAGCCTTTAATCATAGTTTCGAAGTAACCATGTGGTTAGAAAATAATGTACGTGTTTAAATTTAGACCATAATCCCAACATTAATTCTACACAACTAACTACTAATTAGAGCTAATCAAACATCCTACTAATTAGCTTTCTCTTTGAAAAGGTCTGTTGAGTTAACCTATTTGCTGTTGTTGTGCTGAGAAAGTCAAGAGATACCTTTCAAAAACATAAAAAGGCTCAAATTAGAATTACTCACCAGCTATCTATTTTTGATAAGGCTGTGTGTCAGAATGTAGTAAAACTGAAGATGAAGGTGATTAGACGAGTATGATTAGTCAGGACACTGGTAACACCATAGCTAAAAAGACGTTTTCCAGTAACTAAGGTATAATCTTAACACAGTAACAACCGTAATGTAAACGTACGTTAAACAGCTTTAAGAACAATGTCTTGCAAACATACACTGAAGCACTAAATAATTTTACGAAGACAATCAACTTCAGTTAGGATATAGTTATTCTACGCTAAATTTTATAGAACATAAATCATCCAATCCAGCTTCAATTTCATCACCAGATTTCAGAGGCCCTACACCAGCAGGTGTACCGGTTAAAATTAGATCTCCATATTGTAGTGAGATTCTCTTGGTAATTATCGATACTAAATCTGCTGGTGTCCAGACCATCATATTCAGTTTCGATCGTTGTCGTTCCAACTGGTTTACTTTTAACCAAATCTCATTATCTACTTTTTGGAATTCCTGACGAGAAGTTAAAATACCGCCCGGTAGTGATTCCAATGGAAGAATTGGCCCCACAGGGCAAGCTGTGTCGAAGCATTTAGCCAACGTCCATGGTAGTCCGCTTGCTTTTAGTTGATTCTGAAGTGGTCGATCAGTTAGATCTAACGCAACCACATAACCTAATATTGCTGAATAAACCTAAATAAAACAAACATTAAAATGTATACGAGGAAATTTAGCATTGAATGCAAAAATATGAAAGTGATTCATCTGTATATTCATTTGGGTTACAAAAGGTCAAGACAGCCATGTGACTGTTAGATGTACGAATTCAATCCTATTAATTATCTTGTGTCCAGTTATGTGACTAGTTCGGAGCATTTAGCTGTATACCGTACTAAAACACCTTTTTGTGTCTAACTATCCTGACTTTTCTGAACAGTGGACGCTTGAAATACATTGCTTAGTGAGAACACCGTGGTTTACATTTTCGTTCAATATAATTCAGAGTGAATCCATCCGATACAATTCTGGATTTATTTGTAACCTTACAATTCTGGACAATTTCAACCCTACACAACTATTGTACGTTTCAGCACGTG
Organism: Schistosoma haematobium; assembly: GCF_000699445.3. Taxonomy (NCBI): domain Eukaryota; kingdom Metazoa; phylum Platyhelminthes; class Trematoda; order Strigeidida; family Schistosomatidae; genus Schistosoma; species Schistosoma haematobium. Next base: position 18,409,739 of record NC_067202.1, on the reverse strand, counting down.
TCATTACAGTTCCAATATATTAAAGAGATGGTCTAATTCTAGTGATAGGCTGATAATTTATCTATTTCAGCATATTAATGCCAATCATTTTTATCAAAAGCTTATTCTGTTTATTAACTGCACCCTTGCTTTAACCATTAAAATGCATATTTAGCATTAACGCTACTCAAATGTATACAGATGAGTTATTCTTACATATCTACATTCGCTACGCGAAACTTAAGGGATTAATACAGCGTTTCCCAACCTCCCTATTTTAGCGTTTTCCCAAAAGTTGTAAGAAACATGGTAATTATCTTCAATGTTCGGGCAAAAACCAAGGCTTCCCCGGAACTTTTGGGATTTTCCCCAGACCTGGAAAAACTTTGAGGTTTTTGTACCATGTTTTCAAAGTTCTATTTGGCGGTTTCCCCACAATCTCCCCAAAACAGACAAAATTTCCCCCCAAAACAGAGAGGTTGGATTAAATTGAGTGGATCTTTTACTTCTTCTGCTTTGACATTTGTCAGTGATTTCCCAATTACCAAACCAAGTTCGACTTCATGATGGACTTCACTGGCCCCATTTGGTAACTACATATTAGCGATAAATGGTTAAGTAAGGATTGCCACAAAAACTTTAATTTTTCCCTCTTCAATGATGCAACTAGAAGGCTTTAAAAATATAGCAGGCGAAGATTCAACTTTATTTCCCAATTCTTTTGCATGGTCTCTAAATATAGGCACTTAGTAACCACAATCGTACGCATAGTTTCGTCCAACTGCCACTACTTTTCGACAAATATCCTTCAGATTTTTTGACATTAGTTATACACAATATACTTCTTGTAATTTGGAAGATTCAAATTATCCTTGTTGAACAAAAAATAAGCTAATATAAAAGTACTTCAACCTACGAAGTCTTCATTACGCAAATGAAAAAGCAACGTTATTGTTAAAATGGGCGGTGGAATCAAATATGTTTGTCATAAGTTTGTATATGTGGCGGTTCGCATCCAGCCAAAATATACTTTGTTTACTAAGGGAACATATGAATTCGCGTGAGTGAAGGGAATTGGATGAGGGAAGAAAAAGCAAAAGTGAGTCGAAAACCTACCAAGTGCACACGACGCACCTACATTTTTGTAGGAAAGCAATTAACAACAAACAGAAATAACACACGTCCCAGATTATGACAGTTTTGAGGTCGGAATTAGAAGCGCACAGTTTAACTCGCTGCACTAGACATGGTTCGCATAACTTCTGTCGATTTTATATGGCCCCTTATTCTGACTCAGATTTGAGTGAATATATAAATATACGAGGCTAGCCGCGTTTGTATGGCGGCCGTAATAATAAGCTTATTACAGGTTGAGTTGGATGAATCTATTTCAAGCGCTCTGTTATCCAAACAAACCATCAATCAGACGAAGAAGGGAAGTAGACCGGAAGACGCAAGTGTGCCAACTCCTCTTGATAAATCGTTATCCGATATTTGTGTGCAAACGAAAACAAAGTAATGCACACACATACGTTCAAGTAAGAAGAATAAGGATCAACAACCGGATGAATAACACGGTCGAAATGAGACATGAAAAGAATTATTGTACCGGTCTGTCTGGAAGTTAGAATAGCCCATATGGGCTTGACATGGTACTAGACACTGAAGACTAATCACACTAATACAACATACATATAAAAAGTCTAAGATGAAATTAACTTAAGATATCTACATTTCAGACATTCGTGTGGGCAGACGAACAGAACGAGTAGAAATTAAGATTGAATAGGCGTAGACAGCAGTGGTTTTAAATGTCAAAACGACCAATAACAGGGGAGTTAGTCTGTATGAGAGTGATTAATGTATGATTTACGGGTAACAAATTAGAGTGCAGAAGATGGATATACGTGGTGCGAACACAATTGGAAAAGATTAAAAGTTAACAGTGTATATTCATCAAGAGTAAGTATACGAAAATAGACAAGTAATACTGCAAACGGATAAAGGCATACAAGCATACGATATAGTCAGTAAAGTTGGAATTAAACCTTCAAATGTCAAACGACAGTCTATATCAATCTGTCATACTAATTCACTAAACCATTGTGAAGTTGACAGTTACAAACAGTGGCCATCCCTTAGCGGCTGAGCTACACTGTCTCGCGTTCACCTTTTCTGACCTTCTCCAAATGTTCAGCTGCCAACGTAAGTCTGCCCAGTCACTTTGTGTTTACTTTCAAGGATTGCGTGGTTCGAAACCAATGTCACTGCAAGTGTAGTGCCAGTGAAGTAGCACTGAGAGCTATCCAAAGCATGCAGGAGGCAGAAGATTGAGTTTTGGACGGTTTACTGGGCCTCATCAAGATCAGGGGCAACAAACGCCCATCGATCATGCCATGAACTGACCCATTTGGTAGACGCCACAATCGGTTTCTCAGTGTATACTGACTATCAAGTTTCTTTTGTAACATCTTGTTTGTTGCAAACGGCCGACAAAGTATCCACAGTCTCAAGGTGGCGTGAAGGGGCATTTCACGTTAGGCATTAACCACGAGATGTGGCTTCAACATTAGCTGTAAGGTCACACCATTCCCGTCCAACTCGAGTAAGCTTGCGATGGCCGGCACTGACCAACTACGTTGGTAATATACATGAGTATCCATTCGATTTCGGTAAGAGCCCTACCAAATCCATATGAACACAATTAGAACGAGCATCGAGAGTTTTGAATGAGCCTAAGGGACAATGGTTGTGCATAGTCATCTTGGATTCCTGGCAGCTCACACAAGAGCGTGCACACCCCCTCATGTCGTTATCCATGACTGGCCCAGAAAATCGTCCTGCTATGAGCTTAACGGTTGCCCGAAATCCTGGACGGGAAAGCTTGTGCAACGTTGTGTCGCTAATGTTTCGGCACGACCAGACGATCCCTGCCTGTAGATGTGTCACATAGTGAACTTCCCCTACTTGTTCGCATCTATTTGATCCGTAATTTCAGAGTTGTCAAAGATAACTCCTAACGAGTTTAGGTAGGTCGAACCCTTGGAAATTGTTCAGGAATGTTATACGAGAAAAAGCATCTGCGACTACACTGTCTGCTCAGAAATATGTTGTATTTCTGAAGTGCACTGCGGAATGCTTTCCAGTTATCAAAACTCTTGAGGGGGGGTACTTGTCTGAATAAGAGGTAAAAAAGGTGAGAGGTTTGTGGTCGGTAAACAGAGTGAATTCGCGACCTTCTACACAGGGTTGAAAATGACGTATAGAGCAATATATGGTTAAGAGTTCCCTAGCGAAAGTGCTTCACCTCGATTCAGTGTCTCGCAACCGTCTCGAGAAGAGTCCTAAAAGATGCCAAGTGCTGTTGTGATAACTAGAAGTTTCTAAATTATTGTACATACTAAGAATCCCAGAAACAATGTGGTTTAGACCAATAAGAACTAGGTGAGTACGGAAGAATGTATTGTATTTGGAATTCGAAATTGGACAGTCATCAAGTACAAAGAAATCATGAGTTCATACAAACACCACAACTGTTCACCCATTGTTGTAAGATCATCCAGATTGCCAAGTAGGGTGTGTTTACCGCGATACTGATGGGTGCTTTGATGTCCTGGCTTGCGAACACGGTTGCTTTTGCGATAAGTTCCCCAACTGCTAAGGGTTCATTTTTGGCGTCGTCGTCCAAATTGGTGATGGTTTCACAAGCGACGCGCCATTCGGTATAAATCATCGACAGAAACTTGCCAGGCTGTTGAACGTCCGTAGTTACTTGACTTTGGTGGGTTCTGGATAATCCGGATTTACCACCGCCTTGCTTTTTAGTGACCGGATTCATTGAGCATCAATAGTGTGTCCGAGAAAATCTATGGAGTCGGTTCCGGTTTGATATGTCTGAATATTTACGGCAGTGTTGAGTTTTTGTAGTCGTTCGACATCAAGGTCCAGATATTGGAGATGAGCTTCTCTGTTTGGACAAGCATTCATCTATATATGCGTTTATGGAGTTGAGACCTCGAAGGGCGTCCTCGCTTAATCCCTGTAAGACGTGTAACATTTCTTAAACCAAATTTACTTACTTACGCCTGTTACTCTTCGTGAAGGAGCATAGGCCACTCACCAGCATTCTCCATCCAACCCTGTCCTGGGCAATCCTTTCTAGCTCCGTCCAGTTGTAATTCATCGTTTTCATATCTGCTTCTATTATCCGACGCAATCTGTTCTTTGGCCTTCCTCTTTTTCGCTTCCCTTCAGGATTCCAAGTTGGGGCTTGCCTCGTGATGTAGCTTAGCGATTCTCGTAATGTATGTCCTATCCATTTCCATTGTCTTTTCCTAATTTCTTCTTCAGATGGAAGTTGGTTTGTTCTCTCCCACAGAAGGCTATTGCTGATGGTATCTGGCCAATGGATGTTGAGTATCTTGCGTAGACAGTTATTTATAAATACTTGTACTTTCTTGATTGTGGTTGTTGTAGTTCTCCAAGTTTCAGCTCCATACAGTAGAACTGCCTTGACGTTCGTATTGAAGATTCTCACTTTGATATTAGTTGAAAGTTGTTTTGAGTTCCATATGTTCTTCAATTGTAGGAATGCAACCCTTGCTTTTACGATCCTCGCCTTTACGTCTGCATCGGATCCTCCTTGTTCATCGATGATGCTTCCCAGGTATGTGAAGGACTCTACATCTTCCAGAGTTTCGCCATCAAGTGTGATTGGATTGCTGTTCTCCGCTTTGAATTTGAAGACCTTAGTTTTCCCTTTGTGTATGCTGAGGCCTACTGATGCAGAGACTGCTGCTACACTGGCTGTCTTCATCTGCATCTGTTCCTGTGTACGTGATAGGAGGGCTAGGTCATCTGCGAAGTCCAAATCGTCTAATTGGTTCTGAGCTGTCCATTGTATTCCGTGTTTTCCTTCAGATGTCGAGGTCTTCATAATCCAGTCGACCGCCAGAAGAAAGAGGAAGGGGGAGAGTAAACAGCCTTGTCTGACTCCGGTCCTTACTTGGAATGCATCTGTCAGCTGTCCTCCATGCACTACTTTGCACTGTAGTCCGTCGTATGAGTTCCGGATAATATTGACAATCTTCTCAGGAACTCCGTAGTCTCGAAGAAGTTTCCATAATGTCTTCCTATCTACACTGTTTGAATGCCTTTTCATAATCAATGAAGTTGATGTATAGTGATGAGTTCCACTCAACTGATTGTTCGACGATGATCCGTAGTGTTGCAATTTGGTCTGTGCACGACCGATCCTTACGGAATCCAGTTTGTTGATCTCGAAGTTGGGCGTCTACTGCATCCTTCATCCGGTTCAGCAACAATCTGTTGAAGACTTTCCCTGGTATTGACAGTAGTGTTATGCCTCTGTAGTTTTCACATTTGTCTTAAACCAAAGGGCATGCGCAAAAACTCATAGGGTCCGAAGGAGATAATGTTAATGGATTACGGATGTCGTCAGCAGCAATGGGGTTTGGTTATACGCTTCAATCAAGTCGATGTTTGAAAAATCAGCTGTCGAATATAGTTCTTACTAAAGCTCAATGTCTTCTTTTGAAGTAGTAGCAAGGTCACTACTCACCGTTTTGTATTTTAGGATCTTTTTCCCTTGTGTGCCTCGAGGTCTACAGTTCCATAGGCTGCGGCCACACTAAATGTTTTCATCTGCATTTGTTGGTGTGTATGAAATGGAAGGGCTAGGTCATCTGAGAAGTCCGAACAGTCTAGTTGACTCCGAGCCCTTTATTATACCCTGTGTTTTCTCATCGATGTAAAGGTTTTCATAGTCCAGTCAACCACCAGAAGAAAGAGAAAGGAGGAGAGTAAGCAGCTTTGTCTTAAACTGGTCCTCACGTGGAGTGCGTCTGTCATTTGTTCTTCATGCACGACTTTGCAGTGTAGTCTGTCTCATGAATTCCGGATGATGTTGACCATTTTCTCAGATACATCGTAGTGTCGAAGAAGTTCCCATAATGTTTTCCTGTACACACTGTCAAATGCTTTCTCATTGTCAAGGAAGTTGATGTATAGTTACGAGTTCCATTTGATTGATTGTATATCGATGATCCGCAGTGTCGCGATCCGGTCTGTGCACGACCGATCTTTGCGGAACCCGGCTTGTTGATCTCGAGGCTGGACCTCTACGGAATCGTTAATCCGATTCAACAACACTCTATTGAAAACCTTTCCTGGCAATTAAAATAATCCTTAGCGTCATTGAACAAGAAAAAGGTTTCATCGAGTCTTTGTTTTTTCTCTTCTGAGCTTTTATTTGATTATTACTGAATTTTTAAATTATTGTTTTGCAATTTTAAAATTTATTCAGTTATTATTATTACAAGTTTGTTTCATTACTACTCAGTTTATCATTATGACCTTAAGTTTGTCGTTTTTCTTCATATCTGACCTATGAATTTTTTTCTTCCTTACCCCTTGATTAGTACGCAACCTCATTGGATATTTAGTTTCAAATCAATTTATGATGCAATCTTTTCTACCCCCTATAGACGTATATTTTTCACATAAGTATATATACGAATGTACAACTCAAGTAAATGATATCGTCGAAAAGAAAACATTTCCTGATATTAGCAGTAATGCGATGCTTCTGTAGTTCTCACATTTTCTAAGATCTTCCTTTGGTGCGTTGATGAGGTGTCCTTCTTTCCAGTCTGTCGGTAGCGCTTGTTCCTCCTCCCAAGTCTTCCTGAATAGAATATGGTGCAGGTGCACGATAGCCTCTATGTCTAACTTGAGTGCTTCGGCCGGTATATTGTCTCTCTTGAGTTGTCTGATAGCCGTCATGATTTCTTTGATCGTTGGTGAGGTGACATGTTTAGAAAATTCTGTGTGTGCTGCTACGATATCCGGTGGATTCAACGGAGCTGGTCTATTCAAGAGCTCTTCACAGTGTTCCACCTGTCTGTTCCTCTGTCCTTGAATTCCAGTGATTTGCTTGGCTTCAATGTCCTTGACTGGTCTTTGGTTTACTTTGTTTCCCTGCTGGTTTCTTCGTCATGTCACATAATTCCACATTCCATTCTCTTGCAGATTTTCCTCGCCGTCGTTGCTGGTTCTTCCACATATTTTTGCTTGTCGGTTATAAGGCTCCACTTCACTTGCTTGCTTGCTTCTGTATATGCAATTTGTGCTTTGACTTTCGATGTTCTTGTTCGGTTGTTGTTAATTTTTATCTGTTTATTCTTCCTTCCTTGAGTCTTGTCCATAGTTTCTATAGAGATTCATTCCTTATGATGATGCTTCTTTAGGCCCAGCACCTCCTGACGCGTTGAATTTAATGCTCTTTTGACCCATTTCCAGTTATTCTCCGTTGTAGTGTTGTCTTCTTTCAATAGATCCTGTAAGGCTGTGAACCTGTTGTCGAGGGTTGCTTTGAGTTAGTCAGTATGTCGAAGGAAGTCTGTTTGTCCACTTGTCCAGTGCTTCCATAGCTTCGGTTTCATCTTTTCCACAATCACGTGATCTGAAGCTATGTCAGCTCCTCTCCCGGTTCTCATGTCTTCCACTGATATTGTGAATTTTTCAATGATATAAATATGATCTGCCTAGTTCTTCGTGGTGTGGTCCGGTGAGACCCATGTTGCTTTTTGTCTGTGTTTGCGTAGAAATATTGTGCCGCCTATAATCAAGTTGTTGATTGCACGTAGATTTGCGAATCTCCCTCATTTTCGTTTCTTTCTCCCGATCATTCCATGTTGTCCCATGATATCTTCATATCCACTGTCGTTCATTTCGACTTTGACATTTAGATCTCCCATCAGGATAGTGAGGTCCTTTCTTGGGCATTTCACCATGATTGGTTACAGCCTCTCGTAGAACTGATCTTTATCATTGTCATTGCTATCGTTGGTGGGTTCATAACATCGGATAACATTCATTGTGATTTCCTCTCTTTTTGTTTTGAAGGATGCTTTGATGATCCTGGATCCGTGAGATTCCTATCCCATAAGTGTCAGAGCAACTCATTGAGTGTGTGGAGCATTTTCATCTCAGTGACCGGATTACAGTAGCATCACTTCTGTATCTAACATTTTCTGTCCAGCTTGGGTCCAATGAGTTTCGCTGATTCCCAGCACTGCCAAGTTGTATCTCCCCATCTTCCTTGCGATTTGAATGGTCCTCCCGATCTCACACATTTTCCGGAAGTTACATATAATCTTGAAGATTGTTGCTCTGGTTTTTGGAAGCGGCATCAATTTCATGACTTCGGAAAAATTTCGGCTTTCATCATGAGGGGTAATAATTCTTCATTCAACTCCCGGGACAGAATTTAAATAGTTTAAATTGTTTATTCTCGCTAGCGTATTCTTTGCAGGGTTGTTTTCTACGGGATGCGGTTGTCAATCTCACGTCCAACCCTCTTCCCTTGTGTGGGCGTGGGAACGGTAGTAGTCCTAGAAGAGCCAATTGAAACTTCATAAACAGATAATGTATTTCTTTCGTCATAGTGTTCTAGTGCGTCTATGCCGATGATTGATATTAGTATGTAGAACTATGGTCTACTATGATATTAGTACTGCTCTTATAATAGACCTAATCCTAAATTTGTAGATTTGTCATGATATAACTGCCTAACCTATAAGATCTTACGTGGAAGTCACACCATCGACTACACCAACTCACTGTATCGTATCAATTACCAATACATGATGTAGAACAAGGTTAGGCTAGAGAAGGAACAATATATTTAATATGAATAGAAGATATAAGGTAACATTCAGCAGAGACCACGCGTGCATGGCCGAGTCATGCCATCCGATCAACTCCAGTCCACTCAATTCATTCTCGCGCCTTCTCCATCGTTAGGTATTTATCCGCGTTAAATATTGAATATCTATTTTCTGAGTAGTCTCGTGTTCACAGCTTTGTGGATTGTGTGGCTATTGTCCAATGCCACTACAAGTACATCTGCAACAACAAAAGCTAGTTGACGGATTCGCTCAATCTTATGTTAAGGTAAATGAACATTTAACAGTAAGCGTTGATCGATATTCCGTTTGCCACCAGTTAATTGAATACCAGATATTGTGGACGACAGTTAGTATGTGTGAGAAGGACGTTAATCTCTGCGCGACTGTTGTCGAGATAGAAAACCTTCGTCCTCGTACTCATGATGTATAACAAATGGCTATATCTACAGGATACGGTTGCGACTAATGCGTACTGGCTGAGGAGTTCCCGAAAGTGTCGTCGTGGGGGAAGATTTGAGGTTAGGGAATATTTAAAATTTCCTGCAACTTCCGAAAGACTTGTCATAAGTGTCATGGTACCAGTGGACATGATTTAATCCATCCTCATTTGCTGCATGCTTATATGAGTGGAGAAAGGGCTCTCAGTACTTTAGAAAATTACCAAGTCTGCTATACATGTTTCTATCGTTGAACGAAGCCAAAATGTGATCGAACTTCTCTACAGACTGATCTAATTACTCAGTCAAAGACAGGTTATGTTAAGCAAGTATTTCACAGCAATTTTATTCTCTATGGTATTTAGCGAGGCACTTTATTTGCGGTCACTGGGGTATGGCTTCGACTGAAGTACAATGGACTTATTTTTAATTTCCATCACATATCTCGAACTGCCAAAATTATGATTTGTGGACTTATTTGGTGTTGTCGAATCTGGTATCAAACTGTCCCTGAAGTCATATATCAGATCAAAAATACTGAATGTATGGGTATGAAGCCATTAAGAAACACTGGTTACAGTAAGAGTTTCCTGTGTAGTCTTTCAACACCATTTCCCTACATGAAGTTATTGTTCCATTATCCGTACCACAGTTTAATACAGGTTATTCCTAACATGTTATAGCGTACTGGATTCTGATTGGTTACTTCAAGGACGGCAGTCGCCGGTATCTCAAAATATTGACTTGGCCGCTTTGTAAATGTATCTCACTAATCAGTTTAACCCACCAATTACGTTACGGAGATCTGACCTTCAAGTGCTCCGACACCTCTTTTGGTTTTGGTCTGTACCTGAGTTCAAGTGAAATATGGTTAGTTTCGCAGTTGCCTCTTTTTTCCTTTTATCCTTTAGAAAAACTAATTCCATAATATTTTATTTAGCCAAGCGACATGCGACGAGCATGTATGAGTAAGAACCGTGAAGTATCATGTTATCTTTTGACGAAGATGTCTTGGAAGGGGAAGTAAGTTTACCAATTTGGCTTTAGTTTTCCCCTGTAACTTCCACACGTTTGTACTCTTTTAGACCCCTTATAAATCCCTTTCTGATTTTAAGTGAGTTAAGGGGGATAAAGTGCCTTTAAAAGTCGATTTTTGGAATATTTGTGTACAATTTTCTTATGGGTTGATTACTTGATGACCAGAAATTTCTGGCGGGTTCAGTTCTCAAGCAGTTTGCAAAGGAACTAACGATTCGAAATGACGTAGATCTATCTTGTCTCCCAGATGTTTATTCTATATCCTTCAGACTGTTCTATTATGAATTAAATAAAGAGATAAATAGGTCTCTTAGGCCATTTTTTTGCTCACGATATTTTTAGCATGTTAGCTTGCCTAGTAAAAGACAAAATACAGTACGTGATATTTCAAATCTTTCGTCGCAGGATAAGCTGATCATCTGAGGAACTGTGGTTCTGCAAACATATCGTATGTTCGAACAAAGCTCAGCTTTCTTAGGTTAAATTTCTTTCAGATGTCGAGGTCTTCATAATCCAGTCGACCGCCAGAAGAAAGAGGAAGGGGGAGAGTAAACAGCCTTGTCTGACTCCGGTCCTTACTTGGAATGCATCTGTCAGCTGTCCTCCATGCACTACTTTGCACTGTAGTCCGTCGTATGAGTTCCGGATAATATTGACAATCTTCTCAGGAACTCCGTAGTCTCGAAGAAGTTTCCATAATGTCTTCCTATCTACACTGTTTGAATGCCTTTTCATAATCAATGAAGTTGATGTATAGTGATGAGTTCCACTCAACTGATTGTTCGACGATGATCCGTAGTGTTGCAATTTGGTCTGTGCACGACCGATCCTTACGGAATCCAGTTTGTTGATCTCGAAGTTGGGCGTCTACTGCATCCTTCATCCGGTTCAGCAACAATCTGTTGAAGACTTTCCCTGGTATTGACAGTAGTGTTATGCCTCTGTAGTTTTCACATTTGTCTTAAACCAAAGGGCATGCGCAAAAACTCATAGGGTCCGAAGGAGATAATGTTAATGGATTACGGATGTCGTCAGCAGCAATGGGGTTTGGTTATACGCTTCAATCAAGTCGATGTTTGAAAAATCAGCTGTCGAATATAGTTCTTACTAAAGCTCAATGTCTTCTTTTGAAGTAGTAGCAAGGTCACTACTCACCGTTTTGTATTTTAGGATCTTTTTCCCTTGTGTGCCTCGAGGTCTACAGTTCCATAGGCTGCGGCCACACTAAATGTTTTCATCTGCATTTGTTGGTGTGTATGAAATGGAAGGGCTAGGTCATCTGAGAAGTCCGAACAGTCTAGTTGACTCCGAGCCCTTTATTATACCCTGTGTTTTCTCATCGATGTAAAGGTTTTCATAGTCCAGTCAACCACCAGAAGAAAGAGAAAGGAGGAGAGTAAGCAGCTTTGTCTTAAACTGGTCCTCACGTGGAGTGCGTCTGTCATTTGTTCTTCATGCACGACTTTGCAGTGTAGTCTGTCTCATGAATTCCGGATGATGTTGACCATTTTCTCAGATACATCGTAGTGTCGAAGAAGTTCCCATAATGTTTTCCTGTACACACTGTCAAATGCTTTCTCATTGTCAAGGAAGTTGATGTATAGTTACGAGTTCCATTTGATTGATTGTATATCGATGATCCGCAGTGTCGCGATCCGGTCTGTGCACGACCGATCTTTGCGGAACCCGGCTTGTTGATCTCGAGGCTGGACCTCTACGGAATCGTTAATCCGATTCAACAACACTCTATTGAAAACCTTTCCTGGCAATTAAAATAATCCTTAGCGTCATTGAACAAGAAAAAGGTTTCATCGAGTCTTTGTTTTTTCTCTTCTGAGCTTTTATTTGATTATTACTGAATTTTTTAAATTATTGTTTTGCAATTTTAAAATTTATTCAGTTATTATTATTACAAGTTTGTTTCATTACTACTCAGTTTATCATTATGACCTTAAGTTTGTCGTTTTTCTTCATATCTGACCTATGAATTTTTTTCTTCCTTACCCCTTGATTAGTACGCAACCTCATTGGATATTTAGTTTCAAATCAATTTATGATGCAATCTTTTCTACCCCCTATAGACGTATATTTTTCACATAAGTATATATACGAATGTACAACTCAAGTAAATGATATCGTCGAAAAGAAAACATTTCCTGATATTAGCAGTAATGCGATGCTTCTGTAGTTCTCACATTTTCTAAGATCTTCCTTTGGTGCGTTGATGAGGTGTCCTTCTTTCCAGTCTGTCGGTAGCGCTTGTTCCTCCTCCCAAGTCTTCCTGAATAGAATATGGTGCAGGTGCACGATAGCCTCTATGTCTAACTTGAGTGCTTCGGCCGGTATATTGTCTCTCTTGAGTTGTCTGATAGCCGTCATGATTTCTTTGATCGTTGGTGAGGTGACATGTTTAGAAAATTCTGTGTGTGCTGCTACGATATCCGGTGGATTCAACGGAGCTGGTCTATTCAAGAGCTCTTCACAGTGTTCCACCTGTCTGTTCCTCTGTCCTTGAATTCCAGTGATTTGCTTGGCTTCAATGTCCTTGACTGGTCTTTGGTTTACTTTGTTTCCCTGCTGGTTTCTTCGTCATGTCACATAATTCCACATTCCATTCTCTTGCAGATTTTCCTCGCCGTCGTTGCTGGTTCTTCCACATATTTTTGCTTGTCGGTTATAAGGCTCCACTTCACTTGCTTGCTTGCTTCTGTATATCCAATTTGTGCTTTGACTTTCGATGTTCTTGTTCGGTTGTTGTTAATTTTTATCTGTTTATTCTTCCTTCCTTGAGTCTTGTCCATAGTTTCTATAGAGATTCATTCCTTATGATGATGCTTCTTTAGGCCCAGCACCTCCTGACGCGTTGAATTTAATGCTCTTTTGACCCATTTCCAGTTATTCTCCGTTGTAGTGTTGTCTTCTTTCAATAGATCCTGTAAGGCTGTGAACCTGTTGTCGAGGGTTGCTTTGAGTTAGTCAGTATGTCGAAGGAAGTCTGTTTGTCCACTTGTCCAGTGCTTCCATAGCTTCGGTTTCATCTTTTCCACAATCACGTGATCTGAAGCTATGTCAGCTCCTCTCCCGGTTCTCATGTCTTCCACTGATATTGTGAATTTTTCAATGATATAAATATGATCTGCCTAGTTCTTCGTGGTGTGGTCCGGTGAGACCCATGTTGCTTTTTGTCTGTGTTTGCGTAGAAATATTGTGCCGCCTATAATCAAGTTGTTGATTGCACGTAGATTTGCGAATCTCCCTCATTTTCGTTTCTTTCTCCCGATCATTCCATGTTGTCCCATGATATCTTCATATCCACTGTCGTTCATTTCGACTTTGACATTTAGATCTCCCATCAGGATAGTGAGGTCCTTTCTTGGGCATTTCACCATGATTGGTTACAGCCTCTCGTAGAACTGATCTTTATCATTGTCATTGCTATCGTTGGTGGGTTCATAACATCGGATAACATTCATTGTGATTTCCTCTCTTTTTGTTTTGAAGGATGCTTTGATGATCCTGGATCCGTGAGATTCCTATCCCATAAGTGTCAGAGCAACTCATTGAGTGTGTGGAGCATTTTCATCTCAGTGACCGGATTACAGTAGCATCACTTCTGTATCTAACATTTTCTGTCCAGCTTGGGTCCAATGAGTTTCGCTGATTCCCAGCACTGCCAAGTTGTATCTCCCCATCTTCCTTGCGATTTGAATGGTCCTCCCGATCTCACACATTTTCCGGAAGTTACATATAATCTTGAAGATTGTTGCTCTGGTTTTTGGAAGCGGCATCAATTTCATGACTTCGGAAAAATTTCGGCTTTCATCATGAGGGGTAATAATTCTTCATTCAACTCCCGGGACAGAATTTAAATAGTTTAAATTGTTTATTCTCGCTAGCGTATTCTTTGCAGGGTTGTTTTCTACGGGATGCGGTTGTCAATCTCACGTCCAACCCTCTTCCCTTGTGTGGGCGTGGGAACGGTAGTAGTCCTAGAAGAGCCAATTGAAACTTCATAAACAGATAATGTATTTCTTTCGTCATAGTGTTCTAGTGCGTCTATGCCGATGATTGATATTAGTATGTAGAACTATGGTCTACTATGATATTAGTACTGCTCTTATAATAGACCTAATCCTAAATTTGTAGATTTGTCATGATATAACTGCCTAACCTATAAGATCTTACGTGGAAGTCACACCATCGACTACACCAACTCACTGTATCGTATCAATTACCAATACATGATGTAGAACAAGGTTAGGCTAGAGAAGGAACAATATATTTAATATGAATAGAAGATATAAGGTAACATTCAGCAGAGACCACGCGTGCATGGCCGAGTCATGCCATCCGATCAACTCCAGTCCACTCAATTCATTCTCGCGCCTTCTCCATCGTTAGGTATTTATCCGCGTTAAATATTGAATATCTATTTTCTGAGTAGTCTCGTGTTCACAGCTTTGTGGATTGTGTGGCTATTGTCCAATGCCACTACAAGTACATCTGCAACAACAAAAGCTAGTTGACGGATTCGCTCAATCTTATGTTAAGGTAAATGAACATTTAACAGTAAGCGTTGATCGATATTCCGTTTGCCACCAGTTAATTGAATACCAGATATTGTGGACGACAGTTAGTATGTGTGAGAAGGACGTTAATCTCTGCGCGACTGTTGTCGAGATAGAAAACCTTCGTCCTCGTACTCATGATGTATAACAAATGGCTATATCTACAGGATACGGTTGCGACTAATGCGTACTGGCTGAGGAGTTCCCGAAAGTGTCGTCGTGGGGAAGATTTGAGGTTAGGGAATATTTAAAATTTCCTGCAACTTCCGAAAGACTTGTCATAAGTGTCATGGTACCAGTGGACATGATTTAATCCATCCTCATTTGCTGCATGCTTATATGAGTGGAGAAAGGGCTCTCAGTACTTTAGAAAATTACCAAGTCTGCTATACATGTTTCTATCGTTGAACGAAGCCAAAATGTGATCGAACTTCTCTACAGACTGATCTAATTACTCAGTCAAAGACAGGTTATGTTAAGCAAGTATTTCACAGCAATTTTATTCTCTATGGTATTTAGCGAGGCACTTTATTTGCGGTCACTGGGGTATGGCTTCGACTGAAGTACAATGGACTTATTTTTAATTTCCATCACATATCTCGAACTGCCAAAATTATGATTTGTGGACTTATTTGGTGTTGTCGAATCTGGTATCAAACTGTCCCTGAAGTCATATATCAGATCAAAAATACTGAATGTATGGGTATGAAGCCATTAAGAAACACTGGTTACAGTAAGAGTTTCCTGTGTAGTCTTTCAACACCATTTCCCTACATGAAGTTATTGTTCCATTATCCGTACCACAGTTTAATACAGGTTATTCCTAACATGTTATAGCGTACTGGATTCTGATTGGTTACTTCAAGGACGGCAGTCGCCGGTATCTCAAAATATTGACTTGGCCGCTTTGTAAATGTATCTCACTAATCAGTTTAACCCACCAATTACGTTACGGAGATCTGACCTTCAAGTGCTCCGACACCTCTTTTGGTTTTGGTCTGTACCTGAGTTCAAGTGAAATATGGTTAGTTTCGCAGTTGCCTCTTTTTTCCTTTTATCCTTTAGAAAAACTAATTCCATAATATTTTATTTAGCCAAGCGACATGCGACGAGCATGTATGAGTAAGAACCGTGAAGTATCATGTTATCTTTTGACGAAGATGTCTTGGAAGGGGAAGTAAGTTTACCAATTTGGCTTTAGTTTTCCCCTGTAACTTCCACACGTTTGTACTCTTTTAGACCCCTTATAAATCCCTTTCTGATTTTAAGTGAGTTAAGGGGGATAAAGTGCCTTTAAAAGTCGATTTTTGGAATATTTGTGTACAATTTTCTTATGGGTTGATTACTTGATGACCAGAAATTTCTGGCGGGTTCAGTTCTCAAGCAGTTTGCAAAGGAACTAACGATTCGAAATGACGTAGATCTATCTTGTCTCCCAGATGTTTATTCTATATCCTTCAGACTGTTCTATTATGAATTAAATAAAGAGATAAATAGGTCTCTTAGGCCATTTTTTTGCTCACGATATTTTTAGCATGTTAGCTTGCCTAGTAAAAGACAAAATACAGTACGTGATATTTCAAATCTTTCGTCGCAGGATAAGCTGATCATCTGAGGAACTGTGGTTCTGCAAACATATCGTATGTTCGAACAAAGCTCAGCTTTCTTAGGTTAAATTTCTTAGCTTACTTTGATTTCTTGGAAAATTTCTTAAGTCAGTATAGTAGATTACTATTGTTTTGAGGATAATCGTAGTTAAAATCTTTTTTGGATATAGGTGTTCTAGAAAATATCAAACGAGCCGGGAAATTTCATATTATTTTCAGCTCTTATGACGTTATTATCTAACCAAGATGCTCTTCTAAGATTGTCAGACAGAAAGTTATTGTCTTTGTAAATTGATATAAGGTTCAGCCCGATAGTTTTAAGACCTCCACTCTTCCCGACCAAACAACATGTTTTTATGATTTATCATTGATAACTGAATTATAAGTAATTAGCATTTGTTGACTTATGATGATGCCCAACGGTTGTGCAGATAACTTATTTCCGATTTTGTTTAACAGAACAAATGCAATATATCTGACTCCAAATGGAGAAAATGAGTGCATCAACACTGCCATCTATAATATCGGTTAAGGAGTACAATATGAGCAGTCTTCTTTTCTTTTATGACAAGATTTTGTCAGTAATCTGGTAAAATAAGTACTTACTCTATCGCTATCCAAATTTCGTATTCCTTACAACCAGATTAAGCGTAGGTATCAATTACAGCAGTAACAGTCTAAATTCAACCGCGTGAAATTTACATTGTGTTTTAGTCCCTTCAAGTTGCTACAACCCAGTAGCACAGAGAGATGAGATTGTGAGAGCATATCGTAGAGTAGTAGAGTGGTGATCTGAAAGATGGCATAGAGAACATGATTCGAGAAAATATGAATTAGTGGAGTAAATTAGTTTTAGAATTTACTCCATCACGAATAATTATGGGCCATATCACCATTGGTTACAATAATCGATCAGACCCCAAATAGGGGGTTCAGCTCATCAATCAGTGTCCTCATGGGCTGATGGCATATCTTGGTTTGGGTGCCTCTAACTTCCAACCTACTTCTGCATCGCCCTTTATCTCTCGCCGGAGTCATTGATGACCGTTCTCACGTATTACTTGTCTCAATAGCCTCCGTCGTTAATGCTTTACTGCATCATCAACCGATTTGCGATCCCTTCCCAGTGACCACTGTTCTCAACATATAAAAATAATCCTTCGATGGCATATATGATCAAATACTAGTGACTGGCAAATATCCCTTATTTACAAATACCACATTTTATATCCATAAGGTGGGACAAAACAAACTGCTGCACAGTATACTCGTTCTCAAATTAGCGAATGGCTAGCTTCCCTATTCTGCAAGTGATATTTTCATTTAAAGGGAGATAATATCTCGAACATCCATGCATTATTGTTTAAAGTAGCTAGAAGACCACATTTTGTCAGCTTTACCAAATAGAACTATACCGTTTTCTAATTCAGTTGAAGGCTAGGACATTGTGGTTGTTCTCAGCCTAGTAATCATTTTCTGTGGTTGAAAACGCCAGGTTTCACAAATCAAAATTAGTTGCGGTGACTCAGATTTATGCATTAATTATTTTCTCCCAAATTTTGCGTGCCAATATCACTTGATTCATCAATTCTGCAAATTCGTTTCTTTTTAAACCATTTTCTTTGCATTTAATCTTTTCCATGATCATATGTACTACTGTCTCATCTAGCTGTGACAATTTAGTTTTGCGGCCTGAATTCACGTTTATTGTTACTTACCTTTTGGAAACAATAATAACAGCTTGGGAATCCACTTAAGCAATGTGTACTTGGCGCAATAATTTCTCAAGTGTAGCCATTATCACATAAATCCACACTTCAAATGTATAACGCAAAGTTGCAGTCTTTCTACATTTGATTACGCTTTACTAGTAACTTTTTTTAAAGCTGACTTGTATGTAGTCTACTCGGAATCACATCATGTGTGATAGGTGACTAGTGACGCTAAAAAGCTACTCAAACCAAATTTTATCTTCTGTAGTGCATATTATTTTGGGCACGTAGTTGTACCTGATTTCATATAAACGAAAGGGATGAAACTTCTAACCGAATAGTTAACATTCAAAAGACTAAACCATTAAACACTTGCTTGGTAGAAGTTAACGCCTCAGAAGGTACATGAAAGTTTGGTTTTTGACTACAAAAACTGACATCTTATTTCATCACGCCACTATAGTCGAACATTTTATTCATAAATGCATGTATTTTTATTGTTTGGTGGTCATGTTTATGATTATTATATACAACAAATGCATAGTACATTGTTATCTTTTGGAAATGAACTAGAATTTCCATTCGGACTAAAAATGTGTTGGTTTCTATAGTACATTTGTGTCCTGGTCTTTAACGTGCTAAACTTTCGAGCAATAAAAATCAATTTCGAATCATACTTCAAGTATTTTGGTTTGGGTAACTGGATAGTATCATTCGTCGTCACTTAGTGTTACCCATTCATAAGTACCTAGTGAATGAGCAATATTTGGGAAATAGATAGCATAATAATTAGTTTTCGTTGAGTTTGTATTTCTCATTATTTCAGGAGGCTATTCTGAATTAGTTTAGAAAGATTGTGTTCAAAACGTAGCTGATTGCAATATTCATGGTTCGGTATTTTTTTTGTTGTTGACGATATGAACATTGCAATTTTCTATGCTTTCTTGATAATAGAATAACTCTTGTGGGTCAGACTATGTTAATAAAGTCCCTATTACTTGTAAAATAAAGTTATTCATTTTATTTTTTGTAATTTAACCTTTTCATGTCCAGTTACAAACGTCTTTTCACAATCGGCACTCTTGGTGTAACAACATACAACAAGGATACTTTAAGAGTGACAAACCAGGTAATCAGTTTACGCAAAATCTATTTTCTGTTAGTTCAAGACCTCTAACAGTATGGAGTTTTGTGTTCTGTTGTCCCCAAGTATTCTATTTTAAGTTATCAGTGATTTTACTTGATTCTAAAGATCTTTTTCTCTCTATTAAGTATGCTGTTTAATAATTGACACGTAACCAAGCTTTCTTTCTAACCTTTTGGGATGAATAATGCATTTATATCAAGTACGAAAATGTATTAATTAGCATTAACACTTACTGGAGGTTTTATAATATATGAGTTGGATAGATTTATTGTGAGGCTTCCTTTATTATGTCGAACATCAGCACGTATTTCAAAGAGGATTACAAATATTCTCCCTTAACATGTTTGTCTAAATATGTGGATGTGATTTAGGTTGAAGTGTTGTTCCATCATCTGAAACATGGTAATTTGGAAAAGCTGCTGTGATAATCTGATTGCTGATGAACGTCAATAGATATGCTTTTTACAGTGTTTAATTTATCAAACATAACCTCATTTCTCTTCTAACAACTTTTAAACTCAATAATATATAAATTCACTTGTTGTTGTTTTATTTGTATCTTCCCATTGTTATTTAGGACTGCAATTGATCAGTCTCATTTTGGCATATGTGCATCCTGTACGGATTGCCTCGATGTAGCCTTAAGTCATAAGCTTTTTAAGCAAAGACAGATAGTAGTTAGCAGTGGAATCCAGGACGCGCGTTTCGTCCTATTCGGGACTCGTCAGATGGATGTACCTATATCCCAGAGTTGATGCATTCCTAAACAACAATGGGAAGATACAAGCAAAACAACACCGAGTGAATTCAAACTTCACCCCATTGCACAAGCAGGTGGCTATTAGGACTCAGTAGCTAAGTGGACAACACGATGGTGTTTGAAGCGAACGGTACTGGGTTCGAGTCCTGGAGTGGAAATACACTCTGGGACGCAGGTACATCTAGCTGACGAGTCCCAAACAGGACAAAACGGGCGTCCTGGATTCCACTGATAGCCACTATCCATCTTTCAATAATACATAGCCTAATGCCAATTTCATCAATCTGTACCTGATTGCTAAGTCATACTAAACCATTTTGCATTGAAAGATATAAGGTTTGTTTGAAAAAAGAATATACGTCTAGTCACTTCTTTTGGAATTCTGTAGGACACTATCTCCAAGCGACTCGGTAAAGTGAATAATCATTTGCGAAATACTCAGTAGTTCTTGAATTGCTTCTCAGTAGTCAAATACGTATCATCACTAATATTTGACAACGCACAATATCATGAATTGATTGAAATTGGATTCTCCAATTATTAGTCTTGAATATAACTCTTGCCTAGTTGCGAAAGTCCTGAAATCAATCAAGTTCATATGTGCATGATATTCTGAGAATTTAGAGTTTTAAAAATGGGTCAATGGGTTAAGAGTTTAACTTTCAACCACTAGATTACAGATTCGAGTTTCATCCTATCTACTTGGATTTGATTAACTAAGTAGTATCACTAGCTCAATAAATGAATTCTATCAATAAGCATTATCTTCCGTAAAACCTGAAACCATGATGAAACAAACGATGAATACTTTCTGGTTTTTCAATGATTTATTCATAGTTACTATCGGTTTACATAGAAAAACAAATACTCTTTCTCTCTTCTAAACTTATCATTTGTATTTGTAAAACAATCACAAATCATAACAGTGGACCTATGAAGAAATCTACGAGATTAAAATAGATCATAATATCAAGTCAAATCAACCACAGCTTAAACGTTTCATTTTGGATATATTAGACACTAATCGTAAACGTCATGAATTAACATTTGCTACGGAATTTCGTGTTGAATTATTAACTGATTTATTGGTAAGAATTTATTCATTTTTTGTTTTCTAAAACAAAAAAACTTGTTTTTCTTTCTATCATTGTTTACATTCCGTTTTACATATACACTGTTGTAATAAATGTAAATAATTTGCATATATGTATATCATATCAAGTACCTGCTTTGATTATCGGCTATAAGTCATGCCTTATCCCACAGATATCGGTCTCCGGCGGTAAGGTCTCAACAAGTACGGAGCTAACACAAAAATTACCCATAAAAATGGTTGTGTGTGACCGACCTCAAGCAGTTGTCCCTTGGGCACTGCGGTCACGCTCTCAGGTCACTAAGACCACCTCTAATCCAATTTCCTTTTCAGGTACCTCCAAGAAGAACCCTTCCACAGTGTGGGCAACCGGTAAGTGATACCCACCCTCATACCTCTAACAGCACTCAAGACCACTGTATTCATAAGTCATGCATTTTTTAAATGTCCTCAAATGCCCTGTTACAGCCAAGAGTGGGGAGAGTCAACTCTTCCTCTTCATATGCTCTCACATGGCCACGTACATACAACCACTACCAGGGAAGTCCTACTCACTACCTTCTCATGGCGAAGGTGTTGTTTACGAAATTGAGAGGACGAAAAGCGAGTGCCTGACGCTTAAACCGGGTTGGTAAATACGGAGGACCCACCTAGGGGAGTTGGAGAACCCTTATTCCAAACCATTGGTGCACATGACCTCCAGGATCCTAAGGAAACAAATGGCGTATGAACCTATTGTTGGTTACCGGCTACCATGGGACTGCATCTCCTGGTGTTGCTCAACTGCCTTGTGGATTATACCTTTAGGTCAAAGGCTCTAGGTGTGGCCCCTTAAGAAAACCACATGCTTCGGTTTGGGCACTCGGGCAGTATCTCAGCTCTCACATAAATTGAATGACTTATGTAGCGTATATCTGTTTGGCGCCTCCTTGTACCAATGTTTATGTGTGTAAAAAGTAAATAAATGAATGAAATCTTTATGTGCGATTGTTAGCTTCGTAAATTGAGTTAAATGAAACAGGATTATAACTAACTAACTAACTTATGGTTAGTAATTGAATGCTATTACATCTCTTTGCATTTTATTTAATCACTCTGTAAAATTGAATTTCATCTGTATTTGTAATGAATATGCTACTTGATAAATTGGTTAGATTAACTAACAAGAAATTTAATATCTTCGTAGGCGTTACACCTTAATTATTCTCATTGTTTAAGAAATGAATAACAAATGAACTGTGTCAATAATATAGAAGGTACCAAATGGGTGTACGCCACATAAATCATTCAATTTGTGTAAGGGTTGGGATACTGCCCTGCTGCCCGAACCGAAGCAGGGTCCATAATATAGGCTGTAACTCATTCAACAAATATAGTCTTTTGTACTTATCTTTAAGTCTTACCTTCTATTTGAGAGTTAATAATTTTTTCTTAATATCGAACTTATATCACATCATAGTCGATAAATAGTAACATTGATCATCTTAAATCAATTTAGAGTATAAGGAGATTTGTACATTACAAACTAACTGTAACTAAGTAATCATTAAAAATCACGAGTTCTATACTAGAACAAATTAATTATCGATTGTTTTCTGGTCTTCAATAGTTGTCTCAGTTAGACAGTCAGCTACAACGTAGTACTAAGCGCATATGTGCTTCGGTCCAATTTGCCATACCTCATTAGCACAACAAGATGAATACCGGATTCATAGAAGTAATTAATTCAGTGATGGTAATATACAAAGGAAAGTTATCTAGCTACAAACAATCTTTAATGTAAACTATAAAATAACCTAAATTAGTTTGATTTGTTTGTTGATATTGACAAACACAAACTGAACAAATTTGTGATCAATTGAAGCTAGGCCACCATGGAAAACCTGGAAGCACTGAACGATCTTTTCGTCCTAGTATGGTACTTCTCAGCAGTGCGCATCCACGATCCCGACCCCTCGAGATTCGAATCCCTTCTGATAATAATCATCTGTTCACTAGTGACGGACTTCAAGAGGCACTTCCTGGAGTCCTAGTGAGAAGCCGTAACCATTGGAGTTTAACCCAGTCTGTTGTGGGATATCAGCTCACTGAAGACAACGGTGTACGGTGGCGCAATTCTGTGGATTGGTTGAAGTTAGACATTAACATCATTGGATGCCGGCCGGTTCAGTGGTCTAATGGTTAAGCGCTCGAGCGCGAGACTGATAGGTCCTGGGTTCGAATCTTGCGAGGCGGGATCGTGGGTGCGCACTGATGAGGTAGTCTCACAATAGGACGAAACGGCCGTCCAGTGCTTCCAGGTTTTCCATGTTGGTCTAGCTTCAATTGACTCATGATTTCAACTACTGAAATTTCTGAAATCTCCACAAAACCCTTTTTGATAAAATTTGTGATCTTTAAAATAGAGAGTTTTTTAAATCAAATATGATTTGAATATGAAGACTTCTTAATGTATTTAGAATCTCTAACTTCCAAATTTGGAAATAAGTTTATTTCTGTATTCAAGATAATATTTTCAGAAATGTAACATTGTTTATGTAAATTTGAAATACAATCGCTTAGTATTTGAATCATTGGTATACAGTATTCCAAACAACATTCAATTTATCAGACGAAATAACTTGTTCATTTATCAAGTATAAGTTTATATACTGGGCTTTAAAAGTTATACGGTTTACATGAAGAATAATGATATCACTCGGTTATTTAAATCAAAGTAGATAAAGTGGAGTTCAAACATATGACTTATTGATTAAAAGCTGTTATATACTAATCCGCTTTACTTGGTTAGTATATCGTTAATCATCACAACGACATACACTCAAATAATCTGGTTCATAATCAAGTAAATGAATCTGTAATTAAGTTTCACTTTCTGATCAAATAGGATGTAGCTACGGTAATTCGTATATTGACCATTCCTTATAATGAATCTGTAGTTATATATCGGAAAAATTATTATTATTATTATTTACACAGTTGACTCATATTACTGCTGGAACGATATTCACTTTTCATTCTTTCGTACACTTTTTTTTAGCATTTTCGGGATAAATTTATCAAAGGAAATAAATCAAATGTGGTAAGCTTACTGTTATTGTATATTACTTACTTACTTACGCCTGTTACTCCTAATGGAGCATAGGCCGCCGACCAGCATTCTCCAACCCACTCTGTCCTGGGCCTTCTTTTCTAGTTCTATCCAATTATTGTTCACTTTTCTCATGCCTATTTCCATTTCCCGGCGTAATGTGTTCTTTGGTCTTCCTCTTCTCCTTTGGCCTTGAGGATTACATGTGAGGGCTTGTCTTGTGACGCAGTTTGGTGCTTTCCTCAATGTGTGTCCTATCCACTTCCAGCGTTTCTTCCTGATTTCTTCCTCCGCTGGAATATGCTTTGTTCTCTCTCATAGTAGGTTGTTGCTGATAGTGTCCGGCCAACGGATCCGAAGTATTTTGCGTAGACAACTGTTAATAAACACCTGTATCTTCTGGATGATGGCTTTCGTAGTTGTCCAGGTTTCCGCCTCATATAGTAGAACTGTCTTCACATTTTTATTGAAAATTCTGACTTTGGTGTTGGTTGACAGACAGTTGTTTTAAGTTCCAGATGTTCTTCAATTATAGATATGCTACTCTTGCTTTGCCGATCCACACCTTCACATCTGCATCATATCCACCCTGTTCATCAATGATGAACAGGGTGGATATGAAGAAACCAATTATTCAAAATATCTATATGATACAGTGTAGTAGTTGAGGGTAGCTGATACTCACTCACCAGCAAAGTGTATCTGTAATCTTAAAGAAACAAATATTCCTTGGCGAATTCGATCTTATATTATTCAGTTTGATAGTCAGAAGTGTTACCATTAAACTACTCCATCTGCGACTTCCTGTGATTGATCCACTGAGTAGTGACCAATATTATGTATGTTAAGTCGTTCTCAGTGCTGATCGAATTCTATTGATCAGTCAGTTTTCAATAAACCTATATGATATGTTTTATATCAAATAATGTGGTAGAAAGCGAATGATGACTGTATAGTTTGTATAATTGTAATACTAGGAAATGATATACTCAACAATAATATTTTGATTGTTCTAAACGCATACATGAGCAATAAATCTTAGAAGACACCGGGGACTGTTTTGGGAGTTAATATTCCTTTACATTTCATTGATGTATACATTAATTCGTAAATAGTTTTGTAAATTATTGCACAGAATGACATATTAGACACTACGATAGTTAATAGACTAATGACAATGTTTATTTCAAAAGAATACGTGTCCTATGTTCATGGTAAAATTTCGACAAGAGAATTAGTATAGGATTTTTATGAAGAGGTACATGACAAATACAGTCTTATTGTATTATTGTTATTAGTTTATCGTCTATGACACTAAAAAAAACAAACGATGCTTTCAGTTATGTAAATACCTGTCCGCGAGATGATAGCAACCGATGGTTAGAGACCTTGAATGAAATGGCTCAAAATCGTTTGCAATGGCGCAGGCGCATCCGCTTTTTGTATTCCCCTAAATCCTAATCTTCTAAATTCTTCATGTTCCTTTCTTTTTTCTCTTTCCAAATTTACTTCACTGGATTATACTCATTGAATAATATCTTCAAACCCTAATCTTTCCGATTACTGCTTATACTCTTACTACCTCTACCAGTATGGGATTTGTATCGACAACTGCATGTCTGTGCTAATATGGTATGGCAACTCGAACTGATGTACATACGTACGTACGAAGTTCTACGTTGTTACTGACTGACTGACTGAAATACCTGTCTACATTATTATGAAACTGAATTTCACGTTGACAGCTAGTTAAGCGCTAATTTTTTTGAAAGTCATTATTCAGTATTAACCCTAAATGTGTATATTTTGAGTAAATTAATCAATTTCTTGTTAATCATCATCTTAATTATATCCTATAGTTTTCTTACGAATAAGAACTCAAGTAGGGGACAATTAATTTTTGTTATTCAATGCATAAATTACAGAGTTCTTACGCTCTTCTCTCCCTCTAAATACAAGACAGTGCTTCAGAAATGACCTGCGTCAACGCCTGAACTAAGGACAGTGAGTGAAGCAGTCGAACGCGTTGACAACTTCACTTATCTTGGAAGTCTGATCAGCCCTAATGGGTTGATATCGGACGAAATCTCAGCACGGATTCGAAAAGCTCGTTTGGCTTTTGCCAACTTACGACACCTGTGGCGAAGGCAAGATATCCGTCTATCAATAAAAAGACGAGTATACTACTCGGCCGTTCGTTCTGTTCTACTTTAAGACTGCCAAACGTAGCCTTTAAAAGTAGACGATACTCGTAAGCTACTAGTATTTGATGACAGATGTCTTAGAAACATTGCCAGCGTCTGCTGGGATCACCGGGTAAGTAATAGTGAGGTCAGACGCAGGGTATTAGGAAATGATGGTAAATCAGTTGATGAGGTTATGAATCTTCATCGACTGAGATGGTTGGGCCACGTGTTACGTATGCCTGAACACCGATTACCAAGACGCGCAATGCTGACTAGTGTTGGGAATGGTTGGAAGAAAGTTAGGGGTGGCCAATCCAAAACGTGGCATCAGTGCTTGAAGTCACTAACTTATAGTCTGAGCCATATTGGTGGACGCGGACTTCTTGGTTGGGGTCCACGTGACTATTCTAATCAATGATTGGAGACTCTGTGTGACATGTCTGAGAATCGACTACAATGGTGTAGGTGTATACACTCTTTGTCTTCCCTTAAACTATGAAATTAAAATTACTTTCTACCTTTCTTTCTACCAACTAATTCTTTCTTCCTGTACGATATATATATCCTTAAATACAATCTTTCTTTTATATGTTACTACCATTGAAGTAACTGCTTCTATAGATTTGTTGTTTATCTTGTGATAATGAGGTATGGCAAGTTGGACTGATGCATATATGTGCCTGGTCCTACGTTGTAGCTGACTGACTGGCTGATAGTTAAAGATTGTTTTCCATGTAGAATAGTGAGACGGGGACGGGAGTGAGGATTTAAGTGACGGTAGAAGAAAAAAACAACAAGTTAAAATACAAATAAAAAGGAAATCATTGTGTTGTAGGGAAAGATAAATTTCATTTATATTCAGTTTCAAGTTGAATTACTTGAAATTTTTAAGCATTTAACTTTCAAATTCATGTACACAACCAAATGGATGATTTGATATAATCATCATGTTATTGCATTCATTGTAATCTTTCTTATTGTGACTTATAGCTGCTGACTTATATCATGTGATGAAACCACCAGTCAGACTACCGTTTTATCTAACTTATTATCTCTGAATTAAACCAATTACACCTCCAATTAGCACTAGTAACCTTGAGTCAGTTATTAAGTTTCTACTGATCTACAACTTGATAGCTTTCTCTCTATGCCTTACCCGTCTGAGTTTTACACTCATTAACCAGCTTGCATTCTATCATATTATATTTCAAGAAGACAGTTTATATACAGGCATATCAAACCACATCACATACCATAAAATAAAAAATCATAGTTATAAATGAATGTGCCAAAACTGGGTGTGAGTAGGGAACACTGTGAATAACAAACTGGCAACAGATTAAGAATAGTAAATCATACAACAGTAGTTAATGTGTCGATCAAAAGCCAGAATATATATATATATATATAAACAGTAGTCCATAAAATGAGTCTTGGAAGTTATCATTCCTTTATCAGTCGTTCGAATATACTATTTCTAATCAATATAGCAAGTTGCATTAAAATATCTTAGAATGAGTTACATATATACATACATATTACTCCTTCTCATTCAATTCATATAAACTAGTCAATATAGTCATTTATTCCACTTTCTATTAGTGATTATAAAACAGTAACTGAAGTGTTATATTTCCCATTTAACAACAGTTATTTTAAATTATTCTTTTATTGAAAGCGAATACATGCTACTAAAGTTAGTTGGTCAGAATCAACATATGATGTAATCTTGGATATTGGTCCAATTTCAATTGATGTACGTAATCCACGTACTGGTGAATTATGGAAAACTTATGATTTTAAAGATATTGAATGCATTAGTAAAGTAAGTTATCATTAATTACTCTTTTTGTGTCTCTCTCTGTGTGTGTTTGTGTATTGTAAGTCATTAGAAATAGTTGAAATGTTCATATATCTGTAGAAATCCGAGTGGTAATGTGATATACACTTTCAATCTAGATATATAAAAATCCTATTTGAATAATCTTATTTGAAGCCTTCACGTTGTGAGTTTGGCTAATATAAGGTCTTGTATGAAACACTATTATGCTCAGAGTACTTTTTGTGTTTGTTATATTTGATCTAGTGATTTTTGACAACTTTTAATGTTTGGTGATTATTTTCTCCGACTAGCTGTTTCCATACAGTTTGACAACAGTAAATAATAATAAGATTTGGAAATGTCTCTTTTGGGTATAGTTGATATCATGATTAAATGTGTCTTTGAACATATTTAGCATATTTTATCCCAGAAACTTTCATATCAAGCATTACTTGCTAGTGTTGTGTTCGTGTGAGTAAGATAAGAAAAGTGATATGGATTCATAGAATAAATGAAATATAGCACCGTTATGTAACCCAAATGCATTGTTCTTGCATTAATCTTCAAAGTAGATAGAGTGAAGATCAAACCTGGAAACCAGTGAATGGAAATTGAAAACTTCACCTACTAAACTACCGCTTCACTTACAGTCTTATCTGCTCAAGATGAACCAGACTGAGTTTTACTCACTGCCTTCTCATGGCGATGGTGTTATTCACGAAATTGAGAGAACAAAAAGCGAATTTTGGTGTTTAGTACCAGTGTTTGTGTTTAGATAAATATATAATAAGACAGTCATGTAAGTCGATCATGTTCATATCTTGACCTGATAGTATTTTTAAAAAACCGGTGTAAAAAGGTCTCATGATTTGGAAGTAGTTAATTTTGTGGCTTCCATTACTTGTACGTCTTCCAGTTCAAATCATGGACTGATCTTAACTAAACCACCATTAAAAACCTGTAATCACTGGACGACCGTTTCTTCTTAGTATGGACCTCCTTAGCAGTGCTCAACCGCGATCCCGCACGTGGGAATCGAGCCCAGGACCTTCGATGTCTGATGCAAGATCATGGATGCGCACTGCTGAGGAGTCTCATACTAGGACGAAACGGCCACCCAGTGCTTACAGGTTTTTAATGGTGGTCTAGATAAGATCAGTTCGTGATTTAAACTGTGAAAATTCTGCTACCTTCACAAATTCCCCTACATTATTTGTATATCTGTCAGTGATTTGGTTCATTTAATCCGTTCAACGATAAAAGTAGCTTACAATTTTTGTATTAGCCCAATCAAAGCATATTTCCTGTTTTTTAAAACAACATTTTATTAATTAGAGTGCGTTATTAAATTAAAATCATTTGTTTACTTATTTATACTGCTTATCACAGATAAATGATACTTCGAATGGAGTAGCAATTATTCACGGTGGGTTTGGACATATTGTAAGTCAATCTTTATTTATTACACATTTCATTTTTTTTTTTCGTTTGCATCACGGGCTAGGCTTAGTCAGACAACTACTAAAGACTAGGAAGCACTAAACAACTGTTTTATTCTAGTATGAGACTCTTTGGGAGTGCTCATCCATCTTCCTAAAAACAATCTATCTCATGAACTTTGGTTCTTACAGTGAGCTCTTAAACTTTCGACCATCAGTTTGTCGATTCTCCTCTACTTTACTGGTGTTGGCATGTGAGAATTTGAACCTGGTTCTCTGTTGACAATAACTGACTTACTCTTTGGTGGATCTGTTAAACAAAGCCTGATTTAACTTAACTAAAATCTTTGTATTTCGAGTAGCCATTTTTACTGGGTACCTATATATATACCTAACCTGATTATTAGCCACTCATTTGCTCCAGCGATGCTCGGAAGACACTCAATATCACAAACCTGCAGCATACATATCCCTAATGCGATTATAGATCATATTGCACAACAACAGAATAATACAGAACGAGCTGCTGCACAGTATACTTACTCTTTGGTCAGCAGACGGATATCGCGCTGCTCCGAAAGCTAAACCCATACATATAATGTATGACTCCAAACTGGGTACACGAACCAACAGTTAGGAAGCTTATTACTTTGGTTTAATAGACTCTGATATTCATCAACTGACAGTATCCGTAACAAAAAAAGGAATCATGAAATCCAAATGAACATCATTCATTGTCATAATCAAAAACATTGTTTACACTTTTAAGTTTGCGTACATAACACTGTGAAATAATTCTTCTTCAAAGTAATCAAGAGTTATCGACGACCCCTTCACTTGTCAAGATATAAGTTAAAGCAGTTCATACACTGTTCCTTATTTCGATTCCTACCTATTTCAGATTCAATATTATTATTGTCATTATAGTACTGTTCTTAGATTAAAAACGAGTGTGTGAACCCAACTTTGAGTCATTCTGTTTATGTAAGGGGTCATAGTGACACTGTCCGATTTCCTAAACCAAATTAAAAGATAACAGGTTCCAACCTACGATCTATACGTTGGAAACTAAGTGATCGAATTAATAATCCATCAAAACACTTGATAAACTCAGTACTTTATTTTCATCAGCATTCTTCATTGGTAATAGTTTCACTCATCTTTTCATCATAGCATATATTCCTTACACGTGAACCGGATAATTTAATCAAAGAGGTTAACAAATCTGCCCACTCCAATCTCTCTGTATCATTTAGTCAACCGTCGAGTCCATTGACACGTGATTACTGCACAGAATATAGACTGGGGAAAGTCAAGTAGGTGTATTAATAATAAAACTATTTGTTCCTTTTCATTGCATGTTTTTAAAATGTGTTTTCTGTTATGTGGCACGGTCCGCCTAGTCTGCTACTTATATATGCTCTTCTTGTATGGGTATCTAACTAGATGATTGCGTGAGAAAACCAAAGGTGATTAGGAAACGTTTGTTGACACTTGTTTAATCACTGGGCGATGATAAGTGTCATGTATGTCAGGTCCTTCTTAGTGCAGATCGGATCCTATCGACCAAGTCGGCCGGTGTAGCAGCAACCTTAGCAGCAGTAGGTCTCAACATACACAAAGGGAAAAGCAATATTCTTCGATACAACGCAACATGCACTTATCGAATCACACTTGACGGAGAAGATTTGGAAGATGTGAAAACCTTTACATACCTAGGCAGCATCATTGATCTGATGCGGATGTGAAGGCGCGGATCGGCAAAGCAAGAATAGCATATCTATAATTGAAGAACATCTGGAACTTAAAACAACTGTCTGTCAACCAACACCAAAGTCAGAATTTTCAATAAAAATGTGAAGACAGTTCTACTATATGAAGCGGAAACCTGGACAACTACGAAAGCCATCATCCAGAAGATACAGGTGTTTATTAACAGTTGTCTACGCAAAATACTTCGGATCCGTTGGCCGGACACTATTAGCAACAACGTACTGTGGAAGAGAACAAACCAGATCCCAGCGGAGGAAGAGATCAGGAAGAAGCACTGGAAGTGGATAGGACGCTCATTGAAGAAAGCACCCAACTGTATCACAAGGCAAGCACTCACATGAAATCCACAAGGTCAAAGGAAAAGAGGAAGACCAAAGAACACATTACGCCGAGAAATGGAAATAGACATGAGAAAAATGAACAAGCATTGGATGGAATTAGAAAAGGCCCAGGACAGAGTGAGTTGGAGAATAGTTGTCAGCAGCCTATGCTCGGTTGGGAGTAACAGGCGTAAGTAAGTAAGTAACTTCCAAATATGTCATGTAATGCTTCAATGTGGTATTTTAAACAAGTTTTTCTCATTCACTATTTAATATTGTTTTGTTAAATTCTTTATTACTCATTTTCTATTCTTTGTACAGTCAAGATCATTTAATTTCTCAAGCTGAATTCACTGTACAAAAATTATCTAATCGTTATGGTGCTACAAATCAAATGAAAACAGTTTCCCGTTTGATGTGTCTAACTGAATCATTGTTATTAGAAAGAGATCCAACTAGTTATCGTCCAGTTTCTGCTCATCCATTATGTGAAGTAAGTTCTTTAATTATTGAACTTTCATTCCAAGTGTTTCATTTTTCTATTAGATTCATTTCTTTTAAACAAGATTATTCCTGCTTTGCATATTTTTATTCTCACCTTGTTAACTTCCTTCATCGCTGTATGAATACGAAGAGTGGAATTTTGGAATAACCTACGTTTGTATTAGATGTTATAGTGTTTCTGATTGATTGCTCAAATATACAATAGACTGTTAGAAGGCTGTGATAGAAACAGTTGACTTGTACTTAATAAGATAAAACTCAGTGACTTGTTGTATTTTGTTGTTTGATGGGCTAATTGATTATATTAATGTAATTATGAGATAACTTTTTTTCACAAACTAACTCGAACACTTCATTTCTACCCGAAGTTTATGCTGATGATGTCGTTCAGAAGAACGATGAAATCTCCATGACCAAACCATCCAGTTCAGAGAAGATAAATCCATTAAAAATAGACTAACTCCTTTTGGATATAACCATTTTCAACTCAAGAAGAATTAGACAGTTGTTTTATCCTAATTTGTGACTGACTGCTTCGATATTGTCCATTTATTGTATCACTTGAAATCTAGCAACATCCATTACAATCAGCTTTTGTAGTGAATAAATTATTTTTAAACCGATAAATTTACATTCGATAATCTTCCTTTCTTAAGTCTAAATGATTCGTGATATAGCGTGATCATCATCTTTCAATGTCTCACAACATCGTTGGGAACTCCATTAGTTACATTTTTGCTAGGTTTGAAGCGATTACGAGTTCACTTAGTCTGCGAACTGAACAAAGACTTATGACCAAAGACTAATAAACTAGCTATTCTATTGTGTCCCAGCCCCGCTACCTAGAGAGAGAAGTCGAAGTCCGAACGGGGAAGTATATTCTGCAAAAAACCAGAAGCACGAGCGATAACAACAGATACAAATCAAAATGTATATATACAGCCCAGAACCGTCCTTGGGATGGGTTACAAAATAGCATACTAAAAGATAACGGACAAATAACGTTTAAGATTCTCCCAACTGGGTAATGCGATATGAAGGTGAAAAGAGAGCTTTTGACGCGAAAACAAAGAAATTCAAATTTTCTAAATAAAATTACAAATCTAGGTCTTTTTCCAAGTGAGTTCTGAGGATCTAACGTTCCCAACAATTTTTAAAAAAGTAGAATCTCTATAACTTATCTTAAAATTAGTCACTAAGTAAGCTTATGTTTATATTTTAAAACTTTGACTACACTAACTGTGTATAATTTATTATTGTTTTTCATATAGATACATTTACTTGTTCGTGATCGTTTTCAACCACAAAGATTTTCTATTGAATATGTTCGTGGACAAATTGCTACATATTTTTCCACTAACAGGTAAATTGTACCATGGCATTTTATTATTATTATTATTTCTGTTACAATACTGACCAGGTACTTACATTTAATCCTACTGAACAATTCAACGAATGCAATTTTATTTCATAAAAGAGATTTTCACCCCATTCATCATCTAGTTATCAATAATTGAAAAGATGAATACATGTGAAATTCATTTACCAATTTCAAGTTTATTTATTCCTGTTTGACATTTGATTGTTTCTATAAACGTTAGAGTAATAAGTACTATGTAGATATATGTGAAAATGAAGTAGATAAAGGAAGCTTTGAA
Source organism: Schistosoma haematobium (assembly GCF_000699445.3). Taxonomy (NCBI): domain Eukaryota; kingdom Metazoa; phylum Platyhelminthes; class Trematoda; order Strigeidida; family Schistosomatidae; genus Schistosoma; species Schistosoma haematobium. The sequence goes on along the minus strand of NC_067202.1, from coordinate 18,375,894 downwards.
CTTGAATTTATCATGAACTAGAAATATATTACAGTGTGCATTACGTAGTGATTAATAAATTAACAATGTAGCCTAGTAGTGGATCAACCAGAAAATGCATGTACAATTTCGTTTGGAATGCGCTATAAGTTCTCGGACACGTATTCTTTATCCAATTTTAAGGTAATCAGTTTTATCTTCACATGTTCATTCAAAAAAATTTTTTAAAAATATATCAATTGAAGTTCTTAACACTGATTATGAGAAACTTCATACCACTCACAAATGAATTCTTACCTTTTGAATAAGTTAATGACTATTTGAACTTAGTAGTTTAGTGGATAATGCATCGATGTTTAAAGTGATAGTTATTGAGTTCGAATTTCAATGTAAACATCAATACTGGAATGTAGGTAAGATCTCGCCTAATGAGTTTTGAACAAAACGAAACATGGGTCTTACATTTCACTTCTCGTCATTATATAATAATATATAATCAATTTATAATTAGTAATAATGTAGAAATTGAATAAATTCACTTATGTAAACATCAATACCTGGAAAGTATGTGGTTAATTTCGCTATTTACTATTTATTTATTTGGACACATAAACATTGGTACAAGGGGGCACCAAATGCATATACGCCACACAGGAACAATGAGGCCAATAGTGGTTATCACTAATTTGTGTGAGGGTTGTGATATTGCCCAGGTAGGTGCGCAAACCGAAGTAGATGGTTTTCTTAGGGGATCACTCCCGTGTCTAATCCACATGGCAGTGGATGCAGTCCCATGTTAGCTAGTAACCAACAGTAGGTTCATACGCCATTTGTTCCCTCAGGATCCTGGATCCTATATTTACCATAGGTTTTAGAATCAAGGTTTTCCAACTCCCCTAGGTGGACTCTTGGTGTCCACCAACCCGGATAACTATAGGACATTCGCCTTTCGTTCTCTCAATTTTGTAAACAGCACCCCTACCTCGAGAAGGTAGCGAATAGGACTTCCCTGATATTGGTTGTATATGCCTGGCCATGAGAGCATTTGGAGAGGGAGAGTGAACTCTCCCCTTTCTCGACCTTACTAGGGCATTTAGGGGTTCTTTTACTTCAAATATTGCTAAATAGACTAATTTAAATGTTATTTTATGTTTAAATGATTAATTGTTTATCTTTCTCTTCTACTTCTAAATCCCCCTTATTTTGTGTGTGTGTGTGTGCGCGCGTTAGAGATGCTCTGTTAGCATCATTGTTAGACGGTGTACGTGCCAGTGGTAATCGTGATGTTTATGTGTCCAGTTCATTCTCTGATCGAAGTTTACGTTTTATTCCATTAATGAATTCAGCAACTGAAGAAGTTGAATCAGTACATTTAAGATTTTTACGTCAACGTCCAGGTACATGATATATCTATATGTATGCTTGCATATACTAGTACAAATTATATGTCAACAATTAATTGATCACTGATGAATATTGACTAACGTTATGTTTATCTAATTCTTTTTTAATGTTGATCAAATTTCTGTCTATCTAGTTGTGATTTAATCAATGATCCAGGTAATTTGACATAGCCTATGATATATATTGATATTAAGTGATTGGAATCAGTCGATAGGAAACCCTGTCTAAGTTTCACGGTAGTTCGTACTTGTCCACAAAGCATACTTACAATTATGAGAGTTTTCTATCTGCTACATTTAGCCATCCTGTTTATGGTAATGAAAGTAAATGATTGTTCACTGAGTAAGCACAAAAAGGTACTCAAATTATCGACTATTAAATATGTTATTTCTTTTCGTTTTGTTGATTTCTACTCCGAACTCACTGAAAGTGACTGATTCTAATTGTATGAAATCAAGTGTTGTTTAGCTTTACTGTGGTTCTCTATTCTTGTTAGTGAATCTGTTATATGTTATAACTAGATCTAGTCTATGTATACAGGATTGTTCAAGTCGCCAATCTAGCGGTATTATGAACTCGATCATCTTATCCAGTCCTATTATCGTAGTATAGTAAATTTTTGCATGGTAATTAGCTATTACATCTGAGTCACTTATTGTTTATATAAGTGTTGGGCTTAGTAGTCCATGTTCTTCGTTTTCTTCAATAGTATTCATAATCAAATGTAGATGGTCTGGGACAAAACCTAAGCACAATAAATCATCCCTAACCCTTTGACTTAGTCTAGTCCATAAAACAGTGAGGCAAGGTTCACTGAGGTAATTCTCCTGTAACCGACGATCAGAGTAAGTTTTTGAGACATTTATTCTTTCTAGAACTTAAAGCTCATGTACACTGTTGATTTAGAATCAGAATTTTCTAAATCCCTACTACTTACTACCCACCAACGCCATCTAGGCACCGAACGATCACTTTCGTTTTATCATTCTTATTGGAAGCATTTTAGGGAACATGAAGACTGTGAATAGGACTCCTTTGGATCAGGCAATAAATGCTCACCCGTACTGAAACATTTAGTGTTTTCTTTTATAACATAATTCATAGGATAAAGATAAACTTTCCTAACTAAGTAAAATCCCTCTTGATTATCTTCCAGTGATTTATGCTAGTTTTTTTTTCGTTTGGCTTTTTATAGAGGGTGTTTCATTTTGGGAAGTAGTACAACGTTTCAATGCTAACATTGCCTACAGTGGTTTATTACATGCCGTTACTCAAGACGTAAGAGGAAATGTTTGGTTAACATGCATATTTTTTTGTAGTATTTATCCATCTTCATATTTTTTTCAGTATTTTAGTTCATTGGATTTAACGACAGAGGAGACATACTCGTCAGCTTACGTAGTTCAAGCGATCAACATAAAGCCCTAGATGTAGATTTCTTCGTCGGTACGATATATTTGCAATCATAAGAGAATTCGTAACTAAGCGGTTAGGTGATTTTCAATAATTCACTACATGAGTGGATTATAGATTCTGCCTATTCAACCATGTCAGTAATGTTATCAGTCAGTTTAATAGTTGTAACATTAAACTGACTCCTGATGATAACATTCACATTTGTTCGACAGAGTACGACTACTTCTAACTCGTTATCAGTGAATGCTATAACAGAGGAAGAGTTCAAGCAAATTACTTTTGTGGGGTTTGTGGAGATCAGTTTAATTTGTAGATGATATCCATCCTCAATGGACCTCTATTTGACTACTAATAAGACATAGTAAGCAGTCAGTCAGTCATAACGTATAACCGAAAACGTGTATACATCAGTTCAAGTTGAAATACACCATTAACACAGCGAGATAAAAATGTCAGACAAAACAACACAATATTTTAGATAGTAACAGCATGAGTGGTAACACTAACATACGATTCACGAAAATATTAATTAGTCAAATGAAAGGAATGATGAGGAATTCAGTGTTTCAAAAATTGGGGACGACAGAGAACTGATACACTCACACCATTACAAACGATTTCAACGCACACCATTCAACCTCTCTAAACATTGGTTACGATAATCATGTGAACTACAACAAGATAGTTTATATTTGATAACATGACTCAGTTCGTTTGTCAGGGACTTTATGGACTGGTGTCGTATTTTGTTTTGGCCTCCTTCTCCAGTTTTCTTCTACCATACTCTTACCACTAGACAAAATCGAACGTCGAAGTAGGTGGTGGTTTGCCATACTTTCTGAGTCCGGATCGATATTTCATCAGACACTAGACCGTCCGGATATAGAGAGTTCATTATTTGCGTGTGGGCTGTGATACTGCCCGGGTGCCCAGACCGAAGCAGGTGGTTATCTTAGGGGGCCACACCCCGAGCTTTTGACCTGAAGGTCTAACCCACAAGGCAGTGGAGCATCGTAAGGAGATGCAGTCCTATCGTAGCCGGTGACCAACGATTGGTTCATACGCCATTTGTTCCCGCAGGATACTGGAGCCCATGTGCATCATTGATTTGGAATCCGGTTAAAGCGCCGGACATTCGCTTTTCATCCTGTCATTTTCGTAAACAATACCCGTGGTGCGAGAAGGCAATGAGTAGGAATTCCCTGGCAGAGGCTGTATACGCGTGGCCGTGTGAGAGTATTTCGAGAGGGAGAGCGGACTCTCCCCACTCTCGGCCGTACCAGGGCATTTAGGGGCAATAAAGCGGATGTCGCTGCCATCGACGTCTTGGACGATGGGCAGAATTTTTCGAAGGGCAGTTCAACTGGCCTGCTGCTCCGGCAACATCGGTCAGACTGTCATGCCCTCCATGGCCGATGACGACTGATCCACCGAACGAGGAGGAAGTCCGCAAGGAACTCCAACTCTTGAAGCGTTACAAATCACCTGGCCCAAATGACTCACCTCCAGCTCTTTTTAAAGATGGTGGTGACTTTTTGACTAAGGAATTGACGACGTTGTTTACAAGGGTTTGGGAACTAGAGAGTGTACCAACGTCATGGAATGAGTCGATAGTTGTCCCTATCTTTAAAAAGGGTTCACGTCGTTCCTGTAACAACTATCGGGGAATAAGTCTACTTCCGATTGCGTCCAAGCTATTGGCTTCCATCATACTTCGTAGGTTGTTCAAAACCCGAGAAAGATTGACTCGCGAGGAGCAGGCTGGGTTTCGTTCTGGTCGAGGATGTATTGATCATATCTTCACTCTCCACCAAATGTTAGAACACCGCCATACTTATCAAAGGCCAACAATCGTAGTGTTTCTTGACATCAGGGCTGCCTTCGATTCGTTGGACAGGGCTGTTCTCTGGGATTGTCTATTGAAGAAGGGTGTGCCTGAGAAGTTTATTAACATCTTAAAGGTCCTATATACAAACACCTCAGGCAGCGTGAGGGCATACAACCACCTTTCTCCATTGTTCCATTCGAGTAGTGGGGTTAGGCAGGGTTGCCTAATCTCACCATTCCTCTTCAACTTTGCCATCGATGACATTCTGGAAACAGCTCTGATGGATGTAAGTAATTGCGGTGTGGATCTGTTGTCTGGAGAAAGACTTCTCGACCTTGAGTATGCGGACGATATTGTCTTACTGTGCGATAATGCCCAAGGCATGCAATCCGCACTTAATCAGTTGGCAATCAGTGTCCGTAGGTATGGTATGTGCTTTGCACCTTCGAAGTGCAAAGTACTTCTACAAGACTGGCAGGATTCCAATCCTGTACTCACCCTGGATGGTGAGCAGATAGAATTAGTCGAGAAGTTCGTGTATCTAGGTAGCTGCATAAGTGCTGATGGTTACGTCATTGATGAGATCAATGCACGTATAGTGAAAGTCAGAGTGGCTTATGCCAATCTGGGCCATATTCGGCGCCTTCGTGATGTCAGTCTGGCTGTAAAAGGTCGGATCTACAACGCGTCGGTGAGAGCAGTTCTACTGTATGCTTGTGAAACCTGGCCTCTCCGAGTTGAGGACGTTAGACGACTCTCTGTGTTCGATCATCGCTGTCTCTGAAGGATTGCTGACATTCAGTGGCAACACCATGTCAGTAATGCAGAGGTTCGGCATCGTGTGTTCGGGCACAGAGATGATAATTCAATTGGTGTCACCATCTTGAAACACCGACTTCGGTGGCTTGGACATGTTCTCCGAATGTCGTCCCAGAGAATTCCACGTCGTGCATTATTTGCCGACTCTGGGACTGGTTGGAAGAAGCGGAGAGGTGGTCAGTGCATGACATGGTGTCGTGGCATGAAAGAAAGCTGCAAAGGACTGGCTTCTGTCGGTCCTTCATGACTCCCTGGTTGGGGTCTGAGAGATGGTGCTACACAGTAGCTAGAGACGTTATCAGATATGGCTCAGAATAGAAGCCAGTGGCGATCCTGCTGTAACCTTCTTTTACTTTTTTCATGAAAAAAGTGGTTGTGTCTCCCTTAACTGAAAGATTTCTTCTGATTGTACCTTTCCGTTACCTCATTATTACTATTATTATTACTACACTACCTTACACCAACCTCTTCGTTATTGTTCTCTTTTTTCACACTCCTTACTTTTTCTTTCTTTGTCTTCGAATTCTCATTGTTTTGTGTGGCGCATATATATTGGCGCTCTCTTGTACCAATATTTATGTGTTCAGATAAATAAAAATTAATAAATAAGACCGTCAGGATTGATGAGACTCACAAGATCAGTGAACAGATCGACACACTCAACTACTACATTCCCTATCATTAATCCACACGCTGACGCAAACCAATCAATACTGTAGCTAGATTTTACATTTGGAGGGAGAGAATCACATCCCAAACATGCTCGCATTGTTGCTTAAGGTGGACAGAATGCTCTACATTTTGTCAGCGACTTCACCAACCACAGCTGCATTATTTATGTGATAAGTCTTGCAAATTGAACGCTATATTCGGTTCTTAAGCTGTTTTCGTAACCCCCAATCTAGAACTACACAGCGACCTGAACACGAGAGAAAAGGCGCAATATATGCGAGAAGCACTTTACTCCAAAGGTTCATTTTAATACAGAAAATATAGGGTTTTTATAGTATTTTAAATGTCCTTGGGCTGCTCGAAGATTCTGAAATGCCACTAAACATAGCAGCAGTATAGTAATCAGCCAATCAAAAACTCTATATGTGACGTTTCACTTCCTTGATGTTTTTGGCTAAAACTTCAAGTGAACGCTGATTGGATAAAATGCTTCTTAGTGTTTTCCTGATCCTTGCTTGTCTTCTGTGAGAAATTTTCTGGATCACCCCAACACAGCGTATTCCAAGTCAACAAGTGGATCTCCTGTTGTGAGAACAACCTCTCAGTAGTGTTAACTCTAGAAATATATTTTATATCAATGTTAAATAAAAATGTGTAAAGTGGACAGTTCTGATTAACCCCACTTGAAGAGATTAACTCGAATGACAGTTGTGACTTGACCAGTAGTATTACAGTAGAGAACCTGTGCGTGTTCAAAGTAATTTTGGTACGCCTTTCGATGATAATAATAAAGGTCCTCAGTAATACTCACAACCTCGTTAGCCATAGAATGTAAAACTCTCAAATCTCACTCTGACGATGTATTTTTTTAGGTTTAATGAGTTCACGAATTAACATGACGTTCATTCAATGTCATTAGCGACGATTGTTTTACCACTCACATGTCTTAACCTCTGCCGACCACAACTCCCCATCCGAACTTCATTATAAGGAATTCAGTCAATAATGAGCATTAGTTGCTCTTTTTTTGAATTGTCTCATACTAGAACGAAACAACTATCTATAGTGCATTTTTATTGAGTTCATGAATCGAACAATGTTAGAAAATCATTGAAAACCTTGAATCACAGGACGCCCGCTTCGTCCTAGTATGAGAATCCTCAACATTGCACACCCATGATCCTGCACGCAGGACACTAACCCAGGACCTTCCGCCTTGTGCAAATGCGTAGACGTGCACTGCTAAAGAGTCCTATATTAGGATGAACCAGCCATCTAATGCTTCCAGGTTTTCAGTGGTGGCTTAGCATTGATCAGTTCATGATCTCAATAAAAACTCAACAATCTCCACAACCCTGTACTGAAATATTACATATTTGTTTGAATTTTATTTACTAGTATCTCTATGCTAGATATGGTATCTGATAGATTATATCTCAAATTTATAGTTTTCTTTATCTAATTTTGTTGTTATTTTTTAAAATCCTATTCTAACTTATTTTCAGGGTGTTTTTGCAGAAAATAAAGAGAAACTAATCAAAGATGCATTGGTTTGTATTCTTACACAGGATACACGTATAATTGATGCAAATCCTTTAACATCTATTAGACGATCATCATCATCATCTTTACATTATACTACTGATAATAATACTACTACTAATAATAATACCACTACTACCACTAATCCTAATTACGAATTAATTTTAATTGAAGCACAATTTCATGCATTACGTCGACTGGTTGCATCAAAAGCGGGGTTTAATGCTTTCACTCAATTACCGGGGTTAGTTTTATGTGTTTTTGGTTGTTAAGAAATAAAAGTGTTAAATTATTGATTTATTTTTATTTTCTGTTTTATTTATTCGGGGATGTTTTGGTAATTGTTTAGTATGTGGTCTAAATCATGGACTGGACTTGTAGTGAAGCGAACGTTGAATAATCATACAATGCAAAATAGCCGTTTCATCTCAGTATTGGGCCCTTCAGCAGTACCTACTTGTGACCTAGAGGCTTGATGTATGCTAGGTTTGAAGCTATTACGAGTTCACTTAGTATGCGAACGGAACAAAGACTTGTGACCGAAGACCCATCAGCTAGATATTATGATGCGTCCCAGCCCCGCTAACTAGAGTGAGAAATCAAAGCTTGGAACGAGAAAGTATATTCCGCAAAAAGCCAGAAGCACGAGTGAATAATATCAGACACAAATCAAACGTATATATACAGCATAAAACTGTCCTTGGGAAGCGTTGCAAAAAGAGCATACTAAAATACTCAACGGATCAATAGCGTTAGAGATTTTCCCAAGTGGGAAATACGACATGAAGGTGAAAAGAGAGCTTTTGGCGCGAAAACAAAAAAATCCAAATTTTCTAAATAAAATTACAAAATTAAGGCATTTACCAAGTGAGTTCTGAGGATCTAACATCTCCAACAATGTATACACGCATTCGGTTATACGTTGTGACTGACTGACTTCAAAGTAGCATTGTGAATTGTATGATTTTGCCTTTTTTATTTTGAAAACTTAATTTATTCACCAAATACTTGGGTATGAGCCACTGAGCGATTTTAAGAACTAATGATGCTACCTGGTTACTCAAACCAAAATAGTTAGTGTGACTTAGTAGTTGAAAGTCGTACTCCTTAACTATCCAGTTACTAACTGTATTTACGTACATGTAATATATAACGATTATGATAATGTTGATAATTTTTAATTCATTTCTTTTGTTCATTTTTCTATACTCATATAGAATGCGTGTAACATTAGGTCAACTTGTAGTGAATGCATTAAAACTACGTGATGATGCTGTCACACATTCTGTCTTAGATGCTATTAATACTTTAATGCATCCAATGCATGATCAACCAGATATTAGACAAGAACAATTGAATAAAGCATCTATCATGTCTAGTGAAATATTTCTATCTCATCTTGTTGATATATTCACATTACATGCTGTAAGTATTTTACCATTGTTATTGTTGTTTCTCATCAATTTGTTTTATTACTACTATTAATTAATTGTACTGAGTGAAAAAAGTTAATCGGTTGATAAGTTTATGGATATTCATTGATTGTAAAAGTTGGGAAATGTTGTACTTATCCACAACAACCACTTGCCTCAAGGCACGACGTTGGAGCAAGTGTAATTAAAGCTAGGGGTAGCGAAATCAAAATTTGACATGCATTCATTAAGTAATGGACTGTTAGTCTAAGCCATGTTTATAGTTTCAAACTACTTGGTTAGGATCCGCATGATCATTGTAACTAGTAAATGTTTGATGATACTGCTCTGAATCATCAGTTACTTAGAGGTATGTCATGGTAACATCTTCATTTCTTGTTTTATTTTCAAGTCCGATGCAGCTACAATATATGCTTCTTAATATCAAACCTATTGTGTAAATCCGAAGAATTAAATGAGTAGGAAGATTCATTTAGCAACTTGAATCATAATGTGCATAAATCATGAATAGATATACGATTGTTGCAAATTTTTGTGTACCGAATCTACTCGTATGAAAACATGTGAACAGGTAGATAACTCTCTCTCGAGAGCGACCTGTCGATGTTGTATTTGAGATAACGCCTGAGGCAGCGTTCCCACAAATGCAGACAGACGTTGAACGTAGTCTCATTTACCGAAATCATTACTGCTCCGTGGTGTGAAGCATTCCCCAGGCAGACGCAATGTCGTGCCGTATACAAGATCAGCGGCGGAACATTGGATATCGGCCTTCAAGCTCGTTCTGATGCCTAAGAGGACGAGCGGTAAGGTTTCGTACCAATTGTCGTTTTCGTGTGCTCGAAGAGCACTTTTACGTTGGCGGTGAAACCTTTCAACTAAACCATTTGAAGCTGGGTGGTAGGCGGTAGTGCGTATGCGTTCCGTACCAAGCAGCCGGGTAAGTGAGGAGAATAGTGCGAACTCGAATTGTTGTCCTCGGTCAGTCGTGACAGTTGAGGGACAACCATACAGAGCTATCCATCGTGCTACGAAGCGGTGAGCAACTGTCTCCGCCGTAATATACGTGATAAGTCACTGTCATATAATCGGCTGTCTCTTTGAGACATAACAATTGGCGACGGGGTAAAAAAAAGAACAATCCAAAGTCAGCCTTCAGCATCCAGATTTGTCATCAGTGTCCTTCAGCAACATTGGTCATTAATCAAACAGTAATTTTCATTACCGGTGCTGAATAAAAAAAAATGACTCTCCCTTCCGATCGAGTACAGCTGCTATTTGAAAGACAGTTGGAGTTTTTAGTCAAATTACGCACGCAGCTGTTAAATCACTCATGCTTTGGAGATGCAACGGAAGTGGATGGATTGATCTCTCAACTGCACACAGAGCTGAAAAATGTTTACAGCCCCAATGAATCCCCGATAAACCGTATTTCAAACGGTACAACAGTCACTCAAGATTCGCCCAGTGGTCCAGTCCTCTCCATTCCAGAAACATGCCCGGTAATGGACTCAAACTCCATTATCCCCAAAACAGCATGTGCAGACGGTGACTTATCCAGCTCACAAACACACTCCCTGGTAAATGCTCATAGAATTGTCGCAATAACCACCCATGAAACAGAAAACAAATCGAGCAGTACACTGAATACAACTGTTTCAAATGGTTCTCATCAGTCTGCGACAGATGTTTTTGACAAATCTTATTATCAAGATTCTCTTTTACCAGAAAATATGTCAGATGCATCAAATGATGATCAAAAACTTAATACAATTTTGATAGATGCTAATCACCTTGATGATCGATTATCTACAAATAAGATTCCAAATAAATTTGGTTACAATATTTCAGAAGAATTAAACTTCGAACACCTCATATCAAGTGTTGTTCAGCCTCAAGACTTAGTCACTTTCAGTCAATTCTCTGTTCAGTGCGATAAATATGTCTTAAATAAATTCAAGTTAATTATAACGTGGGCATATGAGGATCCAACACTGTTTCGTGGGGGAGGATGGACCTGGAAAACTTAAAATCCGGATACAACTCCGGATCTTCTAAAAAGGGGAGGAGTGTTGGGGACGATAGATCCCCAAAACTCAAATTTTGTAATTTACTTATCGATTAAATGTGCAGATAGGTCAATTGATGAACTATCGATTAAATGTACAAATAGGTCAATTGATGAACTATCGATTAAAGGTTCAAATAGCAGTCAATTGTTGATTAATGTTCAAAAATCTTCCATGACAATATCGATTGTAAATATTTGTATAAATACGCTTGACTTGTATGCTTGATCTGATCTGCCTGCCTGACTTGTTATCTGCTGTTGTCTGTAGAATACACCTTCTACACCTTACCCAGACTTCTTGATCGAGTTAGCAGAGTTGGGGACAACGGACCAGAATAGGCTATCGAGTCGCTGAATCATTGATCCTTCGTTCGTTCGAGTAAGACGCATCAGTAATCGCATTCAAGCAATAAAGAAGCATAACAGGAATAGCTTGGGACCATCTTGTAAAACGGTCGATGCACGTGAGTATGTGATCATACCCATGCGATGGTGGCAGTGGTCCTACAATGTCTAAGTGAACGTGATCGAAGCGAGCATCAGGCGTAGCGAAAGTGTCAAAGGGGGCGGCTACGTGCCTGTGCACTTTTGATCGTTGACATTGTAAGCATTGCTTCGCCCACATACGAACATCTTTATTCATGGACGGCCAGACGTATCGTGCAGAGATGAAGCGTAATGTAGCTGCGATACCTGGATGAGACAATATATGTAGGGCATCGAATACGAGACGGCGGTAAGCAGAGGGTACGATGGGTCGAGGAAGACCGGTAGAAGTATCGCATAAGATGGTGCCTGAAGTCGCGGCTAGTGGTACTTCGTGATATTGAAGCGACGTAGATTGTGGTGCTTTTGTACAACAGGGATCGTTTGCTTGGGTGGCGGCCTTAGCAAGAAGATCGAGCACCGGCAAGGTAACTGCATTCGCTTGGATACGTGACAGAGCATCGGCAACACAGTTCGACTCGCCTTTGATGTGACGAAGGTCTGTCGTGAACTGGAAGATATAGTCCAAATGTCTGCACTCTCGTGGTGAGTAGCGGTCAGACTTGCTATGCAAAGCATACGTTAAGGGCTTACAGTCGGTGAATAAGATAAATTGACGTCCTTCTACTGCGTGCCGAAAATGTTTGGTGGAGCAGTAAGCTGCTAGCAGTTCGCGACCAAAAGCTCTATATCTCGTCTCAGTGGGAGTAAGGCGTCGTGAGAAAAACTCGAGGGGTTGCCAACTACCGGAGATGTTCTGTTGCATAACGGCTCCTATAGTAAAATCAGATGCATCAACCGCTATACTAAGCGTGGCTGATGGGTCGGGATGAGCAAGAAGTGTAACTTGCACCAGAGCTGTTTTGATCTCTGTAAATGCAGTAGGCGTAGTATCGTTCATTTCTAATTTGCGTGGGTTGCCGCGAAGTAAGTCGGTTAGTGGTCGTAACCATTCTGCTGCGTGTGGGATGAAACGACGGTAGAAGTTAACCAAACCGAGAAATGCCTTCAGTTCCTTGAGTGAGGACGGCACGTTGTACTCCATTATTGCACGTACTTTATCCTCACAAGGTAAAATACCTTCTTGTTTAATGATGTGACCCAGAAAAATTATCTCCGACTTGCCTAATTCGCACTTGTCTGGGTTGACTACTATTCCATTATCTGAGAAACGTTGGAATAATAGTGTGAGATGTTGATAATGCTCATCTACGTTTGATGATGTGATTAGCAGGTGAACAAAAACTAGGTCTCGTACAATGCCATAGATAAACCTTTGAAAAGTTTGAGCAGCATTCCGTAATCCAAAAGGCATACGTAAGAACTCAAACAAACCGAAAGGAGTCGTGATAGCAGTTTTTCGATATCTTCATGAGCTACTGGGATCTGATGATATGCTCGTACCAGATCGATCTTAGAAAAGATAGTCGTGCCCTTGAGCGATGCCGTGATGTCGTGTATGTGGGGGATGGGGTAGCTATCAAAGCGCGTAACTACGTTTAAAGCTCGGTGGTAGTCGCTGCATGGCCTCCAACTAACCCCATCTTTTTGCGCACCATATGAAGAGAAGAGGTCCATGGAATGTGAGAAGAACGAATAATACCAGTAGCTAGTAAATTGTCAAACTCACGTTTAGCGAAAGCTAATTTGTCCGGTGCCAGTCGACGAAGTCGTGCCATGACTGGAAGTCCGCAGGTGACTATGTGGTGTACCACACGATTGGTCACCGATGGCAACTCCTCGAGTGGTTTAGTTAGTGTGGGGAATTTCTCGAATAGAGCGTGGAATTTATCGTCACGCGAGTAAAAGTGCCGAGGATTCGGTACGCGTTCATGTGGGCTTTGCAGCCCATGAATTTACTGTTCGACGAAGTATCGATTAGCTGCAGCCTACGTGAATCGACAAGCAATTCATAGTGCTGCAGGAAATCGATACCTAGTATGGCTGTGGGGACATCAGCAATGATGAATGTCCACAGATACCGTCGTCGATTGCCCAGGTAGACCGCGAGTTGTCGTGTACCGTACGTAGGAATGACTGAGCCATCCGCAGCGCGTAGTCGAAGCATTGTAGCTTGTGACTTGCTGCTACCTCGTGGTACGACAGAGACTTGGGCTGCAGTGTCTACTAGGAACCTAGTGTTTGTGCGATAATCGTGCACATAAAATAAACGGCCACGTGTTTCTCTGTAGTGGTTTTCGTAGTCGACTGGGACTCGACACCACGCTACAAGTCACAAGCTACAATGCTTCGACTACGCGCTGCGGATGGCTCAGTCATTCCTACGTACGGTACACGACAACTCGCGGTCTACCTGGGCAATCGACGACGGTATCTGTGGACATTCATCATTGCTGATGTCCCCACAGCCATACTAGGTATCGATTTCCTGCAGCACTATGAATTGCTTGTCGATTCACGTAGGCTGCAGCTAATCGATACTTCGTCGAACAGTAAATTCATGGGCTGCAAAGCCCACATGAACGCGTACCGAATCCTCGGCACTTTTTACTCGCGTGACGATAAATTCCACGCTCTATTCGAGAAATTCCCCACACTAACTAAACCACTCGAGGAGTTGCCATCGGTGACCAATCGTGTGGTACACCACATAGTCACCTGCGGACTTCCAGTCACGGCACGACTTCGTCGACTGGCACCGGACAAATTAGCTTTCGCTAAACGTGAGTTTGACAATTTACTAGCTACTGGTATTATTCGTTCTTCTCACATTCCATGGACCTCTTCTCTTCATATGGTGCGCAAAAAGATGGGGTTAGTTGGAGGCCATGCAGCGACTACCACCGAGCTTTAAACGTAGTTACGCGCTTTGATAGCTACCCCATCCCCCACATACACGACATCACGGCATCGCTCAAGGGCACGACTATCTTTTCTAAGATCGATCTGGTACGAGCATATCATCAGATCCCAGTAGCTCATGAAGATATCGAAAAACTGCTATCACGACTCCTTTCGGTTTGTTTGAGTTCTTACGTATGCCTTTTGGATTACGGAATGCTGCTCAAACTTTTCAAAGGTTTATCTATGGCATTGTACGAGACCTAGTTTTTGTTCACCTGCTAATCACATCATCAAACGTAGATGAGCATTATCAACATCTCACACTATTATTCCAACGTTTCTCAGATAATGGAATAGTAGTCAACCCAGACAAGTGCGAATTAGGCAAGTCGGAGATAATTTTTCTGGGTCACATCATTAAACAAGAAGGTATTTTACCTTGTGAGGATAAAGTACGTGCAATAATGGAGTACAACGTGCCGTCCTCACTCAAGGAACTGAAGGCATTTCTCGGTTTGGTTAACTTCTACCGTCGTTTCATCCCACACGCAGCAGAATGGTTACGACCACTAACCGACTTACTTCGCGGCAACCCACGCAAATTAGAAATGAACGATACTACGCCTACTGCATTTACAGAGATCAAAACAGCTCTGGTGCAAGTTACACTTCTTGCTCATCCCGACCCATCAGCCACGCTTAGTATAGCGGTTGATGCATCTGATTTTACTATAGGAGCCGTTATGCAACAGAACATCTCCGGTAGTTGGCAACCCCTCGAGTTTTTCTCACGACGCCTTACTCCCACTGAGACGAGATATAGAGCTTTTGGTCGCGAACTGCTAGCAGCTTACTGCTCCACCAAACATTTTCGGCACGCAGTAGAAGGACGTCAATTTATCTTATTCACCGACTGTAAGCCCTTAACGTATGCTTTGCATAGCAAGTCTGACCGCTACTCACCACGAGAGTGCAGACATTTGGACTATATCTTCCAGTTCACGACAGACCTTCGTCACATCAAAGGCGAGTCGAACTGTGTTGCCGATGCTCTGTCACGTATCCAAGCGAATGCAGTTACCTTGCCGGTGCTCGATCTTCTTGCTAAGGCCGCCACCCAAGCAAACGATCCCTGTTGTACAAAAGCACCACAATCTACGTCGCTTCAATATCACGAAGTACCACTAGCCGCGACTTCAGGCACCATCTTATGCGATACTTCTACCGGTCTTCCTCGACCCATCGTACCCTCTGCTTACCGCCGTCTCGTATTCGATGCCCTACATATATTGTCTCATCCAGGTATCGCAGCTACATTACGCTTCATCTCTGCACGATACGTCTGGCCGTCCATGAATAAAGATGTTCGTATGTGGGCGAAGCAATGCTTACAATGTCAACGATCAAAAGTGCACAGGCACGTAGCCGCCCCCTTTGACACTTTCGCTACGCCTGATGCTCGCTTCGATCACGTTCACTTAGACATTGTAGGACCACTGCCACCATCGCATGGGTATGATCACATACTCACGTGCATCGACCGTTTTACAAGATGGTCCGAAGCTATTCCCATCACGTATATTACGGCGGAGACAGTTGCTCACTGCTTCGTAGCACGATGGATAGCTCTGTATGGTTGTCCCTCAACTGTCACGACTGACCGAGGACAACAATTCGAGTTCGCACTATTCTCCTCACTTACCCGGCTGCTTGGTACGGAACGCATACGCACTACCGCCTACCACCCAGCTTCAAATGGTTTAGTTGAAAGGTTTCACCGCCAACGTAAAAGTGCTCTTCGAGCACACGAAAACGACAATTGGTACGAAACCTTACCGCTCGTCCTCTTAGGCATCAGAACGAGCTTGAAGGCCGATATCCAATGTTCCGCCGCTGATCTTGTATACGGCACGACATTGCGTGTGCCTGAGGAATTGTTTATACTACTCTATACATACGGTACCTTGAAACCTTGCGTAAATTTAAACCAGTAATTTATCTATACTCATGCAGCCTATCATGTGTAATATTTTTAATGTCATCTGGCCACGTAATCTCAGTGGGCACTCATATATTAATCTCGAAACTATACTCACTAGTAGCTTATCAATTATTACTAAGTTGGGGAATTGTAGAAACTCGTAAACAATTCGGGATCAGTTATTTTGATGTTCGTATATATTTAAAAGATTATCATGCAATATCTATACTTGGACTTAATTGTCGGTGTAGTGGAATCATTTTACATGTGCCATTCTATTGACTATGTTATCTCAAGATCATTGTCATTTGTCTAGGATTGACAAGCAACCTTGTCCTTTGTATGTTGAAAAATGTTCTTATGACTTACGTAGCTGCTCTACTTGGAATGATATTACAGTCTCTTCAAAGTTGTTCTTATTTTTCTCCGTTTAGAATATTTTGGTATCTGAAAGTGAATCGAGATTAATGTTGTTGGATTGTAAAATACGCCAACCGATCAAGACTTTACAGTTTATTTTATTCAACACAGTGAAATAATATTGTTATAATCATAGTTTTTTCACTAGTAGGTATAGTTTAAAAAGTGTAACGTCATTTCAGACGATCCTCAACGTTGCTAATCATAAATGTCTTCGGAACATTGCTCATATGTCATACTATGATCAAGTGGGCAATGTTAAACGTAGGTATAGGGTACTTGACAAAAATGACAAAATGGTTGATGTAGTAGTGAATCTTTATCAACTTTAGCTGTCGAAACATGTATTACATATGCTTAACCATCGCCTACATCGATGCTCGATGTTAGCGATAATGAAATCATTTCATGAAGTCATTGATTGTTAGTTTGAACCATGTTTGTAGATGCAAATCATCCATTTAGGATCCGCAGGATCATTGTGACTAACTGTTGAAGATGTTAGACGATTTGACTCGTATGCATTTCCTTGATCTTCTAGTTCTTGAGTCTCATTTTGATACAAGATGATGATGTTTTTTCTTTGAGATAATCTAAAAAGACGAAAGATTATTAGATACATCGTAATGTCTGTTACCTCTAATAAAAGACAGAATACCCTATCATTTTGTTAACTTTAAAACAAACAGTTGTTTTAATGTTTCATTGATTTACAGATCAATAGTCTGAATAACCAGTTTCACTCATTAGAATCTGAAGTATTTGCAGTGATCGTTTGTTTTATAAGATAGTTGATATCATGGAATGGCTTTAGTTAGACAACCATTACTGACCATGGTTTAATGTGAATGACTGCTTTTTGTTCGTATTAAAAAACTTCTGATCACTATCATCATCCGTTAGAGATTGAAGATAGATCTTTCAATTTCAATATTAGTTGAGTTTAACCAATCAAAGTTCATCACTAGTTCACTGACTTATCGTACACATAGTCTAAACGTTACATGTTTTCATGTAGAAAGACCAGTTTTTATTTGGTCTTTTCTGTATTCGGTCTTGACAGCGTAGTATTTGTACAATTGTGATGATTATTCCATCTAGACCATAATTTAGTTAATGTTATTTTAAATTACTACATTCACTATCTAAAACATCATTGTGATATGAAACTGTTGAAAACGCTTTGTAATTCCTCGAAAATGTCTTCATGAGAAGACGCAAAAAAATTTCTAAAAATACTTCAGCCAATCAGCATTATTTAAAACTCTCCATGATAACCTTAGAAAACTATGTACTACGTTTTCATTATCTCGATCAGACAACTACCGATTTGGTTACGAAATCTAGTGTGTTTTCTAGAAGTTTCTAGGGCCCCAAGGTCATATATAATACAGCTCGGGGATAAAGCTTTTCCTTTACTTCGTGGGTATTAAATATAACTATTTCAATTGTTGAATGATTTTATGATTTATTCTATTCATTTCAATACATATACATCGATAAATTGGATGATTTTTACTTTGTTTAATTTTACTTTGAATTTTTTAGTTACGTGGAAGTGGTTCACTAGTTCTTTGTGCTTTATTAGACTTCTTTACTTATGGTGTTTGTTTACCATATTCTGAAACATCTGAAGGTGGATTATTCGATAATTTACTACGTTTATTAGCTAATCGTGGTCGTGCATTGTTTCGATTATATCTTGTAAGTTTTTTTTAATCGGAATGGTATCATAATATTGATAATAATAATAATATCTTATACCTTTTACTCCTCGTGGAGGAGCATAGGTCGTTGATCTGGATTCTCCAACCAACTTTCTTCTCGGCTCTTCTTTCCAGTTACCATTCATTCATTTGGTATCTGCTTCCGATTCTCGGTACAATATGTTCTTTTTTTGCCTCTTTTCCTTTCACCTTCACGTTTCCAAGTTAGGGCTTACATCGTGACATATTTTGATTGTCTCCGTAATATGGGACTCCTTAACAGTGCGCATCCACGACTCCGCACGCGAGACCAGGACTCAGGACCTTCAGTCTTGCGCGCGAACGCCTAACCGGCATCCATCATGTGCTCACTAGTGACTAGCTTCAAGATGGATTTCTTGGAGTTCTAGTGAGAAACCGTGGCCAGTGGAGTTCAACCGGGTCTATTGTGAAGCAATTACTTAAGACAGTGGTGGACAGTCGCGCAATATCATGGTTGGTTCAGTGATTTGGAGGTTAAGCGTTTGCGCGCGAAACCGAATTTCCTCGGTTCGATTGCCCACGTGCGGGATGGTGGATGTGCACTACTGAGGAGTCCCATACTTCAAAGAAACGACCTTCCAATGCTTCTATGTTTTCAATGGTGGTCAAACATTGATCCATTCATGATATCAATCTAAACTCAACAATCTTCACAACTTTATACTGATGATTTCGATAATTTATGTCCTACCCACCTCTAGCGTCTTTTCCTAATTTCCTCCTCAGCTGAAACCTGGTTTGTTCTTTCTCATAGTAGGCTGTTGCTGATGGTAGACAATTGTTTATAAATACTCGTAGTTTTTGGTGATGGTTGTGGTAGGTCTCCAAGTTTCAGCCCCGTACAGTAGAACGTATTTTGTTGACTTTCGTATTGAGGATTCTGACTTTGATGTTGGCTGGCAGTGTACGTCAACAGCTCTCACTTACTGTGCATTCTTAAAATAACATACAATTTATCATCATAGTTACTAACCCATATTTCCCTGTATATGTATGTTTCGTGCAATATTTAATCTTTATTGTAGCATCCAAGCTTAGCTATTGTTCGTGGTGGAGGTATGATAATGCGTGCATTGATTGAAGAAGGTGGAACAGATGTTGCTAAAGAATTACGTAGTTTAGCTTTAACTGAAGGTGCACTGTTACATCATTTTTGGACTGCTTGTTTTACTCAAGGAAATGATCCACGAAGTTTAGCTGTGCAGTAAGTTTTTATTTGATCTATGCTTTTTAATTAGATTTCCAATCTTTCTATTGAATAATTACACTCCTTATCAAGTAGATAAGATAATAAGAACATATTAACATTCAATTAATCTTAACTTATCACTGATGAGTAACTAATGTTCATGTGTGTCTGATTCTTGGTTCTGATCGATTAATGTACTTTCTAGCTACTAGTTTCAGTGACTAAACATCATATACACTTTATTTTAATGTTAGTTGGTTGAAGGTGTTCGTCAGCAAACTGTAGTTGGCACTCGTCATCAAGACGCACCTATAACGTTGAGGGAATATATACTCTTTTTGAGATTGGAACACCTCAATCAGATATTACTATTGATTCATTTTGATCGTAATTAATCTATGATACGAGTAAGATGTTAATATTAATTACAGATAGGCCTTACTAATACGAAACCTAGATCCAGCATTTGCTCCTGACTTCTTAGCCGCCTAATGCATTTTCGTCACATTTGTTTTACGCTTACGAATGATAGTCAGTAAGAACATATTAATTCGTGACTGATAACTGTTTGAAATCATAATACTACAATATTAGTATAGTCGTAATCTTACATCGAACCAATCAGTATAATCTCTATCCCTGTTTCTAAATTTCTAAGTGTTGAATACCTGAGGAAAAATGTCTATTGCCAGTGTTTCCAATAACCTATGTCATCTGTTACCATTCACTCACACATATTCTTTTCTGATTCCATATAACTTATCCTTTACTTTTAATGTCACGATTTGTTAACATTGTGTGATAATTCGCATAAAACCTCTATCTAAATCTCCCTAATGAATAATTCAAGGCATTTAACATCAAATTATAGTTTACGAAACGTTGAGTCACTTAGACTCAGTAGCCATCCATCTTTCAACGTAACCGGTGTCATTGTCTAATACATAGCGATCAATCAATGTAAATAACTTCGGTCGTTCAAAAAGGTCAATAGCTGAGTGGTAACTTCTTCAACAATCAGATCATCGTGTTGAACTGGTTTACATCTAACGGAGAGTATCAATTTGCGCATATTTGAAGATTGACTTAATAGTTTTTATAAAACTTAGGTTTCACTTTTCGAATGCCACTCCATTTGATAATAGAAAGCTTGCTAATATCAGCAACTTTCATAAAACGATGTCACCCTTAAACCCAAGTACCATAAAATTATACTTAGCTTGAATAATACTTCGACGTCTAACTAAAGCTCGTGAAAAGCGATCTTCGAGAAGTCCAGGCTGGTTTTAGACGTAGAAATGAATGTACAGAACAAATATTCACTTTTCGTCATGTTATGAAAAATACAAATTACTTTTCAACGTTCGACATTAGTTGTATTCCTTGATAGCACTGAACTTCGTTGGTCCTAAAGTTCTGTGTTAATGTCTTTTATTGAAAGGTCTACCAAAAATTATATTAAACTTGTTCCGGTTCTCTACTTCAACACTACTGGTCAAGTCAAAACTCATCCGAGTTCATCTCTTCAAGTGGTGTTCGTCAGAACTGTCCACTTTACACATTATTATTTAACATTGACATAAAATATATCTCTAGAGTTAACACTACTATGATCTGACATTTGAGAGGTTGTTCTCCCAACACAAGATCCACTTGTTGACTTGGAATACGCAGATAATGTAGTTGTGGTTAGTGAAGTCGCTGACAAAATGTAGAGCATTCTGTCCACCTTAAGCAACAATGCGAGCATGTTTGGGATGTGATTCTCTCCCTCCAAATGTAAAATCTAGCTACAGTATTAATTGGTTTGCGTCAGTGTTTGGATTAATGATAGGGAATGAAGTAGTTGAGTGTGTCGATCTGTTCACTGATCTTGTGAGTCTCATCAATCCTGACGGTCTAGTGTCTGATGAAATATCAACCCAGATTCAAAAGGATGGCAAACCACCACCTACTTCGACGTTCGATTTTGTCTAGTGGTAAGAGTATGGTGGAAGAAAACTGGAGGAGGAGGTCAAAACAAAATACGACACCAGTCCATAAAGTCCCTGACAAACGAACTGAGTCATGTTATCAAATATAAACTATCTTGTTGTAGTTCACATGATTATCGTAACCAATGTTTAGAGAGGTTGAATGGTGTGCGTTGAAATCGTTTGTAATGGTGTGAGTGTATCAGTTCTCTGTCGTCCCCAATTTTTGAAACACTGAATTCCTCATCATTCCTTTCATTTGACTAATTAATATTTTCGTGAATCGTATGTTAGTATTACCACTCATGTTGTTACTATCTAAAATATTGTGTTGTTTTGTCTGACATTTTTATCTCGCTGTGTTAATGGTGTATTTCAACTTGAAATGATGTATACACGCTCCAGGTTATACGTTGCGACTGATTACTGATTGATTGACTGACAGACTGACTACTAATTAGCCTGTGTTTTTCATTTATTCACTGATAAATTTTGGTAATTGTCACTAATCTTTGTAACTATAATTAACAATTTGTCAATAGATTAGCTCATTAATTTTTTACAACTCTCCTTACATAATAATGTAATGATTTATTAAACGTGATAGAGATTAGATTAGAGTATTAGATTACCTATCATCACTGTAATGATAACAATCATACATAAATATGTTCTCATTAAATATATACTATGAATGTGTATGTTTTCGAATGCCAATATCAAATTGTCAACACATATTACATAAGTCAATTGAAGTTAGACCACTGAGCCGGCTCAGTGGTCTAGTTGGTTAAGCGCCTGTCGCGAGACTGATAGATTCTGGGTTCGAATCTCGCAGGGTGCGGGATCGTGGATGCGCACCGCTGAGGAGTCCCATACTAGGACGAAACGACCGTCCAGTGCTTTCAGGCCTTCCATAGTGGTCTAGCTTCAATTGACTCATGATTTCAATCAAAAACTTAACAATCTCCATAACCCCTAAACTGATAACATATCACATAATTTATCGATTATTCTAAATTTGTTAAGAATATATTGGTCATTATATTTTTTTCTTCCACATGATTATTGGCATTATCATTGAATTATACAGAATTTACTAAATTATAACTTACTTGTCTAATAAGTTCAATAATTTGTTTAACAACTAGTATTCATTAGTGTATGGTTTTGAAGACCTGAACATTCTAAGTCTGTTTCTTTTTTATTGTGAGATTGTGAGTGCTTTATACTGAAGAGTTCCTAGCTAGGACGAAACAGCTTTTCAATTCTCATTGGGTTATGATCGTAATCTGTAGAGAATGTTACTGACAATATTTAAATTATATGTAATGCAACTTAGTAAATTTGTGTTATTTTAGCCTTTAATCACACGATTTTTCGTAAAGTTTACTATATAAATAACATGATACTTCTTGGTTTTAACCAACCAGTATAAGCTGTAATCAGAAAAATTAGGGTTTTAAGATGTTATTCAAGGAGTATAATCCATTGAAATAGATTTGGAAAGAGAAAAAAGAAAGGGACATGAAGAACTTAGAAGATTAGAATTTGGGAGAACACAAAGAGTGGATGCACCTGCGCCATTACAAAGAAAATTATCTCATATAGTTGTTAACCCATAATTGAATAAGACGGTTATGTGTGTTCGCATGTAACGTCTAGTCATGATTAAATTTGCTTCAAGGAGGGCATCATGCCATTCGATATTGAGGTCATTCACACATGATGCATGTATGTCAGAAGAATTTGGTCAATTACAGTCTTAAATATAAGTAGAAGTGCGGATCTTAATGTGCATTTTCTCGTCGGGACTCGAACCTGATATCTTCCATTTCAAACAACAACTTATTATGCACTGAGCTACCGGGTTCAGATAGCCAAACGTATTAACGTTTAAGTGAAATATACGAAATCACAAGCACAGTTACAGTGTAAACATCAGCACTTGAATATATATGAATAATAGGTGATAAGTTTCAAGCAGTTCGAAATGTTCATCTTTCGATTCCATTCCTATTCACAATGACAATACATTAAAACATATGTCAAAGTAATCTGCTAAGTAGGAGAACATATCATAACAAAGATGTATCAATTACAGTCTTAAATTTCAACAACAAACAATTTAAAGACTTCTTTCCACTCCAATTTACTATTTTGAGGCTTAACTAACTAAACAATCATACCTGATATAACGTTTTCTGACATTTGACCATTTACTGTATGTCTTTAATTTATCAACATGACTGATATTACTGATTACTACTGATAAAAGTTTTGGTTTTCTTTTTATCTTGATATGTCAATTCATTGTATTCGATTGGGTTGGATGGGTGGTGAACAAGACAGCTTAGTCGTCAATTAGTTGCATTATGGTCTGACAATAATCAAGATGCATGGGATTTATTTAAAAGAATGCTTGTAAGTGATTATGTTTTATTACACGTTGTGATTATAATTATTTACATGCATTTATGTAATTTCGTTTGAAATTATGTTCAAGCTAACTATGAAGAAAAAGTCTTACTTACTTACGCCTGTTATTCCTCGTGAGGGAGCATAGGCCGCCCACCAGCATTCTCCATCCAACCCTGTCCTGGGAAATCCTTTCTAGCTCCTTCCAATTGTTATTCATACTTTTCATATCTGCTTCTTTTTCCCGACGTAATGTGTTCTTTGACCTTCCTCTTTTCCACTTCCCTTCAGGATTCGAAGTTGGGTCTTGCCTCGTGATGCAGTTTGAAGAAAAAGTCTAGAGAAGGATTAACTTGAAGAAAATCTGACAACATTGAATAGGGTCTTTGTGTTCAATTGCTAGTTCTTATCAGTAAACTATTCATAATTGACTTTATTGTTAATAATTATCTCTTATTCTCAATATGTGATTAGAACAATACATAAACAGAAAATGTTACGTCTTTGACCTGTCTACCCAATAATATACAGGAGAGAATTTGTCTCGGTTTAGATTAAGGCCTTGATACGATAGGCTAACTGTTTTCACATTAAGACTAGAAATGCCTGATTCCGAATGGAGACTAACTGCCTTGAGTAGAAAGACGAAAACTATTATATCACCTGATTGGTTTACAAGTGAAAGCGAGAGAGAGAGAGAAAAGACGAGTCGACTGAAACACTACTCGATTTGTTCTCGGTTCCTAATTCCCATTCAGATTAGCGCAAAAAGATCCATGGATAACATAGATGACTAACATGACCATAATGTACAAACAGTAAGGAAAATACAATTATGTCTTAACCGGACATTGCGGTAGGAAAATAGAATACAAAAGATTACTTTCAAATTACAATAGCTTTGGAAAAGGAAAGGCTATTTCAGTGAATCATACATCAAACGAAAGCTTATGGTCTGTTGAATAGACTAGGGACAAAAATAGATGTTACCCCTACTTCATATTGAATTTGACTTAAATATTATGACTTTGTTTAATCATACTTTGGTTTTGTCTAATTTCATTTAACATCAATCGAGATCACTTATTGATAAGTCTTACTAATTGAACGCTATATTCGGTTCCTAAGCTATTCTCGTAATTACCAAGCTAGAACTACACAGCGAACTGAACACGAGAGAAAAGGCGCAAAATATGCGAGAAGTAGTTTATTCCAAAGGTTCGTTCTAGTATAGAAAATATAGAGTTTCTATAGTATTTTAGATGTCCTTGGGTTTCCCGAAGATTTTGGAACTCTACTAAATCTAGTAACAGTCAATCAGAAACTCTACATGTGACTTTTCACTTTCTTGATGTTTTTAGCTAAACTACAAGTGAACGCTGATTGGATAAAATGCTTCTTAGTGCTTCCCTGAGCCTTTCTTGTCTTTTGCGAGAAGTTTTCTGGATCATCCCAACACTTATTTGATATTAGAATTATGTAATATGTGTTATCATTCATATGCAAACTCATCATTTCATAGATTGCTTTAATCTTTGTTTTGTTGAAAGAAAACAATCTGTAAACCTCATTATCAACGTTACCTATTTGTTGATGCTATCGCGTATGCGAGCGAATTCTATTTATTTTATTTTAAATACATAAACTTTAGTACAATGAAGCACCAAATATATATGTGCCACATTTCGTCAGTCGATTTGTGTGAGGCTCGAACCGAAACAGGTGGTTTACTTAGGGGATCATCTTCCGAGCCTTTGACCTAGAGGTCTAATCCACAAGACAGTGAGGGAACGTTTGGAGATTCAGTTCCATGGTAACCGGTAGCCAACAATAGGTCCATACGCAATATTTTCCTTCAGCATCCTGGAGGCCATGTGCACCACAGATTTGAAATCAAGGTTTTCTAACTCCCCTAGGTAGACTCTTGGTGTCCACCAACCCGGGTAATGCACTGGATATTCGCTTTTCGTTTTCTCAATTTTATAAACAATTACCTCCGCCACGAGAAGGCAGTGAGTAGGACTTCCCTGAAAATGACTATATCTGCGTGGTCATGTGAGAGCATTTGGAGGAGAGTTGACTCTCCCCACCTTCGACTGTACAAGGGAATTCGGGGGCGAATTCTCATGTTACTTCCCAACTAACGATCATCAATCACTGTATTTTAATATCTATTAAGATCAGTATCCTATCGACATAATATGCATTCCGTTTTATAATAACAAATGCATTTTTGAAAGGTTGTTAGCAAATTTGAGATAATCATTTTGCCTTATGTGTTTACATGGATTAATCACTGAGTTGTGACCAATGCCCTTTTTTCCTGCATCTTAATGTTGATTGGTCGATTGAAATTGTGGTCACCAATGTTAGGGAATTCACATTGAGTGGACAGTTTCTTGTTTTTATACGGTTGGAAATGACTGACACGAAACATTGGGCTCATGTTTCGGGGCATTTCGCACTCATCAGCAAAGAGTAACTACATTCTTATGGATACTAATGCTCTCTGATAGTTTTAAACCTGCATCAACCAGCTGCAAAGTCTGAGTTGCTATCACTGAGCCACTCAATCTGCAGTTGACTGACTTCCTATAGAATAATTATTCACACTTATTGATCATTGAGACTAAGTGAATCAAATTTGAATCCACGTAGGAGAATCAGCTTTCCTATGATCGCTGATTACTCCCAACTAGCATGGAACCCAGTTTATAAATTGATTGCTCTTTCTCCTTTTATTTATCACTTTCATCAAAATGATAGTCTATATGTAACCCAATGTCGTATTAAGCGTCAAAGTGTGATCAAACTACAGTACTACACTTAGTCTATTGGTTTACAAACGACTTACGTACACTTCTCAAGTAGTTTGATATAATTTCTTTCTTTTTAATTCCAGCCATTAGGTTTACTGTCATTCCTAGAGTCAACCGAGGAACCCCCTATAAAACTTATCAATATGTTACCAGATCGTGATAATTTACAATTAGCTCATGTAAGTTTATTTCGTCTTTCTTGCTTTTGATGAAGTTTCGTAATCCAAACTGAATAATTTAATCGTGTGTCCTTCATTGTCCTTTTGGATAACATGTAATCATTAATCAATCAGCATCATGATCTACAGGACAAGCTGTCAGTCATACTTGTAGAAATGCGAATAACCCACTTCAGCATGATGTTCGTGCTTACGATGGAGAATAATCAAAGCTTCAAGGGTAAACCACTGAGCTGAGAGTATGAAATTCCACCCAAATCATCCATTTAAGTTTCAAATCTTGACCATTATAGGATATTTATCATCGCCTACGAAATCATTATTAGCGAATTCACAGTTTTACCAATGAGATGATATTATGCGATAACTCTGTGACGAAGTCATGATTGGCTGTCGTTACATATATTGGTATATCTACCCCGTCAAAATTTTATAACTCCTATTGTTTAAATGTCTAACTCTTTCAATCCCATTCCAGCCATGATGGTCCGCTTTCTTCTTCTTCTTCTTCTCTTCCTCATTTTTACAGATACACCTATATTATGTTTAGAAAGTCTGTAGGACCTAACAGGACAAGACTATAAATACGCATCCATTTGAGAACATTTTCATAAAATAACTGAACTCTACCTATTGTCTACAGTGTAAGGACATTTGGTAGGGAAATGTCTTTATTTACAAACCCGAAAAAAAGTAGAGATCTATTTACTGATGGAGGGGGAAATCTTAAGCTGGCAACAAAATATCGATTTCACAATATTTAATTTTCATTATTTAGTTAGACTTGAATTACTGGTTTTCAATAAACCAGTTAAGATGCATTTTATGTTTGTTCGTTCACTTTATTACAAACAAAAGTCAAATCGATAAGTTTATCGTCATTTTTTCACCCACATGTAAGTTAATAATTTGCTGACAGTGTAACTAAATGCACACCCCCATACAGATGGATTTAACAAGACATTAGAAACTATTCTGTTTATGTATTATTACTGAAAGGGTTGTGAATCATCCCGTTGCTGATAATCTTTAGTGAATTTTAATCAAACTTTATTGATATATGTGCATCCTGTGCAAATTGTCTTGATATAACCGTCTTTGACAACTTGTTATACAAAAGACGGATTTGTGGCTAAGACTAGAATCCATAACGCGCACAGTTTCGAACTGATCGACTGGGTATACTTCCATCTCAGTGTCGACGTCCACAACGCGACTCAAACCCAGTAATTTTTTTTCACTCAAACGCTGAATGTACTATATACCGACTTACTACGTTGGAGGTTTAAAAAGAAAGGTGTTGGGTTTGAGTCTCTGTGTGAACGTCAACACTAGGATCTAAGTATTTCTACCTCATGAGTTCCGAATATGACGAAGTGTTCATTTTTTAATCCACTGCTAACCCCGATTTCTTTGTTCTACGTAACAAAAGTTTTCAATACGGACATTCAACCGCAAAAGCACATTGAAAATAAGAAAATGCCAAGCAGAGATTACATCCTATTTTGAAACTATTGAGTATTACATATCTACACCTGGGAATGGAATTTTTGCGATACATTAACGTTTTGAGTTTTATTTCATGTGGAAGACCATCGTTACTCTCCATTAGGTTTTGCAAATAGAATTAATGCTGCTCATTACTCTTCCTTATTTCTAATAATGATATCAGTTGATATCATTAGTTCATGATGTAAAACCAATTACTATTTGATTCACTTGAATCTTCTCATTGATATTTAGGACTTCAGTTGATCAGTCTCTTATTGGTATATGTGTATACTGTGCGTATTGCCTCGATATTGCCTTAATTCACAAGCGTTCTAAGAAAATATGGATAGTGGCTAGCAGTGGAATCCAGGACGCACGTGTCATTCTATTTGGGACTCATCGGCTGGATTTACCTGCGTCTAAGAGTTGATGTTCACTAAGTGCATAATGCGAACGGTACTGGGTTTGAGTTCTTGAGTTAACATCAACTCTGGCACGTGATAGGCACATTCAGCTGACGAGTCCCAAATAGGATGAAACGCACGTCTTGTATTCCATCGTTATCCACTATCCATCTTTCTTACAATTAATATTTGATTATTGAAATAAGAATGTATCATGCACTTGACATTTTATCTTAGAAAACTTGAATGGATCATTCTTCTCTTTCTTTCCATTTCTCCATATTATTCAGGAACATATGATGCGTATAGAAGAACGTAAACAAACTATTTCATATCAATTAGAATCAAAAATTGATGATTTGTTAACACATTGGCGTCTACGTGTTGGTCTTCCTATTCCCAAAGTAGTAAGTTATTAAATTTACATGAATTATGTCTCCAGCGATGTCTAAATGCTAGATGATATTGTTTATAGTCACGCCATGTATGGTTACGGTGAGACTATAATTTATGGACGACACTAAAGTGACCTTGAAAATGCCCGCCTACTTACTGGGGCTAAATGACGGTTATAAACCAATGGTTTACAGTTGATGGGGTTTGGATTAGGAATTAGATTTAGGGTGAACATCACGAACTGACATCAGCTAACATGTCAAAACGCTATTTAGTCAAATAAGTGGATGAATTTCGCGCCAATATCCTAAATCTGATTCGTTCCTTCATAAATTATTGTCTCTCCATCTTGGATGTTTATTCTCTTCTTTTGTGTTACCATTTTAAGCTGTAAATACTGAGTTTGAGTCTCAGTATTGACATCAAAAAAAGGAAAAGACACGTACAATTAATGATCTCCGCATTGGACAAAACATACATCCGAGATTCTACCGTTAGCCACTACTTAAATATTTTAAAATATGTGTATCACAAGTTCCATTCTTGATAACCAATTAATTATTAACAATCACTTCTCTCAGGTCCTTATTAAGTCAATATGAATATGGATGATTAACAATGATATTTGTTGTCAACGTACTTTATCCAATGTTATCCGTTGATCATTACCATTTTCATCAATACCTGGTCATATTGATTATTTTGTTTTTGTGAAGATTTATTGATTATTTAACTAATTCGTAACAACAATTTGCTGTAAGTTAATTCACTTCTTGTAATACACTTTAAAAAACACTTGTCGTTTTAATTAATTTAGTTTTATTTACTTCAATTGAACATGATCGATTTATTTTCTGATAGATTGGGAAACAAAATCATATAAAAGAAGCTGAAGAACGTCCTGTTGTACTTCGTCGACCTCGTCATCTACTTCAATCATTACGTGGTGATTCGGTTAATTGTAAACCGACAACTAATTGGCGTTTATTTTTCTATCAATTTCAGCAGGATCATGCTAAAGCTGATTTGATTTGGACTATACGAGTAAGTTTTTATCACTATGGTGAAGAACGAGTTTCCAATATACCTTCTATCCTTATATTCTGTTCATATTTTGTTTGAGTGAGCTAAATTATATAAACTAAGGTGTGTTTTGGCCAATATTACCGGAAGACATCATAGTACGATTTGTCAATAGGGAGGGGGTTATGGAAACTGTCAAATTTTATTGAAATCATGGACCGATCTAACTTGAACAACCATTGAAAACCTGAAATCTCTGTACAGTTGTTTTATCTTAGCATGGGACTCCTCAGTATTGTACAACCATGATTCCGCAACCGGAAATGGGATCCGTGATATTCCGTCTTGTGCCTGAACGCTTGACCTTTAGACCATTGATCTAAGTATCCAATGGTGTTTAAGTCTAACGGGCAATATTGCGAATTGATTAAAGTTAGACTTGGACAACACTGGATCCCGTCTTAGTAGTTTAGCGGCACTATACTGAAAGTTCTGTGTTGTAGGATCGTGGGTACGCATTGCTGAAGAATCCTATATTAATATGAACCAGCCGTCCCATTACTTGGAGGTTTTTAATCGTTGTCTAAGTTATATGGTTTCTTGATTTCAGTAGTGCTACTTATTTGATGACAGACGGACAGAGGCATTTGTGAAGAACCAATTGTCGTTAATTTTGCTCTGACTGACAGTTATTAGCAGAGCTAATTAATACTTTTTAGGTAACTGATACTGTGCGTAAATTGTAGCAAGTTTCAACCAGTGACGTAATATGAGAAAGCCCCCAAATGCCCTGGTACGGCCGAGAGTGGGGAGAGTCCGCTCTCCCTCTCGAAATGCTCTCACATGGCCACGCGTATATAGCCCCTGCCAGGGAAGTCCTTCTCACTGCCTTCTCGCACCACGGGTGTTGTTTACGAAATTGAGAGGACGGAAAGCGAATGTCCGGCGCTTTAACCGGATTCCAAATCAATGGTGCACATGGGCTCCAGTATCCTGCGGGAACAAATGGCGTATGAACCAATTGTTGGTCACCGGCTTCCATGGGACTGCATCTCCTTACGATGCTCCACTGCCTTGTGGATCAGACCTTCAGGTCGAAGGCTCGGGGAGTGGCCCCCTAAGAAAACCACCTGCTTCGGTTTGGGCACCCAGGCCGTATCACATCCCTCACACATATCGAATGGGATTTGTGTGGCGCATATGTATTTGGTGCCTCCTTGTACCAATGTCTATGTGTTAAAATAAATAAATAAATAATATGAGAAATGACCCACCATTCGTTTCAGGAGCCACATCTAATGGCAAACAGATAATACCTTTCTGACTAATCCAAAGCAGTAGAAAACCAAGAGCTCCAGAGTTTTTTGCTAATCACTTTTAATTACCAAAAGCTCAAAGACTAGAATTGATATTTTCACTTACTTGAATAGATCCGTAATTCAGCAATAATAATTCAGGGACGGTAAAACGTATATAAACGATTTATACATTAAATCAAAGCTTATAAATAATAAACCAGTATGAAAATGTCGTGAACTACATGAATTACATGTTAAAAGTCGGTCAGTTAATTCAACATAGAATAGTTCTGTAAGCTTCATATTACTTAATATCTGCTCCGTTTCATTACCTTTCTTTTTTTGAGCAATAATTATAGTATCAGTCACAAGAGTCTATTTTGTTTTGATTTGATCTACTTCGAAATCTGTGATATAATCTTGACGAGAATCACAGGTTCATTTTAATTTCCATATTCGAATCGGTTAATCTATTGAGGGGCATAATAACAGGGTTGTTATCGCCTTTTGTAACCTTATCCCGTCTAGTAGGTTATAGTTAGTAAGCATACTGTATTCATCTTATATTCTCGAATTTTACTGCGTAGATAACATCCTGCTTGAAGTGATTACGGATACCTATGTCAGCTTCGGACATTGGAAGTCCATCACCATGACTGATTGTCCCATTTTAAATTCTCTCGACAATGTGCTTTGTGGTTTCTTATATCGGTATTCCATTTTTTTGAAAATTGTGAGGGGCTGGTTTAGGAATTTGGTCTTATTAATGATGTGTAAACAGTGGTACATGACGTTTTGAACGAAGCACCGGTTCACTTATCCGATTATGCAACACCCTAACCTGTTCTAGAACAGACTTGGATGTTTTGCAAAAAAAATCTGCTATTGTTAACATAGGATTTCTGTTCAGTCGTTGCTCATAGTCATTTGAGATGATGAAGAATAATCGTAGATCAGGATGATTGGTTTGTTGTCGGGGAAAGGCGATGAAAAGCTTCATGATTAAACCAGTCAACACTTCACGTTAAAAATCGCGATCATTTATTGTCAGTCAAGTTTTGTCATTGATTATGCCATAGTCATTGGTCTGATAAGAGTTTAGCGTTCTCATACTTAATGGAATATGTTATCCAGTCAAAAGTATATAAATTATAACGTCAGTTATATATTACACATTTATTATTTTTTAAGCTTGACCAATGTATCAATTAATTCAAAGTATCATATATCAAACAATTGTATGGACTTTTCCTTCCTTAATTCTTTAAAAAAAGTGGTAAATTACCTTACGTGTTGTAAAAGACCGTTATGAATTGTTTAGTGATTGAGTTCTTAGACAACAAATGAGAAAATGTTACCTTTAAATATAGCCACTTTCAAAGTAGGACTATAGCACCCGACGATAACATTAGTTGTGCTTCACATTATCATCGCAAATTTTCTGTCGATAGGAATTAGAATTACCATACTTGCCGTGGGAGTTAAAGTTTCTGAGTCGAATATCTTCTGAAGATTGTTTTTAAGCTTCCTATGAATATCTCTTCATAATCAAACAATAAACAATCTACTTGCACACCATCGATAATAATAAAAACAGTTATCATATTGTATCGCTTTCAATGAATGGATATAGAGGATCCACCTAAGGTAGTTGGAAAACCCTGATTCCAGAATCCTGAAGGAACAAATGGGGTATGAAACTGTTGTTGGTCACCGGCTACCATGGGACTGAATCTCTAGACGTTGCTTCACTACATTGTGCATTAGACTTTCAGATCAAAAGCTCAGGATGTCACTTAAGTAAACCACCTGCTTCGGTTCGGCCACGTGGACAATATTCTGGGCCTCAAACAAATCGATTGACGAAATGTGGCACATATATATTTGGTGTCTATTTATATCAAAGTTTGTGTTTAAATACATAAACCGTTTAACGTCTATTCACATGGTTTTAGATTACAATGTATACTCCATCTATCTGTACTCTTTTATTCATCAATTTTATTGAATGCGTTTATAGTAATTATACTAGTTGTAATTTGATTTCTATAAAATAATTTATTTTTTTAATTTACAAATAATAATAAATAAATAAATAAAAATAGACAAGAAATGAATTACGTGAATCAATGGAGAAAGAATTACAAGAATTTCGACAAGAACGTAATTATTTTGCACAAAGTCGGTTAGAAGAATCAGATCTACCAGATTTTGATCGATCAGAACCAATTGGTACTGGTCAACCTGAACGTATATTTCCAATTGGTTTAACTAGTAAAGCTCAAAGTACACCAGATATTTGTAATAATAATAATAATAATAATAATAATAATAATAATAATAATAATAATAATAATAATAATAATGGAACAATGAATGAACATTCACAATTATCCACAATGGATCATCCTCAATCTACTATAGAAACTAATCAATTTGATAAACATGATGATAAAGAGATTAAATTGAATTCATCGAAAATACAAAATTCTAATGATCATAATGATACACAAACTTTATCAAGATCATCAAATCTTAATAGAAAAACACGAACATCAGTTAGTCCAACTAGAATACAAGCGGATCATTTAATTAATCAGGTATATATGTGTAGATTTAGATTTTATATAAATTTGTTTTAAATTACTTCATGGTAATAATCATATAAAGAATTTATATAGTCTGAAATATTGGCACAGTGATTACGAAATTTTTATAAATTGTGGCTTTTGTGCTCTGTTAATGTATACGTATACCGCCAATTATCGATCGAACCAATAACGCGTAAAACCCGTACGAGCAGTTTAAAGTATTTATAGGTTATTCTCCCTGCCTAGCCCTGCCTGTTAAGTCCAGAGCACCAATCTCAGCCTCCGAGATATCAATCATGTATTTCAAACATACTGGTTTTATATACCAACCAGACAGACCATATCGTACCATAAAATAGGAAACACACATTTGTACAAGAATTAGCCAAATGTGGCTGTGAATGTGGGAGGTAGTAGTTAATAGACAGAGCATAATTCAGGAATGCTAAATCGTATAATAACAGTTCATAGGTTAAAATAAGGCGCATAATAAGAGAGATATGAATATGTATAGTTTAGTTATTCAACAATTATATGATTAAAATGTACGCATAGTATTGGTCCATAAATGGATCCCGAAAGTTGCCATTCATTATGCTTATCAGGACATAACAGAAATAACATTGACAAGCATCAGAGGACTAGAGTCTAGTAATCTTTATCATAAATTCAAGGCTCTAATACAGATTATGATTATATCAACATCGTCTATTTTGAAGTCTATATCATTAGACTTGATCATAGATCAGTTTAACAGTTAAATACTTTATAAATTGGCATTGTGTTTTGATTTAGTTTACCTCGATGATAACCAGAATAGTAAATTGTGGAGCTCACAGTGGTGAAGCATGGATATGTAGATCACTTTCATAAATA
Organism: Schistosoma haematobium; assembly: GCF_000699445.3. NCBI lineage: Eukaryota > Metazoa > Platyhelminthes > Trematoda > Strigeidida > Schistosomatidae > Schistosoma > Schistosoma haematobium. Next base: position 18,340,633 of record NC_067202.1, on the reverse strand, counting down.
AAGGCCCATTTCATTTTTGTTTTATACTATGTATCATCATTTTTCCACTATTATTTCATTAACTGATATCTTTTTAACCCCTGTCAACTTATTGATTTTTTGCGTCAGTATCTAATGCTATTCATCGCCTTTACCGTTTACATGATACGCTATCAATGCTCATAATCATTGTGTCAACTTTATCAATACACGTTTAAATTACCTTAGCTCACTATGTGTTTCGAGTTCACTGAACTGATTTACCGTACATAATATTTATTTGATATACGCTACCGGAACCCAATAGTCTCTACCGACTTGTTAATAGGAGTTATCGATATTGTAATGGGAAACTATAAATTGTTACCATGCTCTTCATTAAATGGGTTGACAGTATTTTACATAGTTGTACTTTCAAGCTTCTTCGACACTACGGCGTGCCTCAGAAGATAGTCAATATCATACAGAACTCATATGATGGATTAAACTGCAAAATCGTGCATGAAGGAGAGTTGACAAAGTCGTTCGAAGTAAAGACCGGTGTCAGGCAACGTTGCTTACTCTCACCCTTTCTCTTTCTCCTGGTGATCGACTGGATCATGAAGACGTCAACATCTGAAGGGCAACACGGGATAGAGTAGACATCTAGGATGCAGTTAGACGATCTAGACTTCGCAGATGCTCTGGCCCTCCTATCGCAATCGCAACAACAAGTGCAGGAGAAAACGACCAATGTAGCAACAGGCTCAGCAGAAATAGGTCTCAACATACACAAAGGGAAAAGCAAAATTCTCCGATACAACACAACTAGCAACAACCGAGTCACACTTGACGGAGAAGATTTGGAAAATGTAAAAACCTTTACATATCTGGGCAGCATCATCGATGAACACGGTGGAACTGATGCAGATGTGAAAGCGCGGATCGGCAGAGCAAGAACAGCATATTTACAACTGAAGAACATCTGAAACTCAAAACAACTGTCTGTCAACCAACATCAAGGTCAGGATTTTCAATACAAATGTCAAGACAGTTCTACTGTATGCGGCGGAAACCTGGACAACTACGAAAGCCATCATCCAGAAGATACAGGTGTTTATTAACAATTGTCTACGCAAAATACTTCGGATCCGTTGGCCGGACACTATTAGCAACAACCTACTGTGGAAGAGAACAAACCAGATCTCAGCGGAGGAAGAAATCAGGAAGAAGCGCTGGAAGTGGATAGGACACACATTGAGGAAAGCACTCAACTGCGTCACAAGACAAGCACTCACATGGAGTACTCAAGGTCAAAGGAAAAGTGGGAGATCAAAGAACACATTACGCCGAGAAATGGAGATGGACACGAGAAAAATGAACAATAATTGTGTTGTGGATGCGGAGGAATAGACCAGTAATTATCATGTTAAGTCCAATGGTGTCCTTGGACTTTAAATGGACATTTCCTATTGGTCGGTATCTGTTCACTTGTTGAATATTGTACAAAATGTTGTTTTCTATTTTATGGTACGATGTGGTATGCTTGATTGGTATATAAACAAAGTATGTTTGAAATATAATGATTCATATCTCAGAGGTTGGGACTTGTGTTCTGGACTCAACTGACTGGGCTAGACAGGGAAGCGAGACCAATAGAGACTCTAGGCCGTCCGTACGTGTTTACGTGTCACTGTAATCGATCGATAAATACGCTGCTCTCTAATTTTCCAGTCAAGGACACAACAATTAGCACAGGGTAAAAATCGACCCAACTTAAAGTCATAACAAATTGGATGGAATTAGAAAAGAAGACACAGAGTGGGTTGGAGTATGCTGGTCTGCGGCCTATGCTCCATTAGGAGTAACAGGCGTAAGTAAGTAAGTAATTTCTTTTTTTAATTCTATAGTTTCACGTAAATTGATTTCCTCTATTTGTTTGGTTACTTTCAATGATTTTATGATAGGCAAGTCTTGTTTCATGGAATTATAGAGAATTTAAAGTGAATTATCCAAGTTTAATCGAAGAACCACGTGTTGGCAACTATTTTTTACGTTTATTACTTGAAGAAGATCGACATGTGAATGAAGTAATTGATGCAACTACATTGACTAATGCAAATTCAACTAATGTGTTATCTATGGGTCTATCACGTATTCGTGATAGGTAAGTAAATAAATGTTTATGATTACGTTTATAGAGATTAGTGGAGACATTTTTGTTACATCATGAACTAACTTGTACTCAAACACTAGTGAAACCCTAGGATGAATGAATAGCAGTTTCATCCTATTGCAGATCTCCTCAACAGTGTCCATTCACGATTCCGTCAGTCATTCGATCTAAAAGATTCAGACTTCGTGTTTAGTGAGTTTCCCAATCATGGTCTTGTACTCACAACAGATCAACCTAAGGGAAAACGATCAAGGTTTTAATGTAAAACCACCACTATTGGAGTACAACTGTGTCAGGAGTGACACAGATGACGTCGATAGCAATAACTGATCGTTCTGTAACATTGAGGGTTTAATCACAGAAATTTGGAATCGTGGAGCCTAAAGGGGTTAGATCTCTAGTCGACATGTGTATGCATCCCTCCCAAAGAGTCTGATATTAGTTTCGAAACAGTTGTTCAATTACTCCTTGTTTTCAGTTATTGTCGAACCGAAGTCAGTTCTCGATATAAATTGTTTTCAAATAAATATAATTCATAAAATTGAAATTAAACAAGGAATATTCAACATCAGTTTCACCTTAGCTTGAGAAGTTCCAACTACGCTACTATACGACATCATGAGACTTAATCCGATGATTTTCATATCTCGACACGTCTTGATATGAATCACACTAACGCTCAATGACTTATCAAATTAATTCCATATCTTGATATAACCATACATCTAACGTTCTTCCAAATAATTCTATCCAACTTATCATTAAACGTTTGTGTATGCAGTAATTGTGACATTTATTAGATCGTTCTTAATGGGATTAATGAATTTTTTTCATTTTCGACGAATACCCTAACCCCATTGATTCTCACTTATTTATTTGAACACATAAGTACTGGTACAAGAGGGCACCAGATGCATATGCGCCACATAAATCTCATTTGATTTGTGTTAGGGCTGTGATACTGCCTTGTTGCCCAAACCGTAACAGTCGGTTTTCTTAGGGGGCCACACCCGGAAACTTCGACCTAAAAGTCTGATCCACAAGGCAGTGGGGCAACATCAGGAGATGCAGTCCCATGGTAGCCGGTGATCTACGATTAGTTTATACACCATTTGTTCCTTCAGGATACTGGGGATCATGTGTATCATTGGTTTGGAATGAGGGTTTTCCGACTCCCTTAGTTAAAGTCTCCGTGTCCCCTAAGTCGGTTAAAGCCCCTACCGGACATTCGCTTTTCGTCCTCTCAATTTCGTAAACAACACCCCCCGCCACGAGAAGGCAATGAGTAAAGCTTCCCTGGCAGAGTGATCTTATGAATGCTAGGTCAATCGAGACAAGACGATGGACATTCGAATATAATGCTACCACGTCTAGAGATGATCAAAATACGATATGACATTAACCAATGGAATCATTGAATATTTAACAAAAATATGTTGATTATTGCAGTTTTTATGTTTATTTCACTGTGATGTAATGAAATATAGTAGATTTGCACGTGTATTCTATATATCTTTTAATAAAACTGATCGATCTGATTTAGTCTTGTTTAATTCGTTACCATTTTAAGCTTATGATTTGTTACTATGTCCTTGTTCGTGTACATTATTTTCGCCTTATAGTACTGCATTTTTCAATGAATTATTTCGACGTTACCTTCAATATGTTGCATCGGATCCATATTATTCCATTAATGATAATTCTATTAAACGTTGTACAACTGATTGTAACAATATAACACCCAATACATTACGTCGTCTAACAATGCGTTGTTTATGCTTACATGCTATGTCAGTTGTATATCACCGATGTCATCATGAGATTGGTCCAATTACAGATATTCCATTACTTACTTATTTATTAGATCGTACAACATTTGCATCTGAAAGAGATTGTCTTCTTTTACTATTGGATAAATTAATGTTGAATAAGGTATGTTATTCTTGTAAATATGCTTCTCTTCTAATGATTACTTACTTACTTACTTACGCCTGTTACTCCTAATGGAGCATAGGCCGCAGACCAGCATTCTCCAACCCACTCTGTCCTGGGCCTTCTTTTCTAATTCCATCCAATTCTTGATCATTCTTCTCATGCCGATTTCCATTTCTCGGCGTAATGTGTTCTTTGGTCTTCCTCTTCTCCTTTAGCCTTCAGGAATCCATGTGAGTGCTTGTCTTGTGATACAGTTGGGTGCTTTCCTCAATGTGTGTCCTATCCACTTCCAGCGCTTCTTCCTGATTTCTTCCTCCGCTGAGATCTGGTTTGTTCTCTTCCACAGTAGGTTGTTGCTAATAGTGTCCGGCCAACGGATCCGAAGTATTTTGCGTAGACAATTGTTAATAAACACCTGTATCTTCTGGATGATGGCTTTCGTAGTTGTCCAGGTTTCCGCCGCATACAGTAGAACTGTCTTGACATTTGTATTGAAAATCCTGACCTTGATGTTGGTTGACAGACAGTTGTTTTGAGTTTCAGATGTTCTTCAGTTGTAAATATGCTGTTCTTGCTCTGCCGATCCGCGCTTTCACATCTGCATCAGTTCCACCGTGTTCATCGATGATGCTGCCCAGATATGTAAAGGTTTTTACATTTTCCAAATCTTCTCCGTCAATTGTGATTGGATTGGTGCATGTTGTGTTGTATCGGAGAATTTTGCTTTTCCCTTTGTGTATGTTGAGACCTACTGCTGCTGAGGCTGCTGCTACACTGGTCGTTTTCTCTTGCATTTGTTGTTGCGTTTGAGATAGAAGGGCCATATCATCTGCGAGGTCCTTCTAATGGTTTGGGTCTAGTAATTTATAAGTAATTGTAAATAATTAACTCATTCACCAGACACTCATATATGAACTATACTCTAAGTATGAGGTCTAATGATACTATCTGGTTGTCCAAACCTATGTGATACGGTGTTCGAACCTTGAGCTCACTGAATGAAAGTCAGATATCTTAACTGACTAAGTTTATGTAAGGGTAAGTTATACTAAGACAATTTATCGTGTTTTTTTAAATCAATCTGTTCGAAATCTATGTATTATTGTTTAGAAAATACATGTAACTACGTTTCTATCCAATTAACATTTTGTGGAATTTTCCATCAAAATTTAAGAATAAAAATTCATCATACGGTTCCTCAATCTATTTGATGAAATGGAAAATTTTAATATCAGCCTTAGTATCCATATAGTTTCAGATTCGTAAAGTTTTGTGTTATTCTAATGAATAACCAACCGACATGACAACGTTTCAAGTTTCCAGCATACTATATATGTAGTGAACAAGATCACCAGTTGGGGCAATTTGAACGTTTCCTTCTCTATCTTCTACTGAAATACATTCTATTCCTGACCACTACTATATACTACTTATGTGGATATAAGTAGCTCACACTACAATTATCCATATTGTCTAGATTGTAATTTTTTCCAATTTCTAAGTACATGAAGTTATGTCTTGTTAGCAAAGTCCATTTTTGAGAAGGGGATATTTACTGAATATGATCTCTTGTCATTTTTTAAATGATTCTTCTTCTTAGTATAGGGCTTTTAAGAGATTGTTAAATTTTAATAGTTTACATCATAAACTTTGATTGTTATTGAAAACCAAGAAGCATTGAACAGGATGATGAGAGTACCATTCTGTTTATTACATCTTTGGTAGCTAATCAAGTCAAATTCTTTTCTTGTTGCGTCGTGAAGACACTCTCATTTGTTAGTTATCAAAAGAAAAAAAAGTCAACAGTATTATTTCTATAGGATATGTTCCTTTTTGTCTAAATGCAATTCAACGTTGATATATCTAATGATGAAGCCTCTCTATCTGGAGATACAACTCAATAAAGATACCATTTTGTGATGAACTACGAGATAAACTGACTAAGGCAATGAAGAAAATGTGTAATGAAAGTAACATGGAGATAATATTTCCAGGAATTTTTCTTGTCACGTGTAACGATGTTTGAGTGTTTAAAATGCTGACTTGAATTTTCAAATCCTTGCAGAGTTTTCTTGGTACTCAACAGTCACATATTATCCCTACTTCTTCTAGACAAAGTTTACTTCACATCCAACGATGTGAATCCGCTTCCCATAAAAACTGATGTATATATAAACAATATTTTATTTCAACTGTTGAGTTCATGAGTCAAATAATGCTAGACCACCATGGAAAACCTGAAAGCACTGGACGGCGGTTTCGTCCTATTGTGGGACTCCTCAGGTAGCTAGCTTCAATTGACTCATGATCTCAACAATTGAAATTACAAAAATCTCCACAAAACTCCCTTCTGATAATATTTTATTTGATTGGTGATTTTTCTTTAAACTGACTTATTGATGTAAACCTCAAATCAATGAACCAAATGATCGCAAAACCAATAAAACTAGCTGGTGTATCAAGTATTTAACATAAGAATAAATAAGAATACCTGCTGCTTAATATATTAACGACTATAGAATATGAGTTTCAAGTCTCATTCATTTGAAAATGGCATTAAAACTAGACTGTTTGTTACATCAATAACATTGAATTCAATGAAACTATGGTCAGCGTTTTGACTTTTTTTTCCAATGAGGTGATCACGTTTTGTTAAATATTCACATTTCTTATGTATCCATACTTTCGTTTAGAAAAATAAATGAACTTCTTATTGGTCTATTCAAGTCATTGAGCCCTCACTCGATGGTTAAGACCTTCGACATTCAGCCATTAAGTTTCAAGTCCGAACTCCATTGTATCTCTTTTTGTTTTAGCAACCAAATAATATCACTAGTCTTCATAATTAAACTATGACTTTTAGCTAAGTATACAAATGTTTACGTGGTAAGTGAAGTAAATAACTTCATCTTCAGTAATCCCAGTTTTGTTTACCTTACTGAATATATGTGTATCTTTCAATTATGTTTCCTGTGTTTTAATTTCTAGAATAATGTTATGTCATTTGTCGATGCTGATGGTGTACGTGTTCTCATCGATTTAGCATGTTTAGCACATTTACATACAAATCGAGCACCTACGCCATTTCAATCCAATGTTTTAAAAGCTAGTTCTGAACAAGAGTTTTCTGGTACTGGTGCAAATACTCAACGAGAATGGTGGTATATTAATACAACACAAACAGAACAAACAGCTAATGGATCAATAACCAAATCTAGATCTCATTCTATTCAAGGTCCAGTTAGTTTTTATGAAGTAAGTACTTTGTTTATTTAAATGTAAATTTTGTAAAGTCTAATGATAAACAGTATATGTCTATATTTGTTTCATGTAATGGTTTAGGTGAATCGATTTACAGTTGATGAATCCTTATTTACATATATTTTTCTTATTAGAACGGTATTATACAATTATCATTCTTAATTTATTAAAACTAATTTTTGATTGAGATCATGAACCGATTGATGCTAGACCAACATTGGAAACCTGGAAGCACTGGACGGCCGTTTCGTCCTATTGTGGGACTCCTCAGCAGTGCGCATCCACGATCCCGCCGGTGAGATTCGAACCCATGGCCTTCAGTTTCGCGCACGAACGCCTAACCTAATGGACCACTGAGCTGGCATCGGAAGGTGTGAATATCTAACCTCGACCAATCCACGAAATTGCGCGACCATCTCCTATTTTACTGAGGTAGACATCTGTTTCTACCCAACATGGATTAGATCCACTGGTCACGGCTTCTCGCCAGAACTCCGAGAATTTTCTCACGAAGCTAGTCGCTGAGGAGTCCCACAATAGGACGAAACGGCCGTCCAGTGCTTCCAGGTTTTCAATGATGGTCTAACATCAATCGGTTCATGATCTCAATCAAAAACTTAACGATCTCCACAAGCCCCAAACTGATAAAATTAATTTTTTCAAAGATTAACATCATATCAGTAACCCATCCAAATCAAACGTTATTTGATTGTTGTTTTGCCCTAATTAGGGAATAATTTGCAACAGCTCTGATAAACACGCTAGGGATCAAACTTAGAACCTTCATACCTCATGATGAGCGCATTATCTTTCGATCACTTAATTGGAATACGCCAACTCATAATAATACACCAACTTTAGCCAAACAGAGATTTCATGATCGTGATAATCTGTATTCATCTAGATGTTTTTAACACTTTTCATTCTGTGCTGCGAAACGTGGCCATTAAGAGTTAAAAATACTCATAAGCTACTAGTATTTGACCATATATGCCTTAGAAATATTTCTCGCATCTGCTGGGATCACCGGGTGAGTAATAGTGAGGTTAGACGCGTGCTATTTGGGAATGATGGTAAATCAGTTGATGAGGTTGTGAATCTTCATCGACTGAGATGGTTGGGTCACGTGTTGCGTATGCCTAAACACCGATTACCACGAAGACCAATGCTAACCGGTGTTGGAGATGGTTGTAAGAAAGTTAGGGGTGGCCAATCCAAAACGTGGCATCAGTGCTTGAAGTCACTAACTTCTAGTCTGAGCCATATTGGTGGACGCGGACTACTTGGTTGGGGTCTGCGTGACTATCCTAATCAATGACTGGAGACTCTGTGTGACATGACTGAGAATCGATCACAATGGTGTAGGTGTATACACTCTCTTGGACCAATGCATATATGTGTCTGGTCCTACGTTGTAACTGACTGACTATGGAGTTAACGCAGTATATTCGTATCGGCCACCATAAGTCCAATGATCTCAACAGTTGTAATTATCTGATCATTAGTGGCTAGCTTCACGATGCAATCCTTTGAGTTCCAGTGAAAATCCGTGACCAACAGAGTTCAGTCATTTTGAAAGTGAAATAATTATCATCAATAGCAAAATGGATGATGGCTGCTAAATATTGCTAAATGACTTAAAATAGAAGTGTAAACTAACTGGTAAGCAACTAAGTAGTATTAAAGTTAAGTGCTCACTGTGATGTCTGAGGATTTTAGGTTCAATACTTGATGGAGTCCTCGATGTGTGCAAGTTTCATATTAAAGCGAAATAGTTCTTTGGTTTCCGTTGGTTTCCAGTGATTGTCTAACCAAATTCAATTCGATTATCATAACAACTCAATGTAACTCATGCTTTATTCTTTTAAATAAAAAAAATTCCCCATATAGCTACAACAATTGATTAAAGATGGATGTATTAATAATGCTACAAAAGTATATGCTCAAGGTTTAGATGCAACACCTCGTTGTCGTCCAGATGGTTATTTAGCTGAAGATGATTTTGTTGATATCAAAGAAGATAGTAATAACTTCAATAAATCATCTAATCAGTCACAAGAAAATCATTTAAATAATGATACTATATCATTAGATCATTCTGAACAAATGAATGAGAAAACTATTGCTTGTGGAATGTATGGTTGGATGCCAGCTAAACGTATTGTACAAATTCGTTGGACACTTTCTGATATTTCAGATATGAAATTATCAAATTCATCTAATCTGTCTACTCGTTCTAATCCAACTGTTATCAGTAGTAATAATAATACAAATAATTCAATTACTGGAAATCATGAAATAAACGTTGGTTGTTTAATTGATAAATTAAGTTATACTGGTGGAATGTTTACAAATTATACAAGTTTAGCAATAAAATGTATAGATATTTTACGTCGATTATGTGATAGTTGTTCATCACGTGATCTACATGGTGGTGTTGTACGTCCATTACCGAAACCACGTCGTGCTATCTCCGATATGAATTGTCTACCGCATGTAATTCAAGTAAGAATTGTATTATATTGATTACATTTTAGATATAAGTATGAAATATATATTACTTCATTTAGAATTTTCCTCCATATATAGTCTATTCAATCACTGAACAATATCAGTCAGTCAGTCAGTACCAACGTAGAACTTCGTACGTACCTACATCAGTTCGAGTTGCCATACCACATTAGCACAAAATTTCAGTTGTAGACTCAAATTCCGTAGTGGTGGAGGTAGTAAGAGTATAAGCAGTAATCGGAAATATTAGGGTTTGAAGATGTTATTCAAGGAGTGTTACTTCTAAATGAAGACCTTCTGACTCCCAGGGCAGAGTTTAAAAGGTTTGAATAATTTTTTCTGGTTAGCGTTTTTTTAGCGAGTTAGTTTTCTACGGGATGGGGACGCTAACCCCATGCCCAACCCTCCTCCTTTATCCGGGCTTGGGACCGGCAGTAGCCCCCGGAGGGACTCCAGGCGGAGTTATTCAAGGAGTGTAATCGAGTGAAATAAATTTGGAAAGAGAAAAAACGGACATAAAGAATTCAAAAGATTAGAATTTGGGAGAACACAAAGAGTGGATGCATCTGCGCTATTGCAAACGATTTTGAGCCATATCATTCAGTGTCTCTAACCATCGGTTGCTATCCACTGAACGATATGGCACTTAATATCTCAGATTAATTTATTGCACTTCACTTTAAAGTAGCCAGAAAGCGGTAACCACTTAGCATGACCTGTAATGATAAACAGTATGAAATAACATTATAAAACTGTAAATTGCAAATGAATATGCATCCCATTATAATTGTCTTTCTGTTCATTTTACTTACTTACGATATATACCATGTGATTGCAACTAGACGACTCATATCTGTCAATGCTTAATGTTAAGTAACTTTCAAAACGAATATACTATCTTTGTTTTTATTACTCATCCTATCTTCAATTTTTTCAGTTTACTTCTATTCTATTCTTTTGAGCTATTGAGTTGAAATTTAAGTTGTTCAAACATTTGATCCTGTGCTTAGAAGTCGATTTTTCGTACTACTCACTAAAAGTTTCAAACTAGAACAAACAACTGTTTTACAGTTAGTGAAGTGGCTGGAGTTATTTGATGGAAAACCATGAGCCTAAATTTGTTAGTAGTTGGCATTCGTTCGTAAGTGGTACATGGAATCGTGAGGGGAGTGATATGTTCTCTGTAGGAGTCGAACCCAAGTCACCCAGTCTGATACTCTGGGACGTTACCACTAAGCATATCGAGCCCTCAAATTACCTCTTGTAGAACTGAGATGTCTAGTGTCCAATGTCATATTTGCCTGATCCATTGTTCAGGTCGAATTTTATCGGTCAGGTTGTAATATCATGACTAGCCTAAGTGACTCGACGTTGTATGCACTTTGCTAAGGTGTTGGGTGATCGGAGTTAGTCAACAGTGAAATCTTAGCTCATATTTCATTCTTTTTAATATCGACCAATAAGGTATACCTGATATTTTAAAGGAACTGCCCTCATACCTCTAACAGCACTCTCTAGTCTAGTATTTCAATGTTTTCATTATATTACCAATGTCTAACAACTAATCTACTGTTTTATTTTATTATACTATTACTATTATTTTATTTAATTAATATATTTAGCTACTACTGACCTTCGACCCACCATTGGTTGAACGTGTTGTCTCTCTTCTACATGCTGTTATGGATCAAAATCCTTTTCTACCACGACTTTACTTAACTGGAATATTTTATTTCATATTATTATACACTGGTAGTAATGTTTTACCAATTGCAAAGTTTTTAAAAGATGTTCACTTATTACAAGCATTACGCTTAGATGAAGTGAGTTGTACTGTATTGTTGTTCATTGTTGTCTTGATTGGTTTTTTCTGGAAATTTCTGTGCAAGTGTTATATATATATATATATATATATATATATATATATATATATATAAGATCGAAGCAGCACCAACAGACCTTCCTACCGAAGTTACCTCGCCATCAATCGAAGAAACCAACATGGACATTAGACAAATGAAGAGTGGGAAATCAGCTGGACCAGACAACATACCAGCTGAAGCACTGAATTCAGACATAGAAGTAAACGTAAATGCCATACGTTCTATTCAGGAAGATTTGGGAGGAAGGACAAGTGTCGATAGACTGGAAAAAAAGGATACCTCATCAAAAAGATCTTAACAATTATGACAACTACAAAGGCATCACACTATCGGTATCAGGAAACATTTTCAACAGTGTTGCTGAACAGGATGAAAGATTCCGTAAGAATTGGTTGTACACAGACCACATTGCGACACTGCGGATCACCGTTGAACAGTCAGTCAAATGGAACTCGTCACTATACATCACCATACTTGACTATGAGAAAGCATTCAACAATGTGGATAGGAGAACATTATGGAAACTTCCTCGACACTATGATGTACCTGACAAAATGGTTGAAATCATCCGGAATTCATAAGACAGACTACACTACAAAGTCGTGCATGGAGAACAGCTGACAGACGCATTCCAAGTGAGGACCGGTTTAGGACAAGGCTGCTTATTCTCCTCCTTTCTCTTTCTTCTGATCGTTGACTGAATTATGAAAACCTCGACATCAGAGGGGAAGCACGGAATATAATGGACAGTTTGAGTGTAACTGGACGGTTTGGACTTCTCAGATGACCTAGCTCTTCGATCTTATGCACTCCAGCAAATGCAGATGAAAACAATTAGTGTAGCAGTAGCCTCTGCAGCCGTAGGCCTCGACATACGCAAGGCAAAAAGAAGATTCTGAAGTACAAAGCAGTGAGTAGTGACCTTACTACTACAACCAGCGTCAATAAAACACGCGTATCTACAACCAGCTATCTAAGCAAGGTACCGTTGGCCGGACACTATCGTCAAGAAGTTACTTTTGCATAGAGAACGCAAGCCTTAACTTGAAATCGTCAAGGCAGAAGGAGAAGAGGAAGATCACAGAATTCATTGTACTATGAATTAGAGGCAGAAATCAAAATAGTGTATAGCACTTTGCAACAAGTGGAAAAGATAGCACATAACAGAGTTCAGTGGAGAATCCTAATTAGCGGTTTATGATACACGAGGTTTAATAAGCGTAAGTAATAGGTATCTTTTGCTTGCTGATGACTTTATAGATACTTCTTATATATGCACAGATTACATCTTCACTGTAACTAGAGCAATAGAGAAGACAAGAAATATGACTAAATGCATTGTTCCGAGGTTAATCAACGTTTAGAAAATCTCCATAAATCTTTTAGGAAATTCAGAAAATACTGTATTTAGCAACAATCTAAGTAATTATCCAATCAAAATGTGACACATGATCCTTTTGTTTTAAAGATGTATCCAAGCAACTTCTATTCAATGCTAATTGGTTAAAACTTTTACTACCTTTTCCTATGCCTCTAAAGACTTAGTGTGTTTGTTGACTCTCAACAATATGTATTTATGTATGCGTATACTCATGTGTGAATTTTTAACTTCAGTCAATCATAATGTAGATAAACTGAGATGCTTTCAGAGATAAGTGATGAGTTGTCAACTTCCAGGATATCCAATCACTTAGCAAAAAGAAGACACTTCATTCTGACGAGCTTCAGTTTGTTATTTCTAGACTTCTTCTAATACACCGGCTATAGATAACATTAGTGTTTATCACTTACAAATTGACTTACTCGTCACTAAGCAACATACATCTACCGGTAAAAAGTCAGTTCTTGGCAAGATATGATTGTTTTAGTACTCATAATTTAATTATCAGTGAAATCTGAAATGCGCGTTTCCTCCTCTTTGAGATTCGTCTACTCGATGCACCTTCATTCTATTATTGACATATACATAAACTCAAAATTTATCACTTTAAATGTAACGTATTATCCATTACGCTACTGAGTTCAGGTAGTCACTAACATAGATTAGCCAAAAATCAGTATGTTAATTTCCTCTCGTTATGCATCTCAATCAATCATACATACATTACTTTGTTATTTTCATGATTTACAAGTTTAGTTTACTTTAGAAGAACACTTCTTATTGAGTATCTTATCATATGACCTAAAACGGAATATATCAAAATTATTCATTTGTAATTAGTAGTATATTATGTGTAGGTACTTATTGTATCTGTATGTCTGTATCTATATTGTCGATGTATTCCTTTTTCAGGAAAATGTTGAGATTTTCGGTTTTTTTTAAACGAATATAATTACTATGGCTGTTTACATACAATTAGCTGTTTGGTCACAAGTTCTAACAGTCGGTTATTGTAGTATCACAACAATCACTCATACACACAAATAGTGTGGATATAATCTTAGTATACAAAGTTCCAGTTGATAAACGAGCTATATTAAATTGTCTTAAAAGCAGATAGCACCACCTATGGATTTAATTAGTAATCATTGTTTCGTAGCTTTGAACCTGTTAGGTCCTGATAAGCATAATGAATGGTTACTTTGGGGATCCATTTATGGACCGATACTATGCATATATTTTGTATTGTATAGTTGTTAGGTAACTAAACTATCCATATTCGTGTTCCCCTTATCGTAAGCTTTACTTTGACCTATGAACTATTATTATACGATTTACCATTCTTGAATTATACCCTGTCTATTAACTACTACCTCCCACATTCACAGCCACATTTGGCCAAATATTGTACAAATGTTGTTTCCTATTTTATGGTTTGATGTGGTCTGTGTGGTTGGTATATAAACCCAATTTGCTTGAAATAAGTGATTTATATTGCAGAGGCTGAGATTGGTGTTTTGGACTTAACTGACTGAGCTAGGCAGGAAGCAGGACCGATAAGTACTCTAGACTGCTCGTACGAAATTTATGTGTGATTGGTCCAATCGATAATTCACCGCTCTCTAATTGGCGGTATCGTTATATTATACATTAGGAGGGTACACAAGTCACAAGTTATAACAGAACCTCACTTCACGTACAACATTCTGAACAACTGCATAGATGAAAATCATGACTCGTCAAGTAATACTTAAACACAGCAAATCTTTCTTTAGTCTTGAGGATTATTCAAATACAATTTTTACTTATGATATCTTCTGCATACTCGTTACCCAATTTCTATAAAATTTTGACGAATCTTCATACAAAGAACTACAGTTTCTGGAGTGCGGATGAATTCCACTCTCCTTTACAATTATGACATTACATCTGACAGCCAACCAGAATGAGGCGGGAATTATTATTCGCACTATCGTAGTCTCTATCCTTTTGCTGGTCTATATGAAACTGTTAAAGTTTTCTACTACGAAATGACTACTTCATCATGCTATGGATGCATCAAGTGTAGCGCGGTCAGTCATGATGGAAGAAAAATTATAACACAGGAAAAGATATAATTAGATAATGGAAATTATTCCAAGATATCTTCAATTGAAAGACTAAATAGACGAATACATAACCGTTACTATTTAACTACAATATACTTGGATAATTTGACGACGTGAAGTAGTTTATCCCTAGTCAATTTTCTGTTTGTTGAACAAGATTGGCGACTGAATTTATTCAATATGTTTGTGCTATATGACTCTTTCGAATGAAACCCTGTGTTTGTCCATAAATTAGTAATGGCTAAACTACATAATCCAAAGTTTGTATTTCATTCCATTTGGCACTTGTTAGCAGATTATTTATACCTGTAAAAATCAATACTCGGATATATATGCGTGTGCACCCAACTGATTAGTTCCAGAATAAACAAAATATGAATCACATACTTTACTGTTAAATAATTATCAGTAATTTTCCTTTACCGAATTGCATATTAACCGTAACTTTGTGTATATCTTGAAAAAGTATTGAACAGCTGATTCATCCTACTTCAACGTTACACAACGTTGACTAATTTGAACTTCTATGAGAACTAGAATATTTAGATCATACAAGAATCGTAATGTGGAAAAAATCATAGAAATTGATATTTTGTAGTGCACACTTTTAGAAATCAGCAATATAATTTCACTACTGCGATTTCGTGCACCAAAAGTCTCTTCCGGATCCATGAGCCAATGTTCTCTGTTGGTATGAAATCAGGGTTTTTTCAACTTCCTTAGATGAACCCTCGATATCATTCAATTGCCAGGCATCCACTTTTCTTTTCATAAAAATATGTCTTGTCCGCCACATAAAAATATGGAATTGGACTTCCCTGACAGTAGCTACTATTGCGCGACCGTATTTGATTTCAATAAAGGGACTAGGTTGTCCTCATACTCAACTGTATCTGAGTTTTCCGATGCGCACCACAGTGTAATTAAATTGAGTATCTAATTCTATCCGTCTGTAACTTTATTATTCTTAAATCATTTTAGTTCACGGGTTCATTAGGAATTGATTTAACTTCACGATCAATTCTGGGTAATATGTTACCTGATGCTATGATTGCTTACTTAGAAAATCATCCACCAGAAAAATTCGCAGAGATTTTTCTTGGTGATTTCGATTCACCTGAGGCGATATGGAATTCGGAGATGAGGTAGGCTTCCTTTCGTTTTGTTATTATTATGTCTAGTGTTTTGTTATGTCTTGTTGTATATATATATATATATATATATATATATAATCAGTTTCTATTTGTAAACGAATATCTTAAACTGTTTGATCGCGCAATCACTTAGCTGATTTTTACACACACATTTTTATATATCTAACTTAAGTAACTTCAAGTCGAATGTACACTTCCCTGTGTTGATTGTTTACACTGAGACCCGAACTTAGAAGTCGGTATATTATCCATTAAGGTACTGTATCCAGTTAGCTGCTAACTTGTTCGATGGATATTATGTTTATCCGATGGTGTTTATATTATTCAGTCAGCTACAACGTAGGACTAGGCTCATATGTGCATCGGTCCAAGTTATCATACCTCATTAGCACAACAAGATAAACACCGGATTCATAGGAGTAGATAAGTCGATGGTGGTAATATATAAAAGAAAGATAGCATATAAGGACATAGTACAGGAAGAAAGAGTTAGTTCGTAGAAAGGAAGATTTGAAGCGATTTTAATCCCATAATTTGAGGGAAGACAGAGAGTGTATACACCTACACCATTGTGATCGATTGTGAGCCATGTCACCCATCGACATTGAATTCTGATCAGTCTTTGTTTACATATATGGATCTTGGTGGAATTGTCTGAATTTATTTCACATTCTGACTGGAAACATTATCGAAGCAATCCATACAGTGTGTACATAATTTGACGATTTATTAATAATAATGGGATAAAGTACTATTCTTACATATAAGTTACTTAATGTTAATTCAGTACTATAAACGTGTAATTTGTAAATTATGTTTATATCATGTAACTTCTATTCATTCTGTTTTACATAACGAAAATCACCGTTTTTATCATTAAAGATTATCTTCTCTCTAAGTTTTCGTATGCTACCTCCTGAATTGTTTAATCTACTAAAAAAGACGTCTGAAAATATTTCAGTGCTTCAAATTGTGTTTTGTCTCTCTTGTTAATTATTGATAATATTCATTTGCACAATTTAGTTCACGAGCTGATCTGAGTTAGACTACCATTGAAAGCCTGGAACCATTGGACGGCTGTGTTCGTTCTAGCATGGGGCTCCTTGGGAGTGCACAACCACGGTCCTGCGCGTGGAGATCGAACCCAGGACACTTAACCTTTGGACTATTGAACCGGCATCTGACAGCGCTAGTATCTAACTTGAATAAATTCATGATTTTGCGCAACTAATCATCAATTACCTGTGATGGATCACTGTCTCACACTCGACCTGGATCCGGCGCTACTGGTCTAGTGTAGATTGTCTCAGCAGTGAACATACTACCCATACTAATATTCATTTTGTCAATATTATAGACCATTATTCAATTACATTTGATCCTTTTCAAATATCGTTGATTATTTTCGATTATTTCTTAGTTGATTCATTGATCTATTGAGTTCAACGTTAGGCATATGATTTTATTGTACAACAGGTTTGACATGCTTGGTGTGATTGTAGGTAGTTGACAGTGTAAACATTCAACCTAAGTTTTGTAATAATTGTTACCGATCACTAAAGCGTACCTGGAATCTACTAGTGAACTCTATTGCTCTTAAGCTTGTTGGTACATTGTTTCCTGTAGACTTTAAACAATCATATAACGTCCAAATGCGGCTCATATGATTTTGCGTCACTTAAACTAACAACCTGATTGATACGAGTTCAACAATAGTAGACAAAGACTAGAGAAATATGACATTGGTCATCACTAATATGTAATCAGGATAGATGTTAAAATAGCTTTTCTAGAGTTGCATATGAGTATACAGAAGCATATACTAAGGTGTATTGTTGAAGCCTTAAGCAAATGAATATTCAAACCTGTTTAAAAGCTGTTTATTCCCAACTTGAACCTACTCTAGTTACATTGATTTATCATCCAGTTCATTTCAAATTCATCACTGTTTATTTTATATACCTCTAATCATTCATTCCTTTTTTTGTCTTACACATTTCCGTAATATAGACGTTATATGATCGGTCGAATTACATCACATTTAGCAGATTTCTCACCACGTTTACATAGTAATATACGTGCTATTTATCGATTTATCGGTATGCCAATTATCATTTATCCACAATTGGAAAATGAATTATTTTGTCATAATTATTATTTACGTCATTTATGTGATATACAACGTTTTCCTGATTGGCCTATACGTGACCCGGTAAATGTTTACTTACTTACTTATATGTTGTTGCTTTGCTTATTCTTGTTTTAGTATACCTTTTTGTTTTAACCATGTGCATTAATTGTCTATGATATGTATATATTTGTTTAGTTAGAACAATACAGAGTCCCATACTAGGACGAGACGGCCATCAAATGCTTCCAGGTTTTCCATGGTAGTCTACCTTCAATTGACTCATGATTTCAATCAGTTAAATACAGATATAACCGTATATGATTGTTTACGGTTAGATTGTCGTTAGACTGTACTACAGTAGACAGTAATATATGTATACAAAAAGTACGAACTAATAGTGTACTTGACCAAGTGTACAAATTTTGTTAAGAAGAATAAATCAATGGTTCATAATTGGAAATAAGTTCAAAACCTTGAAAAAATTGACATCGAAAGAACATTCATCTTAGATTATGTCCAAATGATTAGATGAGGAAATAGCGGTCACAGAAGAGATATGAATGTTACAGATATGTCATGAATATAAAGACTTGTTAGCTAGAGTACCCTTGTAGCTTCTGCCATATGTAATAAACAGGATTGAACCCGTTAAAGAAAGGTGGTGAGTAACCATAGTTCATTCGAAATTATTTGTTTCTGTCCACTGCATGACTGCTATCCGTTTATTGTGATAGAACGAAGCTATGTAGTGTTTTGGTCAAAACCTTTACTAAACAAGAATGGAGGTGTTCAATAACGCGTTGGTTCAGTTGTTTAATTGCACGCTCAATATTTCCTTTTTCATAAAAGCAGCTGATTACATGTATACACATGAGTGTGGTAAAGGAGTTAACTTATCGTTTGATTGAGGAACCACCATAGGTCAGTTAGAAAATGATAAACATATGTTAGTTTCATTACACATCCCGTTCATTGCCTTAGTCAGTCTATCTCGTAGTACATCACAAAATGTATCTTCATTGAGTTGTATCTCCAGATAGAGAGGCTTCTTACCGACTGTTATCACTACACTTCCCTGTTTGCTATATGCATGTAATTCTATAAAAAAAAAGCCTTTTGGGTTACATATTTCAATCGACATATTATGAATAAAGTCTAGTTCCTTGTTTATGCTGTCTTCTGAGCATATTTCCCAACTCCACTTACTAGTCATCTAGCTGCGTTTGTCTTGTATATATTGAAACTAACTCTTTGAGACTAACTTCGGACATTCCAAAATTGATTTGTTTTTGAAGAAGTTGTTTACACACTACGAAGGCATCAGGTGTTTGTTATGCAATATCATGAATTGAATGAATTTTGAAGTGTTCACCACTTAATTTTAACTTGGTACTTTAAGGGTTAAACGTTCTCTGTGAGAGCTGAATGTTCTGGGTTCGACTGTTCTTGGAGTCGCGAGTCCGCACTGCTTAGGTGTCACATACTAGAATAAAACAGTTATTCAGTGTTTTGTGTTTTCGACTTTTTACTTGCACGTTATTTGATGCGTATTCACTATTGAGTATATGATATTCTTTTCTCTCTGTTGTTTCAGTGTACGTGCTTTCGTTTATTGTACATATAAACTAACACCTAAACGGGAATTTCACTCGTTTAACTTGACTTTCAACAATAAAATCTACTATCTACTAGTTTATATGCTAAACTTTGAGTATCTGACTATTTAATCAACGCAATGGAAGTTATTAACCAAATACACATTTATATGCTTGATTTTTCAGTTACAATTTTCCTTCGTATAAAACCTTAGCAACACAATCCGATCACTCAAATCAAATTAGGTGTAGTGGAGCTTAGAATCTTCCAATGTCTTGATTAAAATGAATCACACATATTTTATTTTGGAATCTGACTTGCATATTCTTCAACGGACTTTTGACTAAATCGATGATGAATACTATGTGGATTGTAAAACACTAAATAATAACTTTTGGATCTCTTTCGTATTTATATGTATCCGGGGTGACACTGATAGAGAAATGGTGATGATCACCTTGACTAGTCATGGATAATTCATTTACTTTGCAAAAAAATGTCCACATTTGTATGCCTTACTTCATCATACGTATTCTTGTAAGAATGTATATGTAGCTTGTCCGAACTTTTCCTATGTAAACACACTTTTCCTTATGTTTAAACTTCTTTTCATAATTTTATTTTAGGTAGCATTATTACGTGATATATTGAAAACATGGCGTGACGAATTACAAAAGAAACCAGTGAATATGTCTTATGAAGAAGCATTAAGTGAACTTGGATTAGATCCAGCTCTGTTAAATTCGTAAGTAAATCAAATCACTCTTTTTTTTAATGTTTGATTGATTCACATTCACTTCCACACGGTTAAGAATGTTAGGATTCTGTTAATAATCGATTTGAAATGAGATCTTGAATGTTTAATTTAAAGTATGGTTTTGAACTGATATCAACTGAAATCGAAAGTTACAAGATGATGGAATATTATTCCACTTCATAGCTTTTGACAACTTGTCTCCTCTGTGCTGTAAGCATCTATCGGTCGAACTAAAGTGGGAGGATACTTTGTAATATCTCGTTCTGTCCTACTTTGACTGTGAAGTGTGTCCTCAATAAATAGATATTTTTAGATTACTAATATTTGATCATAGATGCCTTCGAATCACTAAACAATTATTTTCTAAACGATTGAGTGAAGTTAAATATAAGTTGCTACATGAAAATGGTAAGTTGGTCAATGGGGTTTTAGATGTTTATTAACTGAAGTAGTCCGAACATGCATTACATATGTCTATCCATCGTCTGCCGTGAAGCGCAACTATACATAGTGTAGTAGTGAGTTGGAAGAAAGCTAGGAACTCCCAATCCAAAACATTGGACCAATCCATTTTAAACTGAGCTGTGTGGACATGTACAACCTACTCAATCACAGTCATGTTAATAACTCCAATCAGTGGTTGTATAAGTCCGGTAACATAATTCACAATCGGTTTCTATGGCACAGTTCAGTTCGCTGTTCTGATGTGGCTTGATGGCTTGAATCGTTTAATACCATTTCCAGGTTCTGCATTCCTGATGATTAACTGACTGGATGACTTAATCCATACCCACAACATCACATGTGATTGTACCATATGGCATTTATGTCTCACAACGTGCATAATACCATGTATAGCTTATGACTTGGTAACTATTTGCTTGCTGGTGAACTTGACTTGCTCCACTTGATCTTCTAATTAAATTCATTCAACCGTAGTGCGAAAAAAGTCAGGATTATATTAGTTGCAAAACTATTAGATTGCTTAATTGTTTCAGTATTACAAGTTAACTAACTGTAGTTTAAAGAATAACTGACTCGATTCAAAATCCATTCAATCCGGAACTCATACGACGGACTACAGTGCAAAGTCGTGCATGGAGGACAGCTGACAGATGCATTCCAAGTAAGGACCGGAGTCAGACAAGGCTGTCTACTCTCTCCCTTCCTCTTTCTTCTGGTGGTCGACTGGATTATGAAGACCTCGACATCTGAGGGAAAACACGTAATACAATAGACAGTTCAGAACCAATTAGACGGTTTGGACTTCGCAGATGACCTAGCCCTCCTATCGCATACACACGAACAGATGCAGACAAAGACAGCCAGTGTAGCAGCAGTCTCTCTCTGGGAAGCATCGTCGATGAACAAGGAGGTTCAGATGCAGACGTAAAGACGAGGATTGGCAAATCAAGGGCCGCACTCCTACAATTGAAGAACATGTGGAACTCAAGACAACTTTCAACTAATATCAAAGTAAGAATCTTCAATACGAACGTCAAGGCAGTTCTACTGTATGGAGCTGAAACTTGGAGAACTACAACAACCACAATCAAGAAAGTACAAGTGTTTATAAATAGCTGTCTACGCAAGATACTCAACATCCATTGGCCAGATACCATCAGCAATAGCCTTCTGTGGGAGAGAACAAACCAACTTCCATCTGAAGAAGAAATTAGGAAAAGACAATGGAAATGGATAGGAGATACATTACGCAAATCGTCAAACTGCATCACGAGGCAAGCCCTAACTTGGAATCCTGAAGGGAAGCGAAAAAGAGGAAGGCCAAAGAACACATTGCGTCGGATAATAGAAGCAGATATGAAAACGATGAATTACAACTGGACGGAGCTAGAAAGGATTGCCCAGGACAGGGTTGGATGGAGAATGCTGGTGAGCGGCCTATGTTCCTTCACGAGGAGTAACAGGCGTAAGTAAGTAATGTACGTACTGTTGAAGAGTCTCAGCTTATCAGTTATTGTTGAAATGTCCCTTCAAAAAACTTGAATAGTATTTGGCTAGTTTCTACTTATATCATCTTTTTTTCCTTGAATTAATTGGTTTCAATTTTGATCAGTTCACTTTGTTCGTTTTCATACACACACACAAATAATGTAGGTCAAATGAAGAGTCATTTATTCGCCGAGCTTATTATCAAATGTCAATGAAATATCATCCGGATAAGAATCCAAATGGTCGAGTAAGTCGTTCTGATGATCAGTAGTGTATGTTTTATTTTTAAAATGAACATAAATTTTATTAGGGGGGTGAATGGTGATTATTAATATTTAATGCGAATATCAATAATCTACCGAAAATATAATGGTTGCTTGGTAGTTGAAACATTTAGCTTTCAACTATTAACTTATAGTTTCAATGTTTACTTTTATTAAGTTTGTTTTTGTCAACCCGACAATACAGTCAGTCAGTTACAATATAGAACCTGGTACGTATGTACATCGGCTCATTTTACCATACTATGTCCAAACAATACAGCGAGATGAAATTGTCAGACCAAATCCAAGAATAGTAGAGGCTGTAACATAATAAGTAGTGATTAAAAGGATTATGCATCGAAGAAGCGGTTCAGAAAGAAAATCTAAATTAGTGAGATGAAAAATATAAAGAAGTTATGGAGAATTCAGAAGCTCAGGATTTAGGGGAAGACAAAGAATGAATGCATCTGCACCATTGTAAACGATGTTGAGTCATATCATTGAAAGTCTCTAACCATAAGTTAAGATAATCACGTGTACCATGACCAGGTAGTCTACATCTACTAAAATGGCTTAGTCCAATTGTCAATGACTTCATGGATTGATGCCAAGTATTAGTTGCGCTGCTCCTAGCTTTCTTCTAACCT
Source organism: Schistosoma haematobium (assembly GCF_000699445.3). Lineage (NCBI taxonomy): Eukaryota > Metazoa > Platyhelminthes > Trematoda > Strigeidida > Schistosomatidae > Schistosoma > Schistosoma haematobium. Next base: position 18,316,919 of record NC_067202.1, on the reverse strand, counting down.
ACTCTCCCACACCAGACAACAGCACCCATCCAAGTATGTGGTAGTTGGTGTCTTACTAGAGTATGTAAATCAGTATTCAGTTCCTGGTTTACAGTTCATCAATTTAAGTTGAAACAAAGCTGGCGGTCCATGGAAAAACAAAAGTCCGCTTAAGTTAGATTTACAAGATACGGGGAACATTAATTTGGTGTTGCTTGCTTGTATTTCCCATTGTGGTTTAGGATTGCAATTGATCAGTCTCTTGTTAGCATCTTGTGCGGATTGCCTCGGATAGTAGTGGAATCCAGGACCTAGGTTTCGTGCTACGTCGCACTCATCAGCAAAGTGTACCTGTAATCTTGAGGGAACCGATGCTCCCTAACGGATTCGATCCCGCGTCGCCCAGCTTCACAGTTGCAGACGTTACCACTGAGCTATCCGAGTCGCGACTGACTTCCTGTAGGACAGATGTATTTAAAATTGATTGATCATCACCCATGTGTCAAACAGCAAGAAACCTAGGTCCAAGGTTTCCTGTTGACTACTTTCAATCACCATCTTATTTCAACATAGTGCACGTAATGTCGAGTCACCAAGACTGTGGTGGCCACATTTCAACTTGGCTGTTAGGATTCGATCTGCACTAGGAATGACCTGACACACATAACATTGGTCACCACCCAGTGATCAATCAATTGTAAACATATTAAAGTCTATAGTCTATGGAATTTAAATTATTTTATGTGAATATTTTCGTTGATCATCTGCATTTATCCATTTCTTTTGTACTTTTCTTAGGAGAAATTTCAATCGTTAACCAAAGCTTATCAATTTCTATGTAATCGTAGTAAATTATCACGTGGTCCAAATCGTCTACATATTCAATTAATGCTTAGAGCTCAAAGTATCGTGTACAAACGTTATCGTTCTTGTAAGCTTCTCTTTTTTTAATCGTTGAAATTTTTATTCATTGAATCTCCTTCCCGTATGAATTTGAATGTAAACTATAGATAAGTTTATGTTGATCTATTTTAAAATTCATTGCAGTACTCGTTGAAGTAAAAATAAGTTGAAAGAAAGCTAAGGAGTGACCAAATCAAAATGTAAGGTAGTCTATGTTAGTAGATGTAATTTACTTGGTTGAGGTCCCCGGTGGTTGGGGATTTTAGGTGACAGTCTGGAAAACGAGTTGCACTATAATGATCGAGAACCATACATTGTATACTTCATTTGCAAATTTTCTATCGATCGTCTCATTACTCACCGTTCCTTCATTGTTTTTACTCCTCATTTACATTCTCATTCTCTTCAGTTCAATCTTCACAACCTTCTGCTGCCAGACTTTCGACTTCTGGCTGGTGTTACATACTACGTCTGAATAGCATAAACCACAGTGCTAATTTCAGTTTCAAGATTATTCTATTCGTTTTGTTTACACTTTTTGTGTACTATGATTGATTCCCCTATGATTCAGATCCGTTCAATAGTTTCATCTTGGTGTTTTAATGTATTGTATCAACCTGGGCAAATGTACATAAATTTTGTGCTAACTTGATCTGATTCATAATATGACTAACTGAAATATATCAAACTTCTTCCTTTGATTACAAGTTCGCAAAATAATTTATTGACTTTTTATTTGAAATGTTCTTTACGTGATACAAAAAAGGTCACGGACTGGAACCGGATTAGTTTCATATGCTTTAGTTTAGTTAGCCGACCTTAAGATATGGGAGTTTTAGCCCGACATCAAGTACAGAGACCTATAAACTATGATATAAGCTTTTAGTGGCCCTGTATCTGACTCCAGTTAGATCGTATGATGATTGTTACTGAAGTATACATACCCTCAACTCTCGTACATAATTATCGACTTAAATCGCGTTAGTGAACAACGGAATGAAATAAGTTAAATACGAGAATGAAGTTTGACTACATATAGTTTATACACTTATTGATCCGAATAGACAATCCTTGAAACAAAGCGAAGGAAGCGAAACGAATTGGCGTGTAGTGGAGAAGGCGAGTGAGCCAACTCGATTTATTCAAGCTTGCCTCAATATTTATATTCAAACAAAAATAAATTACAGACACAATAAGTATGGTAAGCAATTAACACACATCCGATCATAAAATTTTAGTCAATCCGTAAGTAATAATCATTCAATACATTGTTATTTTAATCCATCTCCTAATAATGATATTGATGATGACGATAATACTTTTGTTTTTATATTTCCATTTATTGTATATAATATAGTACTTATTTCAGAGAAATACGCTGGTTATCCAATGCTTGTAGCGACTATACTCGCTGAAATATCTGATGATAAGTTATTCTCGTATGGAACACAAAAATCGGAAGATCAAACTGAAAATACTGACACTACTAATAATAATTCACAATCTTCAACATCAAATAACAAAAATCGATCCAATGAAACTGTAGAGAATGCTGTTCTACTTGTTGCTGCAACAGAATTAACTTATGAAACTGTAGTTACTAGTGTATTGAATGCAGAAGAATTACGCCGTGAAAATGGTATTCCCGTGTTACAAAAAGCCTTTTCACAATGTTCTAATTTTTTATCACGTACATCAAGTCGACCTGGACATATTGTAGTTGAAGTATGCGGACATATTGTATCAGTGTTGGCGGCTGCATCTCTATTTCCTTCTTCACGTCAATGTATACAAGAGACACCACAATTGTTGAAGGATACATTAAGATTACTATATTATAAAGTGAGTTTTGTTTCCAAATTTTAGTTTCGTCAAAGACTAATTAATCAATGTCCAGGGGACGTTAGAAAACTGCCTCATCCTATGTTACGATTCTCTAGCTGTACACACTAGTGGCTTCATACTAGGCCGAACACGAATATCTCCAGTTTTCGTTGCAAGCTGGTTTCATAACAAAGAAATATTCTCCAAAATCCATCTAACTGGGACGTGTTTGGCCCAAACTATGAAAATGTGACTAAAATGCCTTTTCATCTTTATAAGATCAATGTTTATTTTAAATTCTAGCTGTAATTATTCTAAGAATAAGGTGTTATCAATAATTCTAGCAATAACTGCAAAAAGTAGAATTCTTCATAAGTGTAATTTCATAGTTTGCTACTTACTTGCTTACGCCTGTTACTTCCTCGTGAAGGAACATATACCGCCCACCAGTATTCTCCATCAAACTCTTTCCTGGTCAATTCTTCCCATTTGTTTGCAGTTGCTATTCCTTCTTTTCATGCCTGCTTCTGATTCCCGACGCGATGTGTTCTTTGGTCTTCCTCTTTTCCGTTTCCGTTCAAGATTTCACGTTAGAGCAGTTTGATGATTTCCAGCGTCGTTTCCTAATTTCATCTTCAGATGGCCGCTGGTTTGTTTTATCCCATAGTAGGTCATCACTTATAATATCCAGTCAACGGATATCGAGTATCTTGTGTAGACCATTGTTTATAAATAATTGTGGTAGTAGTAGTTCTTCATGTTTTAGCTCCATATAACACATAGTCTCTAATCACTATGTAATTTACATTTGGAATTAATATCTTATCATTGTGAATCGTATTTCATCACTGGATTAGTATTTCAAAACCATCCTCTCTACAGTTGTTTGGTTTCAACAATCCAGCACTACTGATCATTAGCTTTCATAGTTAAATGATGTTGGTTTACATTAAGGCATATGAACTCGTTCTTTGTTAATAAGTTCAGCTATGGATCCAAGTACTTGGCAAAGATTGCAAATGTTATCTGAAGATACAGTTTCACTGGTACTTATTAACCATTTACAATATTTGTCTATCAACACAATTCATTACATCATTACGTCAGCAACACAGTTAAACAAAATAACATTAACATCCATTATTCCCTTTTTTTAAAAAGTTCTCTTTTATTTAATTTTCTTTACAGAATTTACCGAAACTTTGTTGTTTAACTGCAACTTGTATAGCGTCATTTTGTATTGATTATTGGTTATGTGTAACATGTTATGAATATGGCGGTTTGTTTCTTCTCCTTCAACATGTATTGAGCTACGACTTCACACTGGAAGAAGCCGGTGTTGAAATTAATGAAGAAACTAATTCACAAGTAAGTTAATTGTTAAATGGTTTTGATCTTAATGCTTCTATGTTTATCCATTAATTAATGGTCGGCAATATCGAGACTGCGGAAGTTTGTTGTACAACGAATGCGTTGTAGATCAAATATTCGAGCTCTGTTCGAGATGTATCTCGGCTGTTTTTACTTCCCGATCGATGACATTATGGAAGGAGATTTTCTGTTTAGGGATATTAACAGAAAACTGTGTTAGCATTGAAGGTCTTGTTGATATGGAAGTGTGATTATAGAAACTACAGGGTTGACTCCTTAAGGCTGATGGCGCACGAATATTTTGTGAGGTGTTCTCGGTGTGTTACCTCAATATTTTTCATAATATACCCTGGCACTAGGTACTGTATGTTTAACTGTGAAATATTTGGAGTCAACCATTGTTAATACTTCTATTGTGAAGACAGCTTAGTTTCAAATGCTATTTATCAGTAGGACTCACCTTACGTCCATCACTATTCATTATAGTCGACAACACCTTTTTGTCCTCAAAATAAATAGGTAAATTGAAGTGAACAATATTAATCGACCATAGATGTTACCTTAATTCGGTAGTCCGGCTTGCCCATCGTGTTGACTCAGTAGTCGAGCTTTATATTACCCGGAACACTTGTTCCTTTAGATCCCACCACCCTCAAGCAGGTTGGTTGGTGGATGATAAGTCTAAAAGTGCAGTAGCTTAAGGTCCGAAGAATAAGTCACATTGCTGACTGTGGAGAGGTGTGACGGAAATAAGACGTTCACTTAAGACAACCATAATCTGTGACGATGCTGCCCTCTCACAACGGAAAAATGCTGCACCTCACCCGAACCCTCCCCCCAGATCTCCGTCCTTGAAGGTGAAGCCTTTTAAAGTACCAAGCTAAAACATCAAAAGATTATGTGTGACCGTTCTGAATACCTGTCCCTTAGGCTCTGCTGTCACTCTGCCAGTTCACTAAGACTACGACTAACACATTTTCTTTTTCAGGACGCTGAAGAAAGATGATGTACAATACCATTCAAGTAAAAGATCTTGACAGCCAACTCATAACATATTTGATGATTACACTATATTCCTCCCTAAGTCGTCTGTGAAACAACAGAACAATTTCTACAATACAATGAGTATTTCTATAGTAAAGTTGAAAAAAATGACTACATTATTAATATTTTGTAGTTTTCCGTTATCGATATTGAGGATTACAAGTGTTCAGTCCATGTATCAACATTGGACAATTACGAACTTTTACTAATATCCCTATCCCTCCGCCTATTAAATAAACTAGTGTCTATTTAGACTCAGAGGAAATACATTGATGTTACAAACGAAAAAGTATTGGGTTTGCGTCATATTATGTTAAATATCAACACTGGGATATATTAAGCTGACAAGTTTCAGATAGGACGAAACTCGAGTACAATAGATTTCATTGTCAGTCATTTATCAAATAAAAGTAACTATTATTAAAGTTTTTTGAACAAAGAATAAATTTACCATGTAGATTATTTGTTCTTTTTTTTTTCTAAGGTTTTAGCAAATCGTCTAGCTTTATTATCATTATGGGCTATTGGTCGAATGGTAAATGGTTATGCAACTGGTCGTGAAGTAACAGAAGATGGTTATTTAATGCGTGAAGGACCAGATGTAATGGAAGCATTAAGTCGTTTATTAACACCACATTTAGCTAGAAAAATTCTTGAATTAAATATATATGATTCAAGTCAAATTGGTCGATTAAGCAATGGAAATAATGATTCACAAATTTTACATGATTTCCCTTTAGATACATCTAGAGGGAAGTATTTACGTTCATTAGCAAAATTATTAACTACAAATTCTGTAACACCATATTTAATATGGGATAATCGTTGTAGAGCAGAATTGGAAACGTTAATTGATCTACAAGTTGTTCGTTTAATTAAAACTGTAAGTATTCTATTCGTGCAATATTATTATTATTATTTGTTCATTTGTACACATAAATATTGGTACAAAAGAACACCAAATACATATACCCACCACACAAGTCACTTGATTTGCGTATGGGCTGTGAAACTAACCGGGCGTCCAAACCGAAGCAAGTTGTTTTTTTAGGGAGCCACACCCCGACCTTTGACCTAAAGGTCTGATCCACAAGGCAGTGGAGCAACGTTAGGAGATGCAGTCCCATGATAGCCGGTGATTAACAATTGGTTCACACACTATTTGTTCCTTCAGGATACTGGAGCCCATGTGCACCATTGATTTAGAATGAAGGTTTTCCAACTGCCTTAGGTGAACTCTCCGTGTCCCCTAACCCGGTTAAAGCTCCTACCGGACATTCGCTTTTCGTCCTCTTGATTTCGTAAAGAACTCTCTGCTGCTTGAAGGCAGTGAGTAGAGAATTATTATTATTTGTTTTATCTGTATTCTGAAGCGGAAGATTTACTAATTAATGTGGAATTTTTTGTATAACTGAAGTTCCATGTTAATATTTTCTGGGCTTGTAGAATTTGACGTTGAGATACTCATTTCACATTCCGAAGAAAATCGATTACTAAGTGATCTGAGGGCAAATTCTTAGTGTTGGATGTTTTAATGGTGTGATGTGCATTTTTATCATAAGCAAAAAATAAGGTTGGAAACGTTTTTTTTCTAAAATATCTTATTTCCGTTGATGGATAGTTTTTCCGGTACCAATGGTGAACGAAGAAACTTGCTGATAAATATGACTGAACGCTTGAATCGGTTTCCTAAGCGCTCTTAATAACTTCAGGCTTGATCTACAGGACAACTTGAACACGAGAGAAAAGGCGCGAAATATGGAACGAACACTTTACGCAAAATCAAAGGTATCTATAGCATTTCAGAGTGCATTTGACTTCTGGAAGATTCTGGAACCCTACTAAACTTTGTAGCATGAAGGTGATCATCCAATTAGAAATATAACCCCTGACTTCACTTTCTAGATATTTCTGAGAAACATCTGTTCGGTGCTAATTGGAAAAAATATTTCCTAGCTTTTTCAGAGACTCTCTTAGCATTCTTTGAGGAATAGTCTGGATCTCTCCAATACTTTCACTGTGAAAATAACTGAACACAAGAAAGTTGTGTGTGTATACAATTGACTCAAAAAATGTGTTTCATCATACAACATGGTTATATTATCAGATCGTAAAGGTTATCAATTATAATTCACTTTCTTTATCTCAAAGTTCTGATGAAATCACTCAGAACACTAAACAGATTTAGCGAATTTCATATTTTCACTTATTTGGAAATATCGTTTAGGAATGAAGAATATTTGTGGTGTAAAGGGAACGATTTTCATGGTTTCCCATTGTCTTAACTTCTATTGTCATTTTGCCCAACACTATCTTTTTCTGATTTATTTTGGGACAATAACAAAAGTTTTGCAAGTCAATTCATCCAGTTCAAATTACACAATGTAATCAGTCAAAAGAAGGAGGATACTACTCAACAGTTCAGTCTATTCTACTCTGTTTGTGAAATGTGACCTTTAAAAGTGGATATAATTTGTGTTTATTGAAACTACTGAATAGGGTAATGCTGAGTTTAGATGCAGAGTACTAGGTAAGGTTGGCAAATCGGTTGATTAAATGATGAATCTCCATTGACTGAGTTGATTTGGGACATGTGTTACACATGCCTAACCACCATCTGTCTTGATGTGCAATCATTACCGATATAAGATTGAATTGTAAGAAAGCCAGGGTTCGACAAATCAAAACGTAACATCAACTGATTAACTCATAGCCGCTCCGAAGTTCAAGTGGACAGCAATTCTCGCATACAAGTATATCCACCTAACAAACCTCAAATAGAACAAAATGATTCCACTGCAGACCACTTTTTATCTATTCTATGTAAAGTTACCTTTATTTAATCATTTTGCTTAATTACTAAACCATCCTCTTTTATTTATCTTTTTCATATTTTTATTTGAAAAATAACCATCAGGGTGAATGTAATTTAAACTCTGTACTATCATTTACTCATGAATCGTATGCTCAAGAACTATTAGTTGGTGAAGTGTTTGTCAGATTATATAATAAACAACCAGCTTATACATTGGATGTAAGTAAAAGTTTTTAATCTACATTTTTTAAAATTGTTAATATAGAGGCTTTACTCGACTGAATTCAAATAAACAACCATTGGAAAATCATTGGTGTAACTATGTGTTAGTTAATAGGAGACCAACCATATTAAGAATATAGTAGTTATCTATCAATGGCATTAAATAGTAGTTGCGCAATGTCACGAGTTGTTCGAAGTTGGAAATCTGAACCATTGAATGTCAATCTAGTGATTTAAGGGTCCAACGCTCTCTAAGAGACCTAATGCTATACGTTCTGATCACTGATGTGATCATGAATATGGAGTTATGACAAGGAATCCCATACTGTAAAGAAACAGTTACTCAATATTTCTTGGTTTTTTCAATGTCCTTTCGAACGATGATATGTTCATAGTGTATGTACGCTAAAATAATCATTTGTTAAGTAGTAGATTCACGATATTTTAAAGAGAATCTATGACTGGTGAAATCTAATCATGATAGGAATGAGACAGTCATCCATCAATACATAATGGGATGATTATCTGTCCAGATTACTAATTTTTATTAGTTTATTTATTTTAGCACATAGATATTGGTACAAGGAAGAACCAAATACATATACATCTGTGTGAGGGCTGTGATACTGCCTGGGTACCCAAACCGAAGCAGGTAGTTTTCTTAGGGGGCCACACCCGGAGTCTTTGACCTAAAGGTCTGATCCACAAGGCAATGGATCATCGTAAGGAGATGCATTCCCATGGTAACCGGTGACCAACGATTGGTTCGTACGCCATCTGTTCCTTCAGGATACTGGGGATCATGTGCACCATTGGTTTGAAATGAAGAATTTCCAGCTTACTTAGGTGGAATCTCTGTGTCCACCAACCCGGTTAAAACCCCTGCCGGACATTCACTTTTCGTCCTCTCAATTTCGTGAACAACGCCCCCACCACGAGAAGGCAATGAATAGGACTTCCCTGGCAGTGGCTATATACGCGTGGCCATGTGAGAGCATTTCGAGAGGGAGAGCGGACTCTCCCCACTCTCGGTCGTACCAGGGCATTTGGGGGCTAATTAAATTAAATGTGAAAATATAGTCTATTGAATCGTATCTTAATTGTTCTAAACATATTATTCTTCTCGCATATTTGATTATATTCTGAAAGGAGTCTCCAATACGATGATGAAAAAGCTGTTTTCCAATGTTTTTTTAAACTTCAAAATGAGTTTCATGCTTTCTGTTGTGGTAGAGTGAATAATGAGGAAAGTATAACAACTGGTGGAACTAATCTACGGATTAGTATTATAGATATTTTTATTTTATAACTAATAGATAACTGTATTTTTGTATCTATATCATCCCCCCATTACAAGCTCGCAATGGACCAACTAACTATTGTTATACGTCTTACCATTCCTCTGCTATTGCTGATTAGTTGTTACTGTTTGTTTCACCCTCTACTAGTTATGGTGTGAATTCAAATTTGGGGAGCGTTACGGTCTGATCATCAATGTATATAAGTTAATGTGTGTTCAAGGTAGATCTTGTGCTGGGTGCTGTATTCTGGTTTTAAATTCAAAGATGGAAATTAACGGACGAACAATACTCAAGCTTACTTTAGCTTCAGCTCAAGATTAATCGTATTGATCGGAACATATCATTCACAGAGACGCCAGACTATAAATAGAATAGCATACACGAGTTAAGAAAATTTAAGTCGGAATTCTGATTTGACAATCTACTGAGCAATATCGATTAATATCTCAGTCATAACACTACCAGCACTACTCAGTGATGACTCCACACGCGGGACTGCAAGTTGAAATCTCTGGTCTGTCGTGGGAACGTTCAACCTCCAGAACGATGAGCCGGCATTCACTGGTGTTAATGTTTAACTTCAATCAACCCACTACATTGCACAACTATCTTCAATGGTTTTCAGTTTGTAAAACTGTCTCACGCCCAAAATGGTTTACCTTGACTAGTCATGACTTCTCACTAGGAATCCTGTGTTCAACTTTCATGTGCGCGGTTGTGAATGCGCATTATTGAGAAGTCCCTTACTAGGATGAAACGGCTGTTCATTGCTTAGAGGTTTCCAATGGTGGTCTAACTTAGGTCGCTTCGTGATTTCAATGAAATTCAACAATCTCTATAATCACATACTGACGATTTATTAATTATGATTTATTGTAGCACCATATATATATCCGGGTAATTAAAATAGTCTTCTGACTCCGATAGATCTCAGGTGCGTCATTCTGACAGTTACTACAAAAACTAATGCATTTTCCGTTTGTTCACCTTGTTTATGACAATGAATTGCTTACTGGATCTTTTCTTGGTAGTTTCCAAGATCACTGATCGTTTAAATTAGTCTCAACCCTTATTTCGATCCCCCGAATAAACTTTTCTTGAAGTATTGTAAGTGAGTTGTAGCAGCGACCTAAAGCTTTAGAAGAAAGGAATGATGCAAACAAAGGACTTCAGAAGTAAGGAATCGACAAAAACGCTTCTCCTGATCAACACTTTCAAAAGATTTTAAAAGTCTAGTAAACAACTGATTATGTTTCCATTACAGTTACCAATTTGTAGTCTCTATTCTAAAAGCTTTTTAAATCTTTGATTCACACACATAAGCTTACAGATACCCCTTCTTTCTATAAAAAGTAATCTTCTGAGTAAAATTCCTTCGATATTTCTTCCTTTTGTGATTTCTATTTGGAATTGAAGTATTAAAAACCTTCCGAGGTTATGAGAGATCAATTATAAATTCAATGTTTAATCCCATTCACAATTACATAACTATTCTAAAGATAAATAATTTTATTGATTTTTACTTTTTATTTTCTTACATTGAAGGATCCTAAAGGTTTCATTATTGATCTATTTCAATTTCTTACAAATGAATTACAAAATCTTAATTCAGAGAAAGTTTATGACACTAATCAACAATTAAATCGAACAAATCGAGTCGATTCAGAATTACAATTTATGAATAATATAAAAGAACAAAATAATGATGAAGATGAAGATTATCTATCTGTGGGTGATACAATCAATTTAGATGATGAAATTGATTGGGGTGTTGAAGCGAATCATATCACAAATCAATGTGTATCAAATGTTAGTTCAGCTTTAGAAGCATTAACTAATGTTATACGTCATAATACTGGTAAGTAGTTATTATCATTATATTTGTGTGCATGTTAAGTAAGTAATGAAGTGAGCAGTAGCTGCTAACTTTTGACTTGGTAGGCGGGCATACACTGTTGAGCTAGCTATATTGACTAGAACACTAGTTCCTTTTACGTTTTACCATACCTCAAGCATGAAAGGTCAAACAGTCCTTGTAGGTAAATACGGTAGTTATGAATAAGTATGTCTGTATTTTTCATATCTTCTTTTTTAGCCTGGAAGCAAAAGACACCTTTCATAAGTTATACTATTCCTTTAGACTACTGTTATACAGTATTAAGTAACCATCATCCATTATGTACAAATAATATTTGTCGCCTACGTTGTAGGTGATTGATTAACTGGCAGTACAAGATATTATTCATAGATGCAGATTATTATAGAAGAGCCCCGAACTCGATTAAGAGTGATGCTGATTTGCATACTATTTTTTTTAGATTTGAACTAAATAACCTCAATATTTAACTAGTTCTGATCGTTGTCATTGACAAGTCGTCTGTTTAGTTGACCTGTTCAAATATTTGATAGATCTATTTTCTAACATTTAAAACATTTGGATTATTCTTTCTGGTTTAAATTTATTTGAGGTAAGTAGTTAGGAGTTTATTTATTTAAACCCATAAACATTGGCACAAAGAGGCACCAAGTAGATATACGCCACATAAATCATTCGATTTATGTGAGGGCTTTGATACTGCCCGGGTGCCCAAACCGAAGCAGGTGGTTCTCTTAGGGGACCACACCCCGAACCTTTGACCTAAAGGTCTGACCCACAAGGCAGTGGAGCATCGTGAGGAGATGCAGTCCCATGGTAGCCAGTGACCAACAGTTGGTCCATACGCCATTTGTTTCCTCAGGATACTGGATCCCATGTGCACCATTGGTTTGGGATCCGGTTAAAGCCCCTACCGGACATTCGCTTTTCGCCCTCTCATTTTCGTAAACAACACCCGTGGTGCGAGAAGGCAGTGAGTAGGACTTTCCTGACAGAGGCTGTATACGCCTGGCCGTGTGAGAGCATTTCGAAAGGGAGAGCGGGCCCACCTCTCTCGGCCATACCAGGGCATTTGGGGGCTAATAATATGTACCCATGTTCTAATATAACATTTACACACTAACTGAAAGATCTACAGTTCATATGTTTTTCTCATCTATCCTTTGAAAAATTAAGAGATGAGTACATTGGAATTGATTCATCTTACATATATCTATTTGACGGGTTAAAAAGAAAGGGATAGTTTCAACAGCTAAAGTGGATCAAAGCTTTACTGAATAAGATTGGGTAGCGTAAACTGACTATTGGAAAGCATTCATAAAATATATTTTTAAATATTTACAATTTGATTGTAAAATAAAGAGAAATCTGTTACAATATCAGTACAATCAATGCTGAGTATTTCTCATTATAACGAGATTTTCGGTATTGAATGAAATTGCTATTACTATTGTTACTAAGTAGTGTATCAGAAATCTTTTGACAAATAATCGAATCACTTACACTAGTGGCTATATTGCAGCTTGATCGATAGAATTCAATCAGATAACCCAACTTCGGTCACTACTCAATAAACACTCGATCAGAAATGTCTCCGTCCTACGAAGGTTAGTAGAGGTTAGTTGCGTCCTGAATAGCTCAATAGTAACATATCAAATTCTGATGCTGTGCGAGACTGCTTCGAATCCCTCTGAGATCATTAGTTCCCTTAAAACTACAGATGCACCATAGTAACCAATGCCAACTATAACAGCAGAGTTTTATGTCTGTTCCCATCAATCATTTAACAATATATACTATTGTAAGTCACATTGACCAGTGACTGATTTGTAGGTTGATCAAGAAAATTTCATTAGTATTAATGGACTAGACAAACATGACATTGTTCATGCCACGTCCATGCTTGTATTTTTGTACAAAAATAACCCCTCTTAATTCTTAACATCATTTTTTTTTATACATTCCTGTTCAAGTATGTTTTCTCACTTATTTATTTATTGTTTTCTTGTTTCATCAATATGTTTCCTCCTTACTCTGTTTCTTTTTATCATTTCGTTTATGTTCTATTTCAAATCAGGTTTAGAAATTCAATGTATTGGACATTTCCCCTTACTATTCTCTATACTTCATTTACACGATCATCCTGAAGTTCAACTACGGGCGTTAGATGTAAGTATTATTTATTATTACTAATATTATGATGTAAACACTTGTTATATATCAACAGGGGTCTGACCTTGGACTTATAGGCTTCTCTGTGAGCGCCTAACTGTCAGTCAGTCAGTAACAACGTACAACTTCGTACGTACGTACATCAGTTCGAGTTGCTACACCACATTAGCATAGAGATGCAGTTGTCGATGCAAATACCGTAGTGGTAGAGGTAGTAAGAGTATAAGCAGTAATCGGAAACATTAGGGTTTGAAGATGTTATTCGAGGAGTATAATCGATTGAAATTAATTTGGAAAGAGAAAAAAGGACATAAAGGATTCGAAAGACTAGAATTTGGGAGAACACAAAGAATGAATGCACCTTTGCTATTGCAAACGATTTTGAGCCATGTCATTCAGGGTCTCTAACCATCTGTTGCTATCACCTCGCGGTCCCCAACCAGATAGTCTACACCTACCAACATGACTCAGTCCACTTGTCAGTGACTTCATAGACTTGTACCATGTTTTGGTCTGGCCACCCCTAGCTTTCTTCCAACCTACTCCTACACCACTGAACATCGCACGTCGAGGTATTCGGTGGTTGGGCATACGTAACACATGTCCCAGCCATCTCAACTGATGAAGTTTCACCACTTCATCAATCGATTTGCCATCGTTACCTAGTACCCTTAACTGTTAGACTGTTAAGGTGACATACGTTAGAGAAGACTTCCAAATTCTATCCATTTTTTTATAGAATGAAGATCATCTAATGTTGTTGGTTACAACTCTTTCATTTTTAACATGACTGACCTGCATCAGTCACAATAATACAACTCCGTATATCGTATTTTTAATTAATCCGACTCCTGAAGTTTTATTAAGATGTAACCAGTAAATTTTAATCCATGTTAGGTGTGAGACAGGTATCTCTCGCAGGCAGTGGATGAGGGTTGTGCTGTATCGTGAATTGATTAAAGTTAGACATCAACATCATTGAGTCCCGGCTCTGTGGTGTTTAGGTTAGGCATTGTCGCGCATGACTAGGGGTCTTAAATTAGATTCTCTATTCCGTGGCCGTTAACATGCACTGCTGAGCAGTCACATACTAGGACAAGATGGCCGTTCAGTGCTTGTAGGCTGTCATTGTTGTTTCAGCTAAGGTTAGGTCGTGATTCAAACAGGAAATTATACAGTGTCCACAGATCCTGTTTACTAATTATAATCAAAAATTACAATGAAAAACTGATAGAGTTAGTCAGAATGAATAGTCCAATGAAATAAATAAACCGACGGACACTCTAAAAGCATAAATCTTAGTCTAAAATAGAGAAAACCTTTCATTGCGTCTCAACAGATTATATGATTATAAAACACTTCTCATCTTGTAGCTATCTAGTAACTTTAAATGGTAAACAACTGACCGATGTCGTTTAGTGATGAATACTGTCTACAAATTAAAAACGAATTTCCCGTGCAAAACCTTTTCTATAGTAACTGATTATAACTAAATGTTTATATTACTCAAATTTAGTCGTTCAGAAGAACGATTAAAGCTCCATTACCAAACCATCCATCTCAGCGAACAAAACTTCATCAACATATATTCAAAGGAGATGATCCACTGTCTCGAATCCTGGTGGATGGCCTAAGCTCCTCCACGATGGTTAACAGTTGTAAGTAAGTATAGGAGGTGGTGATCCATTTTGGATAAAGTTAGAAAAGAAAATTGGCTTTCCCACTAGGTAGTTTTACAAGTATTAAACAATGTTTTATGTTGAGTAAATTTATTTCACCTTATTCAATTGAATGCTTATGGGATATCTCATTTAAATGTATGATATGATCTATATATTTCATAGGTTATTCAAGCTGTTTCTACAAGTCCACAATGTCTTGAAGATATGGCTGCATCTCATTTATTAACTTCGTTAGTTATGTTGTTCTTAGTTCTTCCAAGAGGTATGTTGTAATTGTTAACCAAACTGACTTAACATTAATGTTATACTGTTGTATGCTTTTTTCCCCTCTCTTTAATTAATCATTTTTCGTAATGACCATTAAATTCTGATTGATGTATTACCTTTTCACATTATAATCTACTATCCTCGGTCTAACTCATAATTCATGCTCTTAATAGTTGACTAATCCAATTGATTCAAATGCACAAGATCAATTTATGTGGCGAACTGTACTACAGAAAAACAATCATACTCAGACTATGATAGTAGACAATAGCATATCGGTAAGTAGTATTTAGTACTCCACTCATACTCCTACATGCATCTGACTTACCGCTGATAGGCATTCCACTTCTGAGTGGTATTACATACTACTTATATCTGTCGACATAAGTAGCGTACATCACAATTCTATCAACTTATTGATATTGACCGAATCTATGAAAATACATTCATCATTGAACTTGAATAATGACAAAATCTTTCTTTCAGAATCTTTTTTAAATAATTACTCATAAAGAAAACAACAAATGCATGTCTTCTAAACATTTCCAGATATTTTTTTAGAGTACCTTAAACAGATGTCCTTCTTTCTAATCTGTTGGTACTTGTTCTTCATTCCAAATCTTGCTGAAGAGAATGTAGAGTACCTTCACAGTTATTGCTACATTTGCTTCAGTGCCTCTGCTGGAATGTTATCTGGTCCCGCTGCCTTTCCACTCTTGGTTTGTCTGATGGCCATGCTGATTCCGCCAATTGTCGGTGGGCCAACATTGATTGGGAGGTCCGTGGGTGCTGCTTCGATGGGTTCGGTTGATTCAAGAGTTCCTTGAAGTGCTTTACCCACCTATTTCGCTGTTCCTCAATGTTGGTAATTACTTTGCCTTCCTTGCTTTTCACTGGTCATTCTGGTTTACGATAATTTTCAGCGAGTTTCTTCGTTGTATCATACAATTGTCTCATGTTTTCTTCTCTTGCAGTCTTTTCCACCGTCATTGCTAAATCTTCTACATATTTACGTTTGTCGGTTCTGATACTCCTTTTCACTTGCTGGTTTGCCCCTATGTATTCGGTTTGTGCCTTGACTTTCTCTCCTTTTGTTCGGCTGATATTGATTGCTGCCTTCTTGCTTCTTCTTTCTTGACAACTATTAGCAAAGAAAATATGCTTTGCTAATAGTTGTCGATTAGAAACTGTTTGGTTATGATTGTGACATTCAGTACCGGCGCACCCAACAATTTGGTCAGGCAGACACCCTGTCACGACTTACCAACGAACACCATACGGCCGACGAAGATGCAGTTATTGCCTTCCTAATGACAGAGGACCACGCGCAATGTTAACTGACATCTGCTATTCGTGCTTCGCTAGTCTCAGCAGCTGGAATACAATCTGCATCCAAGGACGACTCCATCATTAAGAGAGCGACGAAATACGTCACCAATGACTGGCCGTCAACTGGACTCGATGGTGACTTGAATCAGCTTTACCACCGTCGGACTCATTATGCGTCGGGAATTAGTGCTTGATGCTTGGAGATAGAGTAGTGGTGCCAGAATCCCTAAGATCAAGGGTGCTAAAGCAATTCCACACTGGTCATCCTGGTATAAAACAAACGAAATCCATCGCCAGAAGCTATGCTTATTGGCCCCTCATGGACCAACACATCGTGGATTTAGTAGGTAAATGCACGCAATGTCAGTAAGCGGCGAAATGTAATCCGAAAATGACGCCGGTCCCATGGCCCCGGCCTGAGCATCCCTGGTCCAAGATACATTTCGATTTTGCTGGCCCAACCAATGGGAATACCTATCTAGTCGTGGTTGGCGCCTTTTCGAAATGGCCAGAAATCGTTCCCGTCATGCCACCAACGACCAACCAAACGATGCAACTTTTGACTGAGATGTTCTCCCGTAACGGACCAGCGGATATAATCGTATCGGACAACGGTTTGCAGTTCACCTCAAGTCAATTTCAAGAATCTTGCGAACGCCTATCGATCAAGCATTTCCGCTCTCCACCCTACCACCCGCAATCAAACGGCCATACATTTAAGAGAGCTGTAATCAAGTTGAAAGGGGGGGATGCCAGTGGAAACACTGCAAAACTTCTTATTTGTTCACAGAACGACAGCTAGTGATGTATTACCCGAGCAGAAATCCACATGGGAATAAAATTGAGGACGGCCCACAATCTGATGCTTCCGAAAACCATACTATCGCCATCACTGACCAAGTCCCAGAAGCTGCCAACATACGAGTTCGGGCGTCCGGTGTTCTGTCGTTACTACAGACCAAATCATGGTCCCTGGACTGAAGCACATGTGGTCGGAAATGTAGACCATGTCATGTACGAAGTAGAGGTAGGAAAATACAGGTGGACTCGACATCGGAACCAACTACGCAAGCGGTTAGCCCTAGTTCGCCCATCGACAGAGGGGAATCTCCCTCTTGACATCCTATGAGATACCTTTAGCCTACCCACAGTTCCGACACAAGATGAAGCACATCGACTGGTCGATCTACGACCCAGAACGTGGTCACTCCGACAACGGCGACAAACGGTCAAAATGCAAGTGGACTCCGGAAACATACGTTATTAAAAGAGGGAGGTGTTGGGGATCTAACATCCTCAACAGAAACGAAACCTATGAGTTAGATTTTCTGATTGGTATAATGGTAGTTGTATAAATAAATTAACTCATATTTTAAATATGTTTCACAGATGTGAATTATTATTATTTTTACTCCCGAAATATTTGTTTATTTCTGATGTTGTTAAGTTCTCTGAAATAGATGGTTTATTTAGATGGACGAACTAATCTAAGACAACAATTGAAAACTTGAAAGCACTGAATAACTGTTTCGTCTTTGTATGAACCTCTTCAACGTCGTGTATCTACGATCCCACCTGATAATGATTTAGTCAAAGTCATTTTGTACAAGGTCATCAGCGCTCTACTTTTACTTCCAGAGCAACAATAAAATTTTCATAATTAGATTATTTATCTCAGAGAACTAAGCAATACTTGAGCTACATATCCTTCTTATCAAATTTACTCTCATTATCTTATTTACTTTTCCATGCTATGAAATTCTTCTATTTAGCTCATCTTGTACTTATACAAACTATGGAACATTTAATTTCTTCATCATTATTATTGAAAGAATTCATTTATGCTGGTGGTTTAATTTATCTAATGGAAATAATATGTCAATCATCACAACAACAAACACGTCATGCAACTGTAGATTTAATATCACATTGTTTAATTAATAAACAATTTGGTCGACGTATACAAGCAATTATGAATCAATATTTACCAAATGTATTTGTTGATACATTAAGAGATCAACCGGAAACATTCTTAGCGTTATTCGATGGTAAGTTATATCCAGAATGTGTATATATATGTGTGTATGTTTTTCTTTACTTTATTATCTAGAGAAGCAGATATTATTAATATTGTCTAGTATGCATAAATACATTGCAGAAGTTATCAAACTACACTACTAGGGAAGCTCTAACTTGAAAGCCTGAAGAGAAAGGAACAAAAAAGGCTAAAGAACACATTGCATCAAGAATCGGAGGGAGCCATCAAATAAATAAATAGTAATTGGAAACAATTCCAAATGAGAGCCCAGTATAGAGTTGATTAGAATCCTGGTCGGCGACTTATGCTCCACTAGTTGTCACTGGCATAAATGAATGTTGATGAGACTATAATTTATGGATAACCTTTGAGTGACCCTAAAGTGACCTTGGGAATGTCCTCCTACTTGGGTTAAATGAGAATGATAAATTAGTATGAGGAATTGGGATTTTGATTTGCACATGAACGTTAGGGTTAGGATTTTTATCACGAACTGATATTAGCTATAATGCCAAAATGGATGAATGTATTTCACGCCATAATTCAAGACCTGTTATCTCAAATATGATTGGTTCGTCCAATGTTGATGTGAAAGACTAAACCATGGGAATATGGCTTGAAAAGACAGTGGAAAGTTATATATGAAGGGATATCGCAATCGAAGATCGAAATGAAGATTAGGATTCAATGCATTCGCACCGTTATGAAAGACTCTGAACTATTTCATGTAACGTCTCCATCTACTACCATAACGCACACCAATAGTCACTGACTCCATGGACCATGTTGTGCCGTAGTTTGGGCATCCATATTCATTAAACATGTTCTTTTTCACTACTTCTACTTAGATCATTATTCGCTCATTTATTTTTTTAAAATATTTTTCAGCTGATCATGAAAACCCTGAGGTGATATGGGATTCTAATTTACGTAGTATGTTAACTAAAATTTTAAATAAACAAACACACAGGTAATGACTTGTTAAGTTATATATTTTTTGGTTTCAGATTTTTTACTGATATAATTTAGTTCTTATGGGTTTTAAGCGGGTTACTAGTTGCGAGATGTATTTCTCTTCCTCTGAGTGCAAATCATATGCTTTAGGATTGACTGATCTACGTCAATGCTCTAGTATCAAAACAACGAATAATCTAGTTGAACGTCGTGATCATTATTAAATTCATCTTTAAATATCATCATCGTTGATGGATAGTTGTTGACTGACTAACTCCGCTTTTACCGATTTTCATCACTTATTACATAGGTCAGCTTTATGTCTTACTGTTATCATCTTATTTGTTAACAGTCTTCATCAAACGCTAAATTCTCTTCTTATTTCAATGTGAAATGTCATTTTAATACTGGATCTGTGTCAATGATAAGTCTGACCATTTTTCGAATACTAAAGCAATTGAACACATTGATCATTTATGTAGTCAAGAAATTAAAATTATGCTCTTGAATCATATCCACTTCATTTTAGTTCAGTCCTACTTAACCAACTAAAGACTTAACTTTAGTCTAAACTTTCCAACTTGAAGGTTCAGTTGTAATACTAAACAACGTTTAAAGTCATAGCTGAGACAGGATCTTAACCTACCACTAGATGGTAGTTAAATTTAAGTTCTTCAATCAATAAGACACAGTTTCATTCATTTATTTACTTTTGAATAACTGATTAATATTTTCTGTGGCGAGCAGTGTCCAAAATCTAATACTGATACACGGTGTGCTATGCGCTAACCGCCCAACCCAACTGAATACTTGTGCGAGAAAATGTACTGGACTACCGAATAAGATGTACAAATACTCATTCATGTATATACCAATTTAATCCTTAGGAAACTGATCCATTTCCTATCCAATGAAATGAACTTATCCTTTAGGTCACTTCTGATTGCCACCGATTGAACTTTTCATTAGGCTACTTCTGATTAGCTCTCCATATCATACTTCATGAATAAAAAGCATTGCTTCTTAATTGGTTTTTATTTATCTTAAATTTAATTATGGTTATTCTATGTTTGTATATAATTGATATACATAATTTGTCTAATAAATACACAAACTGTACTACTAAGCTTTTGACGAAATTTCGGAAAATTATCTCAGAACATTCATAACTTGTTGAGCACACTGTTTTTTTGGAGATAACTCATTCACGGTGGATGCGACATTCCATTGAGAGCCTATAAATAATGAATCGATCAATGTTAGACCACCTTTGAAAACCTGGAAGCACTCAATGACCGTTTCGTCACAATATGAGACTCAGCAGCATGCATCCACGATCCCGCACACGGGATTTGAACCAAAAAACTTCGATTTCGCGCGCGAACTCTTAACTTCTAAACCACTGGACCAGCATCTAACTTTGTTAATGTCCAACTTCGACCAGTCGACGATAATGTGCAGCCATCTTCCATTGTCCTTGGTGGGCAACTACCTCACACTTGACAAAGTCCAACTCCACTGGCCATGGCTTCTCACTAGAACTCCGAGAAATATCTCTCGAAGCTAGACGGTCCCAAGCGCGGATAAAGGAGGAGGGTTGGGCATGGAGTTAGCGACCCCATCCCGTAGAAAACTAACTCGCTAAAAATCGCTAACCAGAAAAAATAATTCAAACCATTTAAAATCTGCTCTGGGAGTTAGAAGATCTTCATGGAGGTTAACACATTTTAAAGATTTACGCTAAATTTTTGTTAAATTTACTTAATGTCCCCCTGAGTTTGTGTATTTGTCAGTCAGCTACGACGTAGAAACAGGTACATATCTTCATCGGTTCAATTTACCATACCTCACTAACACAACAAGATCAACATCGAATTCATAGAATTAGTTACTTCAATGGTAGTAATATATAGAAGAATGATTGTGTATAAGGATATAGTACAGGAAGAAAGAATTAGTTTGTGGAAAGAAAGGTATAAAGCAATTTGGTACTCACGGTTTAAGGGAAGACAGATAGTGTATACACCTACACCATTATGATTGATTCTCAGCCATTTCACACAAAGTCTCCAACCATTGGTTATGATAGTCACACAGATCCCAACCAAATAGTCTATGTATAGTCTATATACCGTTGGATGCCGGTTCCGTGGTCTAGTGGTTAAGTGCTCGCGCGCGAAACCAGTAGGTCCTGGGTTCGGATTTCGTACGGGGTGAGGTCGTGGATGCCCACTGCTGAGGAGTCCCACAATAGGACGAAACGGCCGTCCAATGCTTCCAGGTTTTCCACGGTGGTCTAGCTTCAACTGACTCATGATCTTAACCATAATCTATATTTATTTAATAGATTTTGTAAACTTTTGAATTGATGTTTGTTTTATTTCAATATCTTAATCATTCACACACACATTGTCTACTTAATTCCTTTTTTAATAGTTTCTATCATTCACAACTTGAAGATCGTAATATCAAATGGAATTTATCCGATTCATTTAAAGTACCATATACAGAAGTAATAGCTAAGAAAGCTAATGAAGAGAATAAAAATAAACCAAATGAAATTGCTCAATATGTTGCATGTCTTGGTCCAATTCAAATAGCTAATGTCTATTTACATTTATATATATCACATCCTGGTTGGACATTACGTAATCCGGAATTATTCTTAAATGAATGTATGGAAAAATGGATTGAAGTAAATAAAAGAAATCTTATATTTATTTGATTGATTGTTATAAGGGAGTAGTTTTTTCAATCTTTAATGTATACATTTGTGTAAATAAACACATACTCACATCTAGATGATGAGTCCAAACAAGGATGAAACATTCATTTGGGTTTTATTGCTCAGTCACTCAGTCAGTCAGTAACAACGTACAACTTCGTACATACGTACATTAGTTCGAGTTGCCACACCACATTAGCACAGAGATGCAGTTGTCGATTCAAATCACGTAGTGGTAGAGGCAGTAAGAGTATAAGCAGTAATCGGAAACATTAGGGTTTGAAGATGTTATTTAGAGAGTATAATCCAGTGAAATAAATTTGGAAAGAGAAAAAAGAGAGACAAGGAGGATTCAGGAGATTAGAATTTGGAAGAACACAAAGAGTGGATGCACCTGTGCCATTGAAAAGGACTTTGAGCCATGTTATTCAGGGTCACTAACCATCTGTTGCTATCATCTCGCGGATCGCAACCAGATAGTCTACACCTATCAACATGACTCAGTCCACTTGTCAGTGACTTCATGGATTTGTGCCATGTTTTGGTCTGGCCGCCCCTAGCTTTATTCCGGTCTACTCCTATACCACTGAACATCGCACGTCGAGGTAGTCGGTGGTTGGGCATACGTAACACATGTCCCAGCCATCTCAACTTATTGCTAATCACAATCTATCTATTCTATAAACCTGGGAGAATAAATGTTAGTGAAACCGCCTACTGTTATTACTACTATCCGATTCCCTAAATTGAAGTAACTTAAATGAAGGAACAGATACCTATGATCGAATACTCAGTGTATTCTTTGATCTCTAATGTAGTGTTGCATTCAGTTCACTAAATAGGAATACCGTTTTGTATAAAAATATAAAAGAAATATTTTCATTTTTGTAGTACACAATAGTTTTAATTACACAAATATGTCTATCTTTTTGAGTGGATTGTTTTCATACCGTGTGAAATCTGCATACTTACTTAGTCAGTCGATGAGGCTGTCAATCTTCATAGACTGAGATGGTTAAGCCACGTGTTACATATGCCTGAACACCGATTACGAAGACGCGCAATGTTGACTAGTATTGGGAATGGTTGGAAGAAAGTTAGGGGTGGCCAAACCAAAAAGTGGCATCAGTGCTTGAAGTCACTAACTTCTAGTCCTAGCTATACTGGTAGATGCAGACTACTTGGTTGGGGTCTGCATGACTATCCTAATCAATGATTGGAGACTCTGTGTGACATGTCTGAGAATCGATCACAATGGCGTAGGTTTTTTACGCTTTCTGTCTTCTTGTAAACTATGAGATCGAAACTGCTTTATATCTTCCTTTCTACTAACTAATTGTTTCTTTCTGTACTATATCCTTACACAAAATCTTTCGGTTATATATTACACCATTAAGTTAACTGCTTCTATAAATCCGGTGTTCATCGTGCTGTGATAATGAGCTACGACAACTTGGACCGATGCATGTATGTGCCTGGTCCTATGTTGTAACTGCCTGAATTAGTCTGGATTGACCGCTGACCACTACTCTTCAGCTAACTTTGTCTTGGGCTCTCTGAATCATTTAATGGTCAATCCACATTTGTGATATATATATATATATATAAACCTATGCTGACTATACCTAACTTGATACCGAAATGTTTACTAACTAAATTTCGTCAAGATCACCCAATTTGTTACACAGATACAATATTTCCAAACCATCGGATCATCAGTTTTTATTTCATTCTACTTTAATTTAAATGATGTTGAATGAAATGTAGTCATACTTTGTTTGGGTTAAAATCAATTGTATAAACTTGTAATTCATCATAACAACTGCGCGCAACGGGGGCGGCCAAACCAAAACGGGGCATCAGTGCTTGAAGTCACTAACTTCTAGTCCTAGCTATACTGGTAGATGCAGACCACTTGGTTGGAGTCCGCGTGACTATCATAACGAACAGTTGAAGACTCTATGTGACATGACTCAGAATCGATCACAATGGGGTAGGCGTATACGCTTTTTGTCTTCCCTTAAACTAAGAGATTAAAATTACTTTACATCTTTCTTTCTACTAGCTAATTGTTTCTTTCTGTATCATATCGTTATATGAATTCTACTTTTTACTGCCATCGAAGTAACTGATTCTATGAATTCGGTGTTTATCTTGTTATTCTAATGAGTGAGGTACGGTAACTTGAACCGATGCATATATGTGCCTGGTCCTACGCTGTAGATGACTGACCGTACTTCATTAATGAAGTTATACTGAAAAAAGTCTATAATCAAATCATGAAGTTACTCAATATACATTAATATAAGGAACAATTAGTATGATGTATTGTGTTATGTATGAACTGTAGAGATCCATTTATAGATAAATTCTTATGGTTATTTTGATTTTTTTTTCATGGGTTAGCATTGAATATAGTTACTCAGATGCATTCACGTATTATCTCCTTTTAGAGCTTTCCAGTGCTATTTCATACATACATTCTTTTCATTTCGTTTTCTCGAAACATACATTCAATATTTAGTCATTTTCATTATGAATTACTTAGTACTATTGTAGTGAACGAGAACACATGTGAGGACAATCAATTGTATGTTAATAGAGTTCTTTCATGAAGTGTGGAAACCATGAGTTCAATACTTCATTTGCAAATCGTCCATCAATTGTCTCAAACTTTATCGTTCCTTCGATTCGATCTTCCCAATGTTCTGTTCCCAAGCATTTCACTTGTAATTGGTGTTATGTCGATATACGTGGCATACACCACATCATTATTTCGATTACTTTACTGTTAATCTCATTGTACTGATTGGAATATAAAAACTTGAACTGATACACATTGTTATCATAGAAACCAAATCGACTATGAATAATTTGTATATTTCGTAATGAGTATTTAACAAATAGTTATATTTTTTTATAATGTTAACACACTGTGGTGCGTGCTACTTATATTAATATAAGTAGTATATGACGAGTTAAAAACATAATGTCTGGCAGCAGAAGATGGGGGAAGATCAAGAAAGGAAGAGCGGAAACACAATGCAATTCGTAAGAAAACGCATGAACAATGAAATGTGAGACAATGGATTGATGATTGCAACAGGAACAGTCCAGGTTGATATGATGGATTGATATTTTGCAAATTAACGATTTGCTATATGTTTTTTCTATTTTACCAACTAACTCTGT
The DNA here is from genome assembly GCF_000699445.3 of Schistosoma haematobium. NCBI lineage: Eukaryota > Metazoa > Platyhelminthes > Trematoda > Strigeidida > Schistosomatidae > Schistosoma > Schistosoma haematobium. Next base: position 18,291,225 of record NC_067202.1, on the reverse strand, counting down.
AATTTTATGCTAGATACATTCGATTGTCCCCACCCGTGTTCTGTTCACTACAACACTACTCTAACTGTAAGGTATCGTTTAACTCATCTCTTGTTGCGATGTATTTTTCTAATGTAGGTCTATTGATTCATTACAATAATACAAGTTCAACTGCATGTTTGGTTTATGGCTGTATATGAATTGTAATCTGGGAGTTGATAATTGAAAGCTGATTGTCACAATCACTTAATCCACTTTGTTGACATACTTTCGATGACATAGAAATCACTTTTTAACTGTATATTTTGTTTTCTTATTAAAGTACAGTTGCAATACGTCCTAAACTATAATGCATTAACATACTGATTATTATTTCGTAATTCCTATCCCTGTATCTCATATCCGTTTTTGCTATTTTCTAGGCAATACATCAATTACCAAATTCAACTTTATTAGTTAGATTACTAACTCGAGCATGTAAAACTGTACTGACTGATCGTCCTGGTCTTACGGATTCTTTACCTCGATCTGGTAATGTACATAGAGTTTTAGAATTATTAGCAAAAGTCGATGATCCAGAAGGTGCTAAAGCGATTGTCATCATTTTACATCAGATGTCAGCGAGTAAAGTAAGTTTTAGTGCGATATATTTTATTCTTAATGAAAAGCTTTTACAAATTTTCTTATTTAGTCACTCAAGTTAAATAGTTATTAAGTGAAGCATGGGAGTATAAGATAGTTGTGTTGTCTTAGTATAAGGTAGTTTTTGATACATACTGCTAATGAGTCTCGTCATAATAGAATCAATCAATAAGTTGTCCAATCCTCCCCGGTTTTCACGATATAAATTGTCTTGTAATTTACTTGTTAATAATAAGTTGACTGACATCATTTCATAGAAGGTTTGATAGTAGGAATAAAATGAATATTAAGTAACGAGGGGATTCGATAATAGTGTAGAGGATCACGAGTTCTGTTAGAGGTGTGAGGGCTATTGTCGATTTCTGATTGCCCATACCGTCGAAGGATATTTCTTATTGGGGGAGGACCTTAGAAAGAAACTGGAATATTAGTAGTTTTAGCGACCAGGAAAAACTACTGTGAAGCCCTTAAGACAACTACTTGAGGCCGGTCATACACAACTTATCTATAAGAAGTTTGTGATGTATTAGCTCCGTACTTCAGTAGGCCTTGCGGCCTTAGGTGGAAGCCTGTGGTATAAGGTGAAGACTGACATTTCTGGACCTAACCTTCATTAACCTTTTTTTCCTGTTGTGAGGTGAAAAACTGTTGACTGCTTTCCACCCTACCGTTCTGCAACCAGCCTGCCTGGCATGGTACAACCTAATGGAACTATTTACCCGACCTCTATAGCTTGAATAAGTCATTACTATAGGCAAACCCAGCTACGACGTAAAAATAGGAACCACTGTCAGGACCATTCAGTCACAACTTACAATCTGGTATGTATGTACATCGTGTACAGACCAAATCGCAACTCTACGGATCATTGTGGAACAATCAATTGAATGGAATTCATCACTCTACATCAGTTTCATTGACTACGAAAAAGCATTTGATAGCATGGACAGAACAACACTATGGAAACTTCTTCGACACTACGGCGTGCCTCAGAAGATAGTCAATATCATACAGAACTCATATGATGGATTACACTGCAAAATTGTGCATGGAGGACAGTTGACAAAGTCGTTCGAAGTGAAGACCGGTGTTAGGCAAGGTTGCTTGCTCTCACCCTTCCTCTTTCTCCTGGTGATCGACTGGACCATGAAGACGTCAACGTCTGAAGGGAAGCGCGGGATACAATGGACATCTAAGATGCAGTTGGATGATCTAGACTTCGCAGATGATCTGGCCCTTCTATCCCAAACGCAACAACAGATGCAGGAGAAGACGAACAGTGTGGCAGCAGCCTCAGCAGCAGTAGGTCTCAATATACACAAAGGGAAAAGCAGGATTCTGCGATACAACACAGAATGCACCAATCCAATCACAATTGACGGAGAAGATTTGGAAGATGTAAAAACCTTTACATATTTGGGCAGCATCATTGATGAACACAGTGGATCTGATGCAGATGTGAAGGTGCAGATCGGCAAAGCAAGAGCGGTATGTTTACAGCTGAAGAACATGTACAACTCAAAGCCACTGTCAATCAACACTAAGGTCAGGATTTTCAATACAAATGTCAAGACAGTTCTACTCTATGGGGCAGAAACCTGGAGAACTACGAAAGCCATCATCCAGAAGATACAGGTGTTTATTAACAGCTGTCTACGCAAAATATTTCGGATCCGTTGGCCAGACACTATTAGCAACAACGTACTGTGGGAGAGAACAAACCAGATCCCAGCGGAGGAAGAAATCAGGAAGAAGCGCTGGAAGTGGATAGGACACACATTGAGGAAAGCACCCAACTGTATCACAAGACAAGCCCTCACACGGAATCTTCAAGGCCAAAGGAAAAGAGGAAGACCAAACAACACATTACGCTGGGAAATGGAGATAGACATGAGAAAAATGAACAATAATTGGATAGAACTAGAAAAGAAGGTTCAGGACAGAGTGGGTTAGAGAATGCTGGTCGGCGGCCTATGCTCCATTGGGAGTAACAGGCGTAAGTAAGTAAGTAATGTACATCAATTCTAGTTGCCATACCCTATCAACATAGAGATATGAAGTCATCAGGCCAAATCCCAGAACAGTAGAAGTTGTAATGAAATGAATAATGATTAAAAAGATTAGCCATCGAAGATACGATTCAAGATCTAAATTAGTAAATTAAAAACTAAAAGGGTTCTGAGGAGTTTGGAATCTTAGAATTAGGAGGAAGACAAAGAATGAATGCACCTGCACTATTGCAAACGATCTTGAGCCATGTCATTCAAAGTCTCTAGATATTAGTTGGGATAATCACGTGGACTCCAACAAGGTAGCCTATACCTATTAACATTTATAAGTCCAATTGTCAGTTACTTCATGGACTGATTTCCTAGCTTTCCTCTAGTGAACTCCTAACACCAAATAACATCGCCCATACAGGTAAGCGGTGGCTGGTCATACGTAATATGTGTCACAACTACCTCAGTCGATGGAGATCTACTACCTCTTTAGTCAATTTTCTATCCTTACCTACTACCTTATTCCCAAACCAGACTCAGTAGTCTAGCACTAGCAGCGCTTTGAAGATGCCTATAAACGAATATTGATAACCCACGAATATCCTCTTTTCTTAGCGGCCATATTTCATACTCATACAGTAGGAAGGAGCGAACTACTGTGCAGTTAACATATCATTTGGTTGTCAGAAAGGTATCTCGACTACTCTACAAGTGACGCAAGTTCTATAATCACACTACCCTACTTTATAAATCATTGCTTAGTTACTGAATTGTATTGATATTTTCTTGAAAGTTAGAAGGAGAGCTGTATTTCACAATACACGAACATAGCAACATCTTGTGAATTATCATATACGAGCACAGATTATCCATGAACCCAAATAATGTGTCGTCACTGTTATATCCGTACACGTAAACAACCATGGAGACAAATTCGATTAAGAAAATATCGAAATTCCAGATCCAAGGAATTGTAAAAGTATCAGAAAGTTTCTAAAAATCTGATATTGAAATCAGTTTACATTCCACGTGTGATGTATGACTGAACACTGATTACCACGACGCGCAATGCTGACTAGTGTTGGGGATGCTTGGAAGAATGTTAAGGGTGGCCAAACCAAAATGTGACATCAGTCCTTGAAGTCGCTAACTTTTAGTCTTAGCCATACTGGTAGATGCAGACTACGTGGTCGGGGTCCGCGTGACTATCGTAACGAATAGTTGAAGATTCTATGTGACATGGCTCAGAATCGATCACAATCGCGTAGGTGTATCTTGAGTGCTGTTAGAGGTATGAGGGCGGCTATCACTTCCCGGTTGCCCGCATCGTGGATGAGTTCTTCTGTAGGTACCTGAAAAGAAAATTGGATTAGAGGTGGCCTTAATGACCCGAGAGCGTGACCGCAGTGCCCAAGGGACAACTGCTTGAGGTCGGTGACATACGACATTTTTATGAGTGGTTTTTTGTTAGCTCCGTACTTGTTCAGACCTTACGACCGGAGACGGATATTTGTGGGGCAAGGCGAGGTGTGCATTTTTAGGGTCAACCTTTTCTAACCGTACCCCTTCTCGTGGATGGCAGCATCGTTGTTATGCTGGTTGTCTGAAGGAAACACCTTACTGCTGTCACACCTCTGTACATTCAGCAGTACGACTTCGCCTTCGGACCTTGGGTTTGTTGCTTTTAGTCTTACCACTCTTCAACCGACCTGTCTGACATGGTAGGACCTTGAGGGACGGTTGTTCCAGCTAGTATAGCTTGGTTGCTTCATCACGTTAAGCAAGCCGGACCACCACGTCAAGGTAATAACAAAGGTCAGGACGTAGGTGTATACTCTGTTTGTTTCCCCTTAAACTGAGAGGTTTAAATTACTTTATATCTTACATTCTACCAACTAATTCTTTCTTCATGTATTATATCTTTATACACAATCTTCTTTATATTACTACCATTGAAGTAACTACTTCTATGAATTCGGTGTTCATCTTGTTGTGCTAGTGAGTGAGGTGTGTCAACTTGAACCGATGCATTTATGTGCCTGGTCTTACGTTGTAGCTAACTGACTGACTACAAATTATTATTCTTATCAACGTGTCTCTGGTCTACTAATCTAAACGAGAAAAAAAGTCAATCAACCATATGATTCACAGTCAACTATACATGATCCAAAATAATAATGAAATATAGACATTGACATTCATTAGTGTATTCATTGTGTATTTGTTTGTTTGCTTGTATTTCATTTCTTTTAGTTATGTGTACAATCAATGTCAGAAAGTAATACAATTAGTGGTTTAATTCGTATTGTTAATCGTTGTATTGGTGAAGAATTAGGTTTAATTGGTGAAACATTATTTTGTCTATTTGATACACAATATTCTGATCCATTAATTGAACAAGTAAGTAGAAGATTTCAGATTATATTGTGTTAATAATTTATTCTATTGTACTTTATAAAAATTAATCGTTATGTTTCAGGTTCGAGCTCCGTATTATCTACTTCCATCTAAACATCTACTCGATTCAGATTGAGACTAAAGCAAATTATAACAATTGTTGCGAACTGGATAATAAAAGCACCCGTAACACGGGTGATTGGAGAGCATACTGATGCCTACATAGAGGTGGTTATGTGCATCGTGCCGTAGGTTACTAGTATTCGATCATAGATGTCTTCGAAACATTGCTCGTATATCATGGGACCATCGAGTAAGTAACACAGTTGTTAGGAAACGGGTACTAGGTAAGGATGGCAAATCAATTGATGAAGTGGTGAAACTTCATCAGTTGAGATGGCTGAGACACGTGCTACGTATGCCCAACCACCGACTACCTCGACGTGCTATGTTCAGTGGTATAGGAGTAGGTTGGAAGAAAGCTAGGGGCGGCCAGACCAAAACATGGCACAAATCCATGAAGTCACTGACAAGTGGACTGAGTCATGTTGATAGGTGTAGACTATCTGGTTGCGATCCGCGAGATGATAGCAACAGATGGTTAGTGACCCTGAATAACATGGCTCAAAGTCCTTTTCAATGGCACAGGTGCATCCACTCTTTGTGTTCTTCCAAATTCTAATCTCCTGAATCCTCCTTGTCTCTCTTTTTTCTCTTTCCAAATTTATTTCACTGGATTATACTCTCTAAATAACATCTTCAAACCCTAATGTTTCCGATTACTGCTTATACTCTTACTGCCTCTACCACTACGTGATTTGAATCGACAACTGCATCTCTGTGCTAATGTGGTGTGGCAACTCGAACTAATGTACGTATGTACGAAGTTGTACGTTGTTACTGACTGACTGACTGACTGACTGGATCGTGTCGTTATCCATGAGTGGCATTTTGTGGACTCAACAACCGGAGTGCACACAAACAATATTGAAGCTACGTGATCGATACTGAAAGAGTTTTTCGTGAACTTATCATGGCTCCAGTGGTCGACTATTATGGAGTCATATGGATGACTTCTTTTATCGTATACATTATGATTTCAGAACCTCTGAACCTCTTTCTAACACACAATTACAGAATCTCTTTTAGAAAAATCTGAGAATCATGTAGTAAATACTTCATTTACAAAATGTCAATCAATCGTCTTAGAATTTATTGTTCATTCGTTTCCATACGAATCATGCTTTGTTCTCGTTCGCTTTTCTTCAATATTCTTAACCTTCTGCTGTCAGATATTTCACTTTCAATTGATGATACATACTACTTATATCCATAGAAATCAGTAGCACACATCACAGTATGAATTCATTTTAATTCATAATTTCTTATCAACTGTTCTCACAACTCTGTTCATACTAAAATGTCACATTGACACATGATTATAATATGAACTCAAATGAATATTGAAATGATATTAGATTAGGAAATAAAAATTGATTTAATAATAACTAAAATATAATGAAATATGACAGTAGTTTAGTGAAGTTATTTATTTGAACACATAAATATCGGTACAAAGGAGCACTGAATCCATATGCGAACCACACAAGTCACTTGATTTGTATGTGGACTTTGATACTTCCCGGTTGCCCAAACCGAACCAGATAGTTTCCTTAGGCGGACACACCCGATGTCTTCGATTTAAAGGTCTAATCCACAAGGCAGTGGATCAACGTCAGGAAATGCAATCCCATGGTAGCCGGTGACCAATAATTGATTCATACGCCATTCGTTCCCTCAGGATCCTGAAGCCTATGTGCACCATTGGTTTGTAGTCAGGATTTTCCAACTCCTTTGGGTGGATCCTCCATATCCACCCAGCCGGTTACAGAGACGGACATTCGCTTTCCATCCTCTCAATTTCGTAAACAACACCCCCACCACGAGAAAGCTGCGAGTAGAACTTCCCGAAAACTTATAAATTGGATGTATTGATCAGTGTAGAAGTTGTCAAGAAGTTTATATAAAATTTCAATATACAAGTGATAGAGTGAGTGATCAATTGACAAGTATTGACAATTCATAATTGACTAGATGAAAGTTTTGAAGAGTTTGCATAAGTTTCGAGAATTAAACAAGCCTACTAGTATGAGACGGCCGTTCAGTGCTTCCAAAATTTTCAATGATGGTCTAGCTTAGGTCGACTCATGAATCCAACTGTTAAAATTAAGCAAATTTTAAACAGATGAATGAAATAATCGTGATAACGATGATTGCATAACAAAATAACCACTAATAAACTTTTTTGATTAACTTCATGAGTCAATCGAAACCGGACCACCATGGAAAACCTGGAAGCGCTGGACGGCCGTTTCGTCTTATCGTGGGACTCATCAGCAGTGCGATCCCGCTCGTGAGATTCGAACTCAGGGCCTTCAGTCTCATGCACGAACGCTTAAACTCTAGACCACTGAGCCAACCGGCATCTAACGGTGTTAATGTCTAACCTCAACCAATCCGCGATATTGCGCAACTATCTTCCATTGTACTGAGGTAGATACCCGTCTCTATCCAACACAGATTAGATCCACTGGTCACGGCTTCTCACTAGAATTCCGAGAATTCCACATGAAGCTAGTCACTTGTGAACACATTGTACTTAATAAAACAACGACTATAATAATAGTAATTTATTTTAACTATTCTGTTTTTAACAGCTATCAGTTGGACAATTATCTTCAGCTTTCCACTTTTTCACCTCTTTTCAGTATCAGATTTTAAATTTATGACAATCATCATGATTGTATAACTTAAGTAAATGAAATTGTCGAAAAGAAAATTTTCTTCGCTGAACTGCTTTTTTCCTTCTTTAATTATTGGTGACTTGAATTACAGTTATAATCCAAATAGATTTCTTTTCGTCTATTTAGTTCAACTCACTTTCATTAAGAATGTAATACAAAACCATAGTACGATCGCCACTTGCTTCTACTCTGAACGTCTCAAGTCACTGAGCTTTGAGGTTTTCAGTACTTTAAACAAGGAGTTCTGATGTACTGACAGATCCCTTATTCCTATACAGCTACCTTTCAGACCATGGTGACATTTCACAGGTTAAACACTTCTCCGCTTTTTCCGCCTCGTACCAGGGTCAGCATTTAGTGAACTTTTTGAAAACCACAAGGATGGAATCCTTGGAAGATGCTCACGCTACTGGAGTCGATGATATAGGGTAGTGATACCGATTGAATGATCATCACTAAACTTCGATATTTCTAACATGGTAATGGCATTGGATGTCAGTAATCTTTTGGAGACAGCGATGACTAGATACAAAGCGTTGTAAAACATTCTCCGCTCAAATGGGTCAGTTTTCACAAACATACAACAAACTTGCTTTCACTTACGCGTTGTAAGCTTGTACTTTTACAGTCAGACTGACATCGCTACATTGTTGAAGATGGTATGACTCCATCTAACTTTTACTATATCTTTGATTAGTCTCATTATGCCAATGTGGTATGGCTTCTTGAGTCAAAGCACAGGCTCTACGTTGATGATGAGTGACTAACAAAATAAGGCAGAAGTACAGTAAACTTGAAGCATACAAGGTGAAATACAAAAACTTTACATTACCTCACCATATGCATTATGCGACGAAAACACTGTTGAGAAAATATATTGTCGATATTTAAAATGTGTGGTCACTTAACTGATTATATTGTTGTGGTTATTTGTTGTTCATTCTCTCTCTCCCTATTTTTAGGCTTTAAAACATGATCTTATCGGTTTTATATTACGTATGCTCCAAAATGGTTTCCCATCTTCAGTACGAGAACCCGGACAAACTCGAGCCTATCTCATAAAGGCATTAAAAGCTATGCAATACAGTGCTGTATATGGTGCTAAGGTAATTGTGATAATGTACACATTTTAACAAACTGTATATATACCACTCTGTCGAATAAATTCACGAATCATGGTTAAGATAAAAGGGCTTCATTTGACAAAATTAAGAGTATGTCTTTCAATCTTATCCACTTCATATTACTGGCAATTTATTCAGAATTCTGTTTTACTATCTCCGTCTACTGAATTCTCGGGCATTGATCTCCTTCCAAGAGATCCAATTATCGACTTAGAATACGCAGATGATATAGTTCTGTTCGTTGAAGACGCTGATAAAATGCAGAGTCTCTTGGTAGCACCGAACAGCAATGCCAGGATGTTTGGGATGCGTTTCTATTCCTCTAGATGCAAGTTGTTGCTTCAGGACTGGCCTTCATCAACACCTGAATTAAGGATAGGGAATGAAGTAGTCGAACGCGTTGGCAACTTCACGTATCTTGGAAGTCTGATCGGCCCAAATGGGTTGGTGTCTGAAGAATTTCCTGCACGAATTCAGAAAGTTCGTTTGGCTTTTGCCAACTTACGTCACCTATGACAGTATAAAAACGAGAGGTCTTTTACGTCTTTTTTCATCAATAACAAAGTTCAACGCTCTCGTTTCTTTTCTTTTATATATTACAACCACTAAATTAACTACTTCCATGAATCCGGTGTTCATCTTGTGCTAATGAAGTATGGCAACTTGAACCGATGCATATATGTTCCTGGTCCTACGTTGTAGCTGACTGACTGTTTCCACTGTACAATTGATCACCGATAGTTACCAGAAGTTCGACTTTTGAGATGTCACATTTCTCGACCCTTAATATTTTGTTAGAATGATGTACACAGGAAATTTTCCCCGAATTCATTACACTAGCAATCATTCGGACTGTAGGAAAACTAAATGTCTCTTACGTCTTTTTTTATCAATAACAGAGTTCAACTTTGTTGTTTCCTTTTAATAACTTCTACGGTCTTTACTCTCTTCATTGAATCGTTTGATCCAACTTAAAATAGCTTTATACTTTAGAGTATTTCCTCCCCAACTTCTTCTGGATTCTCCGAGAGTTTTTCTAAAGTTTCACCAACAACCTTATTAGCACAATTTGTATATTTAATAAACAAATCATATATGACATTGATGATTACAATACTAAACATGATAAATTGAATTGTAGTTAGATAAGTATCAACTAGTGAATTATATTTCAGTAATCGAAAATGCTCTGGATGAAGAGCTTAAGTAAATCCCTTATATCAATAGCTTTATAAGTCTTTGACATTTGATGCTGATCGCATTAGTTTTAATGAACTTAACTAACTGAAGGTGCTCGATCATGCATCCGCATCAGATCACGAGTGGGTACTCTATCCTCGACCTCTCCTACAACCATTAACCAGCTTAGATCAGTCACTTCTCGATATATCGATAGACTATCAAATATATCTTCGAATCTCTTCGTTTTTGATTTCACTGGGTTAGTAGTACGTTTCGACTATAAAAGATGTGTTACTAGTTAAGGTGCTGTCGAATTCCAAACACTTGTAGAGCATCTTGATCCTACTTATCTCCTTGATTTTTCTCCTTCTTTTGTCTTTTTTTTTTAAAGGTGACTTCAATTCTTGAAACATATCCTAATTGGGCAGATTATCGAGATCAAGGTCATTCTTTATTTATCGCTAATGTACCACAATCAATGACAACATATTTAACAGCTGGTCCAGCATCAGGTAGTTTACATAGTGGATATTTAACAACATCACATGAAATAACTCCGTCATCTTTATCAAAACCTTATTGATGAAATAAAATGATCCATTTCATCATTTATTCGTTCAATTATATACTTGTACTCAGGATAATTCATCTTCATTGTAATTAAGTGAAAACAATCTCTTTCTCTCTCTTTTTGTTTTCTTTTTGGAATCATTTATTACTATTCCTACATTACATAAACATGAATACACATCCACACACACACTGAATCTACTGTCGTGTATACATGTTTTTACAGTTTGCTCTTCAAATGTCTCTACATTAAGTGTGATGGTATTCATGCTGATGTTGATACTGATGAGAATGAGAAGGAGGATGACGACGATGATGATGATGTTAGTACACTTGTAATTACTGATGATATATGATTAGATAGATATGCATGATTTCAATCATTATGTAACACTAGAAATTCAATCCCACCACCACCACCATTATTATTATTATTATTATTATTATTACTAATTTGTATTGTTTTAATATTTAAGTTGCTAAGCATTTTTCTTATGAATTATGATTATCATTATCATCATCACTCAATGTACAGAATAAAGTAAAGTAGATAAAAGGAAACAAAATTGCAATTGTGTACGTGTGTGTATGTGTGTGTGTGTAGGAGGGGTGTTGTTATTGTTTTGATATTTTTTAAATTGTAAAACAAAATGTATTTTTAAATCATTTCAATATTCTTTATAATAATAAAACGATTGTATTTATTATATGTAATAATAATATTATAATCTCTTTCTTACGGTTATAACCCAGCTATTCCTATTGCTTAGTATTCTCGGACACTGATTCACTCGACAAGTTCCCCCCACATTAGAACACGGTTGAATAGGAAAAGAGATTATATTTCAAATAACAAGGTTAGATGGAAGTAAGAAGCACAATAGGGAAAACGTTAGTATATTTATAGTTTTTCACATGAGAAGATTTCTAGAGAGCTTCACAAAGTATTGGCTAACGCTGATTGGCTAATTCTTATCCAATCAGCGTGCAACAAAGCAATCGTGCATTGAGCATGCTCTAATCCAGTCTATGTCCCCTTAACAAATAATATAAATATGAATACGTTTAAAGAGTGTTTGCTTCTTTGTTACTTATTACTGTCTTTAGATTAGTCCTTTTTGTAGGCTAATGAAAGTGGATGTTAACTATTGAAATGGATTATGTAAAGATTCAAGTAGACGATTTTGACTGGACGAGTATTAATTTATTTTAATAGTTAAGAATTACTTATTTATGCATGTTACTTCTCGTGAAGGAACATAGGCCGCTCACCAGCATTCTCCATCCAACCCTGTCCTGCGCAATCCTTTCCATCTTTCATCTTTTTCATATCTGCTTCTATTTCCCGACGTACTGTGTTCTTTGGCCTTCCTCTTTTCCGCCTTCCTTCAGGATTCCAAGTTAGGGCTTGCCTCGTGATGCATTTTGGTGATTTCCTTAATGTATGTTCTATCTAATTCCATCGTCTGTTCCTGATTTCCTCTTCAGATGGAAGCTGGTTTGTTATCTCCCACAGTAGGTTGTTACTGACGGTATCCGGCCAAAAGATGTTGAGTATCTTGCGTAGACAACTATTTTCAAATACTTGTACATTCATGATGATTATTGTAGTAGTTCTCCACATTTCAGCTCCGTACAGTAGAAGTGTTTTGACGTTCGTACTGAAGATTCTGACTTTGATATTGATTGATAGTTGTTTTCAGTTCTATATGTTCAACTATAGGAATGCTTTCCTCGTTTTGTCAATCCTCACATTTACATCTGCATCAGATCCTTCACGTTAATCGATGATGTTACCCAAGTACGTGAAGGATTCTACATCTTACAGAGTTTTGCCATCAAGTATGATGGCGACTACATAGTATTAATCCACCTTTTCACTCGGTATTTCAGCCGATGAACTCAGTTCATGATAAATGACATTGAGTAATCGCATGGTACTACCAATACATATATGTATTTCATTCGACTTCGTATATCTATTGTGGACTAATCAAGTTAATATAACGTGGAGGTAAAAGCTCGAGTATATGGGTATGATGGATTAAGTTGACTAGGCTAAATTCACAATAAAAATAGTAAAAATTTATAATGTTTGTCCACCACAGTGCAGTTAGAATCAAAGAATACGTAAACGTACTTCGTTAATGCATATAGTTAGCTGATAATCTTTAGTGTTTTCTTTTAGTACATAAATGTGGTCGAGTTAAATTTATTTTTACACTAATCAAAGTAGCTATAATATCTGATTATCACGATATGGTGATTCAGATTCTGCATTAAGCTCAAAGTTTGACTTCAATTTATGCTCTGATGTAACACCATTCCTCTTCATCTGTAATGGACTTCCTCACCCACATTGGTGATGTATAGTCAGTTAAAAAAAATATGCGCTCATCATACGTTATATAAATGTAAGTATATCCTTATCAGGATACGAAATTGAAATTTTTGAAACTACAGCATTCATAGAACATAAATCGTATGAGTTTATATCAGGTTCTTCTCACTAGTTGTCATACTGAGTTTTATTCAATTAATTTTTTGTCAAACGTAATCAAAAAATTTTACTGAAAGACCAGTATTAATATGTGTGAAAGACTGTACAAAATACAGCAGACTTTTGCTCTCCACAAATACTTGAAGTGCATTTTACAAACTGGAAGTTTAATGGTTTGCATTTCTCAAACTTTTGTTATATCCTTACTCAACAAAAGTGTCATTTTCTATTCGAAGTATCTGTCCTAAGCCTAACATCCGGTAGGTTACTTTTTTTGAATTTGTTGTATGTATGTATGCACGTTGTCTTCCTTTCACAGCTATAAACGTTTTCTTGGATCTGTTTAACAACTCTACTATTATTACTCTAAATTCTTTTTAATTATAGAAAGTATGATGCTAACATTATTGAAAATTGTGTATTATTGCATTTTTTGAAGAAACCCGAAATGGTTTCTTCACAACACTTATGTACCCATAAGATGTTTGTGAATAATAATAATAATATAAATGTTGATGATTACCCTGCCATCCTTGCTTAAAGGGGATTTTCTTCTTCATGGCCGGAGTATAGCAGAAGCTCCCCTGACACTAGTCGCTGTTGTCCAATTGCATCCAATGTGTTTCACTGATCCCAAGCACCTCTAGGCTGTATCTTCTCATTTCTGCAGCAATTTGGAAGACTCCCCAGGTCTCCCACATTGTACGAACATTCTATGTACCTAAATAAATGGTTAATCTGGTTGCCAGAAGGGGCATCGGCCACGTGACTTCCGAAGGAACTCAGCTTTCATCATGAGGCGTCATAGTTCTTTTAAATGAAAACCTTCTGACTCCCGGGGCAGAGTTTAAATGATTTGAATGATTTTTTTCCAGTTGGCGTCCTTTAGCGAGTCACTTTTCTACGGGATGGGGTCGCTAACCCCATACCCACCCCTCCTCCTTCATCCGGGCTTGGGACCGGCAGTAGCCTCTGGAGGGACTCCAGGAGGAGTTATTGAATGTAAACATTGTTGTCGTGAAGAACGAATCTGTTTGTTGAGGATTATATCAATACATATCTCATTTTATTTTCTTTCTAGCATGAATAATCAATATAGTAGTGTTCCTACTATATTTCAAACAGGAAGACTGAAATATATCTGTGCAATATGTCAAATAACTGATTGACCAACAGCACGAAACATCCACACATGTGTAATGTTCAAAACTTGTGTGTTATCACTCACATAAATAACAGAAATTAACATGAATTTTAAAGTATCGTTATCTGTACATGGAATAGGATATCTCATATAGATATTCGGTGAAATTTATTTCCAATTTTCTGTTTAACTATTCTATGTGATGTATGAAAAACACAAAACGTTTTATGGCAGGTCATCTATTTCCACCTTCATATTATGATTAGAAATTGTTCCGTGATAGAACATAAAGGTTTCAGTGGATATGATCCATCCGACGAAGTAAATGTTCACGTTCCTTATGGCAGTAGGTCCACAGATATCTCAGAATAGAACTAGTGAAAACAATTTTAAATCGGTTGACAGATATTTGTTGATGTATAATATAGTGAAGTTGAAACCTTCTACAAAAGATGGCAGTGAAGACCGTGTGTGACCATTATTGCGATGCGTAAGTTGTTTCACAATAGTTCGATTATCGTTTCATAACAGTGAAGTCACTGTACACAGTTTGACGTAATGGAATCATCATGAAAAAGGAAGATAGCACTAGTTTACAGTATAAAGTATACATTTTAATGATGATATTGGAGCGAAATTCACGGAGTAGCTTTACGATAGGGAGCGAAGATATTTTCTCCGAAGCTGATTTTCAGATGCAAGACGATCTTAATTATAAGCCGTAATTTATTTATAAACAGACGTTTCACATTTCGTAATTAGAGCAATTTTGAGGCTTGATTTTGAGCAAATTAACCAATCTCCATCATCTTAAAGAATGGTACGAAAATGTGTAGCTTAATGGCGACGGGTGCGATGCATATTCACTTGTATTGTAGAGCAAGTGAGAATATAAATGCTTATGATTTGAATGAAAACTGAGTAGCATGTTGTCATATTATGGAAAACGGTTAAGAGTGTGTGATTGAATAGCTGTGGAAATTTCATACACATAGTTTCCTTTATCATTTTGAAAAGAGCAAGAACAAACATTCTAGCAGAATAGCATGAATTCATTTTTATTTCGTTGGTTCTCGTCAGCTGCTTACAACCTGTGATATTTGAAATCATAATTAGATAATGGGTTTAAATCACTTACAGGAAAGAGTTTGATTGGAAGTTATATTGAAGACATATTCGTGTGGTATAGCAAGGTTGGAAATAAATTTAATGGACTGAATATTGTAAATATATACCTTTTGTGATGAAGGAACATTGTGACAACAGTTCAAACGGTTAGAAACAAGTAAACCTTGATAGGAATAAAATGAGTAGAGTTCAGTTGATAGAATAAGATGGTTGGAATAAAACTCAATGGTGTGATAAATGAAAGAAAGAGTTCAAAGCGAAGGAGAAATATTAAGATATAACAAAGGAATAATAATCACCAAGGCAAGGAAAGATTAATAACCATCTCCTTTTGAACACATAAGTCAGGCTTTTGGCGCCTGATAGCAACTACTTCAGCAAACTTCAGAAGACTGGAGTTTGGCGGCTTACTAATCACCTTGAATGATTGCAGGGTATCGACCTGATGTCCTGTATCAAGATGTTTGGTGATTGTAATATTTAGAGTCTTTCCTTCTCTTGTTCTGAGGCTTTTTGGAACATGTTTAAAAAATCTGAGATATGCCCCCCTTTCTGTTCGGCCAGTGTAGCTGCTTTGACAGGTACACGTAAATTTATAAATACAATTGGCGGTAACATGAAAAGGATGCTTATCAACCTTTGATTGAGTTACTGAGCATGTTGTTTTATGCAGAATTTGAAGTTTGGCCGCCGGAAATGATGCATTCAGAAACCTGTTGCATTATTATTGAGGATGTCGATTGTGAGTAAACATGTCATGTATGCAGTACAGTTTCAAAATTAACAAAGAATATTTGGAATAGAACTCTCAAACAGGAAAGTAACGTAAATGTCAAGTATCTGCACGATAAATACAAAAGTGAACAAATTGTAAATAGTCATTTGTCATATCACCAGTACACACAGAGATCGAACTTAAAATGATTAACTTTAAAGTACTTCTTTACCAGGATCAGTGTTATCCAACGTTCTCGACAGCTGAATACTTCGTTTTTGCGAATTTGCTTGGTGGGGAAACAAGTGAGTTAAGGTTACAAAATCTCCCAAGATGCTCAACAACATGTCTAAGGAATGGGTAAGATTCATTCTCAGATAAGCATGGAGGGTCATGTTTCGAAATATGTCCAAACACTGAAAAATTGATGGACTTAATTGGTTTGATATTAGTTGGCAGTAATCATATTTGCTTTCAATGCAATAGTCACAATGTATTCATCAAAATTAAAAAATGACTAAACTCGTTTCGTTTTGTTTCAAAGTCGTGTTGAGATATTTTGCTGTATATCATCAGTTATAAAACTGTCGTTAACATGTGAGACTGAGTTTTGATATGACATATATGAAGAATAGCTTTTGGAGATGCAGATGTTTGCCTGAGTAAGTGAAAAGCCATAAAAATGTCACATATGATTTTAGCATATTAACTGACATAGACTGTGTTTTGAACGAAATGATTTTAGGATGCCTGGACAGTAATGGAATATCAAGTTTTCATTGAACATCTTGCTTATGCACACCGTTGATCATCCTGTTAACAAAACGCTTCTTACTTGTCGATCGTTGATGTCTATTCACCCTATCAGAAGTAGTAATCATATTATCACATCATCAATGCTAACTGTTTTGAAATGCTGAGTTGGGCTAAACAGAGCACAGCCACATTTCCAGCATTTAATTAAACTTGCATCACCCAGTTGTTAAACACACACCAATTATTCTACATTTCGTATAAAGCAGACTTTTTGATTGTTTCTGAGTCATTTATTTGTTTGTATGCTTGTCAATTTTTAAGTCAGCGTATGTTGCTGCATGCTCATCAATTTTAGTTGTTGTCACAATTACTCAACTTGTTGCTCCGTCTTACTAAATAACTGGAGCATCACTCGTTTTCAAATACAATTTACACGTTTGACATCGTATCTAACTGAATTGGTTTACGAAATATAAACATCCGAAAAATTCGTATTCAATGTTCTAAATGCCTACTGTTACCAATACGTTTTGATGATCAAGTTTAAACAATATGAGTAGAATATATTCCCGTTTATTTCATAAAGGATTTCATCAAACTATTACAAAATGGCATGATTTTCGATTGCTTCATCAGAACTATATTAAATATTGGCCACAAAAGATTATTCTGGTTTAATTAATTGTTCGCTATTCGTAATCGTGTGCAGACAAAACATTCATTATATCCATTGTCATCAGTGTTACGTCCAGGTATTTGCTCGTTCCCTTATTGAAGTACACTATATCGATCTATTTGCAACTTACGAACCCAAATCAATATTAGAACGAAACTCCAATTTGGGTACCAAAGTTTATTCGCAATTCACAAACAGTCGACCAAAATGTCGTCCTGACAACAATAATTATAAAGATTACAAAACAAACCATCAATTTTGTAGGTGCCCGGAGTAAAAACTCCCAATTACCAAACCAAAGACAAACAGAAACCAAAATGTCTAAAAATAATGATATAAACAAACAAGTTCAGAATTTAAGTAAAATAAATACATCCAAAAACACAGTGCAATTAATCATATACAATAAAAAGGTTTTAATCAGTCAAATGTCTTCAGTTCTCTCGTGACAATCAGCAAGACAGTTTTTATGAACTTTCATGTTTTATTTATCGGCTTGTAGTAGTATTTATTATTATTTAAGTTGTTTCATAGCTCTTATGCACCAACGTTTATACTTCCATCTTAATTTTAGGAAAACATGGCTAATGTAAACAAACTAGGTGTCATGTCAGTCATAAGGTCTGCTGCTTCCAGTATTTTCATACATCATGATGTTCGTTTTTACTCACTATTTCAGTAAATACGATTTTCAGTATACAGATATCTCTTCATTCATTGTAGTATGTTTGTAGTTGTATGAAGTGAATAAATATATCTTGTCATGAAAGGGTTTGGGGGTGATGGTTATCAAAAATAATATATATGACTAGTTCAAGTGAGAGCTTTTACAGTTTGTGAAGTATTCTAAATATAGTAGATCATCTAGAGTAATGGTGAAACTCCATGTTTATACTGAAATGAAAATTGCAGTCTGTACCTTGGTGAATGTCTTTCTTAAAGCTCATGGTGTTTCAAACCCCCAATCTGCAATCACCTGGCAGTAGGCCGTGGTTTTAAGATCATAGCTCAAATCAACCCCAAGATCCTCCAGCCGAACTGCAAATACAGGCAATGGGTGCCGTCGAACGATCTAGACCTTGCAGATGATCTGGCTCTCCTATCGCACACGCATCAACAAATGCAGAAGAAGACGACTGGTGTAGCAGCAGCCTAAGCAGCTGTGTATCCTAACATACACAAAGGGAAACGCAAGGTCCTCCGTTACAACACATCATGAACGAACCAAATCATACATAACAGAGAATTCTTCGGATGATATAAAAACCTTAAAATATCTGGACAACATCATTTATGAACACAGTGGATCTGATGCAGATGTGAAAGCGCGGATCGATGAAGCAAGAGCAGTGCATTTACAGTTGAAGAATATTTGGAAGTCTAAACAACTGTCCACAAACACCAAATTTAGAATTTTCAATACAAATGTCGAAACAGTTCTGCTTTATGGGGCGGAAACCTGGGGAACTACAGAAGCCATCATCCGGAAGATACAAGTGTTTATTAAAAGTTGTCTACGCAAAATACTTCGGATCCGTTGGCCCGACATTACCAGCAACAACCTACTGTGGGAGAGAACAAACCAGATCCCAGTGGAAGAAGAAATAAGGAAAAAGCTCTGAAAGTGGATAGGACACACATTCAGGAAATACAAATCACCATGTACGTGTACACATTATACATCATTGAATAGCACTCAGTTAGATAAGTAAGACAAAGCACGCCCCATTGAAAAATATCAATCCGTTCAAAAGTTATGAAATAAAATTTGCTAACAGTAGTGAATCATCAATTCACAATTAACATGATGAATTAATCACAGCTGAAACATACAACATACTTGATGTATTGCACAATGCTTAGACAAGATTAACTTTACAAATGGAATGATGAATGCGATGTATTTGTGAAGTGAATTTATGTGAGGTACAATTCACGACAACCATGATTGAGAGAACAACAGTGGACGGGGAAGGAGGAGGAGGAAGAGGATTGAAATGTATCAACTGCATTCACCAATCAAAACATGCTCGCCTCTTTCACCATATGGAACACATTGTTGAGGAGAATAAATGGGTGAAATAGTGAGATCGTTGAGATTGGATAACACAGTTCAAATCTACAAATAAATAACAATTATAAGAAGTGAGATTTCGTCATCAGTTGTTTATCAAAAACGATGACACGATCGACGATCTCAAATATTTGAAAAAGGTAAGAGAGAAGGGACTTCAAAATGAATAGAAACATCGACTGAGCATCCATACAAATTACAAACATTACACTTCGAATGTTTATCTTGTATAAGCAATGTTTAATACATCACGTATGTCTAAGCATTGTGCAATACATCAAGTATGTTGTATGTTTCAGCTGTGATAAATTCATCATGTTAATTGTGAATTGATGATTCACTATTGTTAGCAAATATTTGTCATGTTAATGCAAATGTAAATTTCATGTTATAATTAACCATCCAATGTGCAGTTTTAGTAACAGTTCTCAATTAGTTAGTTCTAAACTTCATGCTCTCCCTAACTAACTGATCAGTCAATCGATCAATTGAAATCCTTGATATGTGTGTAGATCTGGTTAGCTGTGTGAGTGCGAACAGTCCTGTGATGAGGTAGATCAGTCTCGACAATCTTTCTGCCTTTCATGATGTTGATCTGTTTGTGAAAAAGCGAATTTGCATGGACGTGTTATGTGTAGATGTATTGTCTGGTATAAAACTGTTCATTTGAATATGTGTAATAATTCTGTGTAATCGAATGGCATTGTCTTTTAAGGATAATTCTCACATATGGTGTTGATGTGTATTTGTTAACGCTGAGATTCGCCATTTTGTTTGTGTTTAGTGTTTCGATACATGAGTTGATAAATCAACGATTATCATATTCTTTGTGAGATGAAGTGAACTATATGGTAATATTTAGTGATACTTGATGGAAAATTCCTTTGATGAATGAAAGAATGTTGCATATCATTAGTTACTATTGTTTAAGACCCTTGTAAATCTGTGAATCATACAATTCATTGAATCCAGTTGAGTTAGCATAGAATTTCAAATGGAAGACCGAAATATTCCATTTGTTGAGATTTGTCTTGTTTACTGGAACATCTATATGTTGGTCGTTTCTTCATATTAGTTGTATCTCTAGTTTCTAATCACTAATCATTTGTATTCATTCATCTATTCGATGTTCCCTTTTCATCTTTACAATCACTTCCAAACATTACTGAACAAGCACAATTGGACACTGTTTACCATGGACAATAAGACCAGAGAACATTATGTGTCCATTTCTTAATCACAAACTGATATTAATTTGAAAATCAATGAAGACTAATGATTTGTTTTGTCGTTGTGCGATTGTCCGTAACATAGTACACATGAAGAACATCTGATACTTGAAGATCCAATAATTGATCTGAGGAAAAGTTGAACTCTTTCATTGACGACCGATCATTGTATTCCATATCAAACTGTGATGTATTCAGAAAGCGGATACACTTTTCTTTTTCTCTTAACTCAACAATTTTCATTTGAAGTTGTACACTTCACGTAACGACTGCGTGCACAGTTTATTCTGTGCGTTTATCCTCAAATGAAGTGTGATTTCATGTTTGATAATGATATTGTAATTCGGGAGAGTGTTTGATCGTTAGACAGTTGATTTCACAGTCAAATGAACGGCACATTTATTGTTTGAACTACATGTTCATGTTACATTTAGATATTCAGTATAGGACAGCTCATTTTATTTGGGAAACTGTACACTGTTGACAACCTTGAGTGATTTAATAGCCATTCTGGAAGCGTTGTTTGGTTACAAATCCGTTACAATATAGCAAAATTTAATAACAGTAACCGAACAAGTTTGTTTGTATTAATTAAACGTTACATATCATATTATCGCGTATGGTAAATGGAAGTAGTCGTGTTTACATAGGCTTATGTATAAATAAATAATAGGTGTTGTGTTAGTTTTGTGACTTTAGGTTATCATCCCATTGTGTTTTGAACATCAACTGATATCTGCTATAATTCAAAATGTTTGAGGTTATGTTCTAACAGTTCGTTCTGTAAATTACGGTCAAGTTTATCAAATTGAATTGACATGTGATATAATGCAATACCTTCCCACTTTCACATCTACGAACTGGAGGATCTTGTGGTGAGTATTACACAAAACATGAGAAATTAAATTAAAGACAAAAGAAAGTTAGAAAATTAAAACTAATTTTATACAATAATACTGCACATGAAACAAATTCCCTGATTATTTATTCAGTGCATATAATTGATACTACTGAATACTTATAAGTAGATGCGTGAAACCCTGATAATTTCATAAACATTAATATCGTGACAGATAAATTCTGTTCCTGTGAACATTTATTGATTGACTTTGAATTGTCCTATAATAACTTTACTCATTTTTTCTGTTGATCGGTCAATTTTTCACCGTTTCCTCCCTGTTTTGCCGTGATATCACCTTATGCCCTATTGTAAACATGCAAAAATCATTGATGATAAGACTTTGCTACCTTTACTTTAATTTTGGAACTATAGTCGCCTGGAATCTCAGTCAGTTTGTCAATAAGTCAGCTTTATAGTGATTTCAACTCAAGCGTGGTGACTTTGTCTGTAAAGTGTCCAAGATGTAAAATCAGGTTTTTGTAACTGTAGCCATACAAACGTTTGAACCCGATTTATGTGTTTACTATCCATTTGTACTTTCAATCAACCTATCTTATTACCATTGATTTATCTAGTGGATTGATACGTTTCACAGTGCTTTATTTTTTATGTTTGAGCATTTTCATCTATCTACTTATCGAAACTCGTTCAAATATGAACCCCTTAACAAGTGAATATGTGGTTTGAATTTTCGAAATGTGTTGCGCCAATATGACAAAGTTGAGATAAAATTTTGTATCAGTATAGGGGTTGTAGAGACTGGTCATTTTTGATTGAGATCACGAACCTGTTGATGTAAGACCACCATTGAAAACCTGGAAGCACTGGACAGCCGTTTCGTCCTATTGTGGGGCTCCTCAGCAGTGAGCATCCACGGTCCCGCTCGCGAGATTCCAAGTCAGGGCTTTCAGTTTCGTGCGTGAACATTTAACGTACTGGACCACTGAGCTGGCATCCAATGGTGTCTAACATCAATCAATCCACGAAATTGCGTGACCATCTTCCATTTTACTGAGGTAGACGCCTGTTTCTAACTGACACGGATTAGCTCCACGGGTTACGGTTTCTCACCAGAACTTCAAGAATTTTCTCACGATCTGATCACATTATCTAAACGCCAAAAGCTGTTAAAATTAAAGACAATTGAGTGGACGACATAGGACGAGCTCAATTCACAAGGCTTATATCAACCTGTTATTTATGGAGAAGGAAAATCACATTAAATACATTATTTGCACATCATCCTTTAATTGTGGTTTACGTGCATCATGATTCTCTTAATTCAGTTGTTATTACAATGGCTTATTGTGTTCTTTTCTATCCTCTTCAATTCTATCTTCTCTTGGCAGACATTCCACATCTGACGGAACGGCCGTCCAGTGTGTCCAAGTTTCCCATGGTGGTCTAGCTTCAACTGTCTCATGATCTTAACCATTGGAATAAATATTTATTGAACTGTATTTCAGATATTCAATGATGACGTATTACGTAACATCACTATTTCGACTACTTGTGATTCGATGAAGTGAACCAGAAGATAATCATCTTTCACTTCTCGATATCCAGTGCACTGATGAGTAAAAGTGTTTTGTCAAATAATCATCAAAGCATGTTTGACTGAATAAATGTGAAACAAGAAATAAGGCAATTCAATTTTCAAGCATTATGATGTTAATGCTTATTAATAATTCACTTGCAGATCACGTTTCGCATGATCTGTGATCTAAATTTAGAAAGTTCACCTCAAATTCTATAAGTTTGACTGAAGTAGTTTCAATAGATTATTGTCTTTAGATGTCTGTTTTGAAACTCTACTTCTGTTAATTATTATGTTTCATTAAGCGAAAATAGTTAACTTGATCACATTAAAATTGAAATCAGAAATGAGTTGAAAATGGTTCCATTTTGATGGTATGTTAATAAACAAAAGAGAAAGAACCAAAAAAATATTTAGATCATAATAATAAAACAGAATAGAAATTTCACAATAGATCCATCTTATCAAACAAGCGAATTGATCTTATCAAGTCTTTGATCAGAAAACAGTCTGGTATACATAACTTACATACTTACGTCTGTTACTCCTCGTGGAGCAGCACAGGTCCCTCACAAGTATTCTTTTTCAAACTCTGTTCCGACCAATCCTTTCCAGTTCTTTACAACTGCTAATCATCCTTTTTGTATCTGCTTCTATTTCCCGTCGTAATGTGTTCTTTGGCCTTCCACTTTGCCGCTTCTCTTCAGAATCCTAAGTTCGGACTTGCCTCGTGATGCAGTTTGGTGTTTTCTGTAATGTACTTCCTATCAATTTCCATCGTCTTTTCCTATTTTGCTTATCAGTTGGAATCTGGTTCGCCCTCTGCCACAGAAGGCTGTTGCTGATAGTATCCGGCATAAATATTATTTATGTAACTCACTTACATTTGTCATTGTAACTGCAAGCACTGCCTGCGAAGTCTTACTTACCCCCCTCTTATGGCCAGGATGTTGTTTACGAAAGTGAGAGGACGAAAAGCGAATGTCTGGCTCCTTATCCGGGTTGGTGGACATGGAGGATCCATCCAGGTGAGTTGGAAAACCAAAAGTGCACATGGGTTCCAGGATCCTAAGGAAACAAATGGCACATGAACCTATCGTTGGTCACCGGTTACCGTGAGATTGCATCTTCTAAAGTTGCTCCACTGTACTGTGGATTAAACCTTTAAGTCGGATGCTCCGGGCGTGGCCCCTAAGAAAACAATCTACTTAAGTTTGGGCGGCGAGGCAGTATCCCAGCCCTCACATTAATCATGAGGTTTACGTGGCTCATATGTATTTAGTGCCTACTTGTACCAATGTCCTTATGTTTAAATAAATAAATATACTTAACAGACTAATGACAATGCTCTTTATGTGTGGTTATATAATTGATATTGATAGAGTAGAAGAAAATATTCAGAATACAAAGTTATTTAAATGTTAAGATGGATAGTGGCTAGCAGTGGAATCCAGGACGCGCGTTTCGTCCTGTTTTGGACTCGTCAGCTGGATGTACCTGCATCTCAGAGTTGATGTTCACTCTGAGACTAAAGCTTATACAAGCTTATACAAGCTTATAATACTTGTAAGTTAAGTCAATATCGAGGCATACGCACAGTGTGCACATATGCCAATAAGAGACTGATCAATTTCAGTCCTAAAACACCAATGGGAAGATTCAAGTAAAACAATACCAAATGAATTATTTAAATGTTGTTTTCAGGTGACAGATACGAGGAAGATATTTCGAATTAATCATAATTGTTCATTTACTCATTCGTAATGGTAGGTAATATGAAATAATTAAACGAACTATGATTGCTCATCTATTCACTTCACTTGGTGTTGTTTTAATTATCTTCTCATTGTTATTAAGGACTGCGATTGATCAGTCTCTTGCCGTCATACGTGCATCCTGTGTGAACCGCCTCGACGTTGTCTTAAGTCACAAGCATTCTAATCAAAGATGGATAGTGGCTATCACTGGAAAGATACAGGCAAACAATGCCAATGAATTTAAACTTCTCGCCATTGTATTAGCAAGTGACTATCAGGACTCAGTAGCTGAGTGGATAACGCGATGGCGTTTGAAGCGAATGGTACTGGGTTGGAGTCACAGAGTGAGCATCAACTCTGAGATGCAGGTACATCCAGCTAACGAATCCCAGATAAGTCGAAACCCGTGTCCTGGATTCCACTACTAACCACCATTCATCTTTACTTATCAAGTTCATATATTCAGTTTGAATAACACTACTATATTATATTTGTACATTCCTGAGAGTTGGCGAATATCTATCCAATATAAAATATGACTTGATTTAATTTAAATGAATCATTTTCTTTTGTTTTATTTCACTAATCATTGGTCAATCAATAATCTTCACTGATGACATAATAAAAGCACGGGGACAATGAGAGAGAGTACCGAGAGAACCGATTGATCGATCGAGGGAGGTTCCATTAACAACGTACCTTTCAATATTACTCTGCATAGACATGTTCTTCTTGTCTATTCATTCACTTCCATCATTTTGTAAGTCGAAAATGATCTTTTATTGTATGTTCGATAAACAGTTTTTTGTTGTTGGTATTTTATCCAAACTCAATGTAATTGAACACACCATTATAGAATGTCTTAATGAAATCTGAATAGTATACAGTATATAATTCATTTAGGGAATCTCAATCAATCGTCCTTCAGTTTCATAACGATCACATTCTGTTGACATTTCATTTTTGTTTGATGGTATATACTACTTATAACTGTTGACATTAGTAGTATACAGAACAGTTTGTCCAGTTTATTTCTATCATTGGGTCATTGATCCTATAAATTTTGAAATAGTGTATTGAATAAACTAACCTGTTTAATTCAATATCTGAAATATGTGATGGGTAGATGCATGAAAGACAAATTATCACGCACGTTAAACATCATCACAAATTCGTAGTTCGGAACTAATAGGGATTATAAGTGAACCATTGAGATTTATATATTGATTTATTTGAACGCACAAATATTGGTAAAAGACGGGCATACAAGTCACTTGATTTATGAGTGGACTGTGATACTTCCCGGGTGCTGTGACAGGAGCAGGCGGTTTTCCTAGGGGAACACATCCTCAGCCTTTAACCTACAGGTTTAATCCACAACACAGTGGAGTATTATTATTATTATTATTAATGGCTTTATTCAATATTATATTTTGGTACAATATAGAATTCTCAGCACAGTAATGTAAGGAGATGAAGTTTCGCGGTAGACGGTGGCCAATAATCGGTTCATATGCCATTTCTTACCTCAGGATCCTGAAGACCATGTGCACCATCGGTTTAGAATCAGGGTTATCCAACTCTTCTAGGTGGACTCTCCGTGTCCACCAACCAACCCAATTAAATTTAAAATATAACTGTTTTGTATGCTACCGATATCAACAGATATAAGTAGTGTGTATCATCAATCGAAAGTGAAATAACTGACAGCAGAAGGTTAAGAGGATCGAACAAAAGCGAAAGAGAACAGAGAATGACTGGTATTGAGACGAAAGAACAATCAAGTCTGAGACAATAGATTGACATTATGCAAATGAAGTATTTACTGTATGGTTCTCAGATTTCACTAAGGTGTTATCTTATTCTGTATTCAAATACATTCGATCGTCCTTATTTGTTTTTTCGTTCATTACATAACTACTACTACTACTACTACTACTCCATATGCCCGTTACCCCTCACAAAGGAGCATAGGCCTCCAAACAGCATCACTACATAACTCCTTATAGCTAAATCACCTGCTAGTCATTTAATGTAAATGTAATTTTTGTTTTCAGCTGATTTTGGATATGTGAATAAAACTATTGAAGATTTAATAAAAGAAAACACAGGTAATCAATTGAAATAGGTTACATATTCGCAATCATGCAGTGAATCATTATTTCAATATCAGAAAGGGTTTTGTGAATATTATGGTAAATTTAGTAGTTGAGATCAATTGAGTCAGTTGAGATAGTAACTGAATGAAGACAATGGTGGATGTTTCGCTCAATGTCTTGGATTAGTTGAGGTTAGATATCAACACTGTTAGATATTGGCTCAGTGGTCTAGAGGTTAGGCGTTCCCGTGAGAGACCCGATAGATC
Source organism: Schistosoma haematobium (assembly GCF_000699445.3). Taxonomy (NCBI): domain Eukaryota; kingdom Metazoa; phylum Platyhelminthes; class Trematoda; order Strigeidida; family Schistosomatidae; genus Schistosoma; species Schistosoma haematobium. The sequence goes on along the minus strand of NC_067202.1, from coordinate 18,263,745 downwards.
CTAGGTTCGAATCTCGTGAGGCGGGATCGTGGATCGTGGTCTAGCTTCAGTTGATCCATGAATTCCACCATTAAGATCATTTTTTAAATAATCAATATGTTTGTGATCAATCATTTTTGAGAAGTTTGCTGCTAATTCTATAGTTGGATGCTATATGGAAGAGTATGATTTTTACTTGAAATTTTTGTTCGATGAGTATAATTAGCAATCGTTTTTTTGAGTGAAATATTCAAGTCAATATTTATACTTACTAACTTACTTGCTTATGCAAGTTACTCCTCATCGAGGAGCATAAACCGCTCACCAGCATTCTTCACCCACCTCTGTTCTTGGCTAACCTTTCCACGTCTTCTTTTCCTTGTCTGCTTCCAATTCTTGATGCAGTGCGTTCTTCAGCTTTCCCCTTTCCCGTTTACTTTCAAGATTTCAAGTTACCACTTGCCTCATGATCTAGTTTGATGATTTTTGTAATGTAGTTCCTGTCCATTTACAATATCTTTTCCTAATTTATTTCGTCAATTGATAGCTGATTCATTGTCTATTACAGTAGGTTAATAATGATGGTATCTAATCAATGAATAATTTGTATAGTAACTAGAGAATTGATTAAATAGGAACAATTATGAATACTATTTCACTTAGCAACATAACTTCTAATTGTCATTTCTATAGTAAAATGATCCATGTTTATAAGCTTTATATTTCGAAATTTAGATCTGTTTCCTATGCTTGAAAATAATATCAGAACAATCAATCATAAATTGAAAGAACAAAATGGGTTATTAGAAATTTTTTTATTTAAATCACTATTTAATCACTATGCAACCCAAGGAATAAGTAAAGTGTAATTGTCTTTAAAAGACAGAAGAACTTTAATTTTTATCAGTAGTGATGAAGAATGTTTGTGGTGGGAGGAATATGCTGCTCGACAGGAGTAATAGGCTTATGTAAGTAAGTAAGTAAGTTAGTAAGTGTGGAAGTAAGTACGTAAGTAAGTAAATAATTAATTGTGGAAATAAGTAAGTCAATAAGTGTGGAAGTAAGTAAGTAACTAAGTGAATAAGTGTGGATGTAAGTGAGTAAGTAAGTAAGTAAGTAATTAAGTAAGTATGTGTGTAAGTAAGTCAGAAAGTAAGTAAGTAAGTAAGTAAGTAAGTATGTGTTTAAGTAAGTCAGAAAGTAAGTAATTAAGTAGGTAAGTAAGTAAGTAAGTAAGTGTGTAATTATGTAAGTAAGTATGTGTGTAAGTAATTAAGAAAATAAGTAAGTAAGTAAGTGTGTAAGTAAGTGTGTAAGTAAGTAAGTAAGTAACTGTGTAAGTAAGTCAGAAAATATATAAGTAAGTAGTTAAGTAAGTTCGTAAGTGATATGTCTTGTCGATTGAATGCTATATTGGTTTCCTAATCGTCTCTGGAAACCCGCAAGATAGAACTACACAGCGACCTGAACACCTGCGAGAAGACGCAAAGCATGAGAGAAATACTTTACTGCAAATTTCGTTTTTGTACAGTAAACATGGGTATTTATAGATTTTAACGTTTATTAAACCAACATCATATTTCGACCAATCAGTTGACGACGTATTATGCTACTGACCAATGGTAGCACGCCACGTTGGAATTCTAGAATGCCGCATCATGCTCTGATTAGCTAGGACTTTTCGGCTTTTTTGGGCCTCTGGAAGCTCTGTTGAAGTTCTCCGAAAGCCGACTCAACACCCCCCCCCCGAATAAGATTTCTTTCTAGAATCTACTTGTAGTTTGACAACTGGGTTGCGGTGGCGTCTCATTATTCTTGTCGTCAGCCTTGTCCGAGGCTTCTTTTTGGTGTGCTTTGGCATGTGTAGCATTGGTGTATCTAAGATTAACTCCAACGGAAAATTCGGCCGGTTATTTCGAGACTACATTGTTCTTTTGTTTTTATAGATTTGATTTATGTGTCGAATACATGTTCCAAAAATTCCTCGGACTCTGTACAGAAGGTTTCCCAATTTTGTACAATTTCTCCTTGCTCCCATCGCTTCTTCACGATATATGATTTAATGAAAACTTTTTCGCCAACATTAAAAATCCGGATATTTGGAATGTGATTGCCTTCATCCATTAATTTGGATGGCAAGTTGACGTTGAAGACAGTTCGAATACGCCTTTCGAACATGGCTTCAGCAGGAGACTTGCTGTCTGGAACATTTGGGTTCGGGTTGGGTCTGTACGATATTAAAATTTTGTGATTGCCTGTCCAGTCGACGGTTCGCCCCCTCCTTCCAGTAATGCTAGTTTAAAAGTGTCCACAAAGCATTCTGCTTATCCATTTGAATGCGGATGACAGGGTGGAGAATGAACATGAATTATTCTGTTTATTCTACAGAAACGCTTAAACGAATCTGCGGCGAATTACGCGCCCTTAACGATTACCAAGGTCTCTGGTACACCGAAACAGTCACTCGGGATAAAAAATATGTGGACAGTTTCTGATGTTGTACAATTTGGCATGTTATATATATATATATATCTAAATCTATATATCTAATTAATATGTATATACATGATATTAATCGACAAGATATAAAGGGATACTACCCACAACTCTCGGTCTGAAAAGTCGGACAAATGAAATTCTCGCAAATGCGATGAAAATGATCTTGGTAGTGTTGTGGTAGTATCCAGACAGCAGACAATGGGTTTTAAGCTTTGTTCAATCCCTGACGCTTCAGACTGGGCTACTTCGTTTACTACCCTACATGTGTGTGGTATACTGTATAAGCTAAATTGCTTTGTACAGCTGAACGTCTCATATCACACCGCAGGTTCACCATTGATACTGAGAATGCTCCAGCATGAATACTTTGGCAAGTTTGCTCACTGCTCATACGTAAAGTTGGTTTGCTGGTTAACCGATTCCATTGATACATCTTGCATTTGACTAATACATCTGATAATGTGTTGTAAGTTATCAAAAAGATATTTGCAAGAGAAATCCCACACAAAGTGAATGAGCGAAATCGGTTGAGCTGTTCAAAAGTTATGGTGAAAAGTGTGTTGACAAAATTGGCTATCTCGGGCATTTCTGTATGATTTTGACGCGCGGACTTTCTATAGGATGTTTCCGGGCCACATTTTCTTTCATAACTTTTGAACGGATTGATATTTTTCAATGGGGCGTGCTTTCTCTTACTTATCTTATTGACTGCATCTATATATGAATCCATGGTTTAAATTTCGTCGTGCATTAGGTGATAGAGCGGTACAGATACATCGCATTAGAATTCACCGATTACCTAGGAGTATTTATGTGTATGTCGATAGTGAATCGATCCTTTATTAGCTTGTAAACACTGTAATATATGATGTCAACCATACAGTTATCCGATACTAATTACCTAAACGAAGTAAAAATAATAATAACGCCAAAATTGTTAGTTTGCCTACGATTCATCTCCTTTTTTAACAATAAAATAGCTATATGTCACCGTAAAAATAGTTATTCCAGGCAGCATAGATATCTCGATCACAACTTTTGCTTCGATCTGCTGAACGTCAAAAAACTATCAGGATTGCACTACCAATAAATATAAGCATTGCACTCATTTAAATACAAGAACTTGGTTTGAAGAACCACAAGTGCTCACAGTGATCAATTCTTTATACTGACTTTTCATGTTTCAATATGTTGGTTACAAATTGATAACACGATATTCTGTGGTCAGTTCATCCAATTTTTAGATGTACTAACCATTCTGTATTTGAAAGAGATATTTTTGGATTCTTAAGTGTATTGACATCTGTGATGTCCATGTGGGTCTATTTCATACTCGTCAGCTAGGTCTGAAACGATTACATAACGTTCAAAACAGTGATTCATTAACCATGCCATGGCTGGTAGACACAAACTCTTGGGAATGATGTTCATCAATATATATAGGATAAACAATTTTATTACATTCAATCAAATCTATGTAAACAGCATTAGTGAACACATTAAATGTGGCAACATCTCAATAAAGTACTTGATTTTTGCTCTTCTTCATTATCTTGTAGTGACTCACATTTACCACGAGAACACGACTGGTTTAATAAAAACAATTATTCTTATAACCAACTGTACCAGTGTTTGTTTTAATGTGCTTTTGTTTGACTGTGATAATGGCAGCTATTTTGTGCTTCCATTATTATTCACACACTTTGATCGTGACTTCTCGCGAATTCGGTTACGTTCTGTAACCAAGCTTGTATCCTGGCACGATCTCTGTATCGTTTCGATACCACGAGATCGCCAGTAAATATATCTCGATTTGGTCCATTACCTGCCTTCCAATATTTGGCTTCTCGGAGATTTTATGGATTTATTTGGTCACGTTCAACCTACGCCTTCTGATCTACTTGGAACGTCTTTCTCTGTAACGGTGTTCATAGTTAATCTCAACTCGACGCCACGCTACAATCTAATGAGCAGGTCCCCCACAAATAGATTGGTCTCAATGGTTGGTCTGTACACATATATGTAACTGTAACAAAATAAAATGTTTCAACTAGAGAAATTTAAAATTACTTTTTTTGAAGAACAGGGAGAAAGGGAATTCAGTATTGACAAAATAGGTTCAACATTGTCTTGTGAAATTTGTAAGTAATGTGTGAAGATGACTTTCATCAGGAATCAGCCGCCAACCTTAACAGTTGCAAAATTCGATAAGCGTACAGGAGTGCAGGAAATATTTGATATTCAACAAAAATTTCAATAGAGCACAACACGAATATGTATATGCAAAAATCAAAACGGGATTTTGATATAGGTGGAAAAACATTTTCATCGCATTTGCGAGAATTTCATTTGTCCGACTTTTCAGACCGAGAGTTGTGGGTAGTATCCCTCAATAACATGGCGAGTAAGAGCAGGTGTAAATCGTCAAGTACAAATCTCCATGTAGGTGTACACATTATACAACACTGAATAAACCACTCAATTAGATAAGTAAGAGAAAGCACGCCCCATTGAAAAATATCAATCCGTTCAAAAGTTATGAAAGAAAATGTGGCCCGGAAACATCCTATAGAAAGTCCGCGCGTCAAAATCATACAGAAATGCCCGAGATAGCCAATTTTGTCAACACACTTTTCACCATAACTTTTGAACAGCTCAACCGATTTCGCTCATTCACTTTGTGTGGGATTTCTCTTGCAAATATCTTTTTGATAACTTACAACACATTATCAGATGTATTAGTCAAATGCAAGATGTATCAATGGAATCGGTTAACCAGCAAACCAACTTTACGTATGAGCAGTGAGCAAACTTGCCAAAGTATTCATGCTGGAGCATTCTCAGTATCAATGGTGAACCTGCAGTGTGATATGAGACGTTCAGCTGTACAAAGCAATTTAGCTTATACAGTATACCACACACATGTAGGGTAGTAAACGAAGTAGCCCAGTCTGAAGCGTCAGGGATTGAAGCAAGCTTAACATTGAAATGCCGGAATTCTGCTACCAGTTTGTAATATATGTTTGTTGTTTCGACCATGAAAGGAAGCCAAAGGGTGATGATCTGGGAGTAAATATACAATTAACTTTTATTAGGCTGAATTTTTTACAGATCATGTTTCACCACTCGCAAATTTTTGTTTTTTTGTACGGTATGATGTCAACTGGTACCTAATATGTTTACCCTTACGATGAAAAGTACCTGCAAATTTTCACCTTCATATTCGAATTATTTCTGGGCAACTGTCTTCCAGTTTGAGTGCTGCATACTCCCTGAGAAACTCTATTTCTACAACATTCGTAGTTCCAGAATAATTTTCTCACGCAGTAAGTTCAAATTAGACACTGGTCTTTCTAAATATACCTGTTAAGCTATTATCCGTATTCTCTATTTCAGTTAATCAGTGAAGACATGTACCACGTGCATCTGCTGTATACTTCCATTTTACTCTAATTCTAACTGTTATATCTTCTGAAAAATAAAATTGCAATATGTAGCAAATACAGACTTATTTGTTCATGGGATTTTTAGCAGGACTGTAGTAATATTCTCACTAAAGAGCTAACCGAGTGCGTAGACCAATCTGAGGTCCAATATAGGGTGCTTTTGAGTTACTAGTGTTCCATTAGTGCGGGTAGGGGCATTGCTTGCTTATCATATGGCATTTGAATAAGGAGCTATAAGATTAGACACAGGTACGGTTAGGATGTGTAACGCGTGTCCATCCATGAGCTGCTGTGACGACTCGTGATGGTTAGAATAAGTTATGAGAGCACCCGAGTCTGTAGGTTTCCCAAGAAAATAACGAAGATATTTACTAAGTCACTAAGATTTACCACAAATGAACTAGGTGCTGAGAGGCTCGTGTATCACAAGTTTCTTGCAACGATTACGTAGATAAAACAAAGTAGCATCAGATTTAAAAATTTATTCACGAACTTTCATTAGAAATGGAATATCAAACAAAGGTTTAAACCAAGTTCCCGTTTCAAAGTTGCATTGGTAATGTTAAGCTGCAGTCTTTTCTGTTCTTTTCCAAACGAAAGGGTAAAAGAAGCAACTCAGAAAATACTGGAAGTGGTTGTGAGACTAGGATGGACGTTCAGCATCCCTTTTACAATCTGCTGTTAGTTGGGTCTCCCGTAAACAGTCTTTAGGATCTGTGAAGCTTCACTCCTGTTGCATTCTAAATGAGAAAATAGTAATCAATTTAGTCAGGAATGCTGAATAGATAAATGACCAAATTACATGCTTTTTAGCAAAGAATTTTTTGCAGTTGTAATTTACCATGGATTCATGAGTGCTAGATCAGGTCAGCTACTATGACTTGTGCAAAGCATAACATGGGCTTAGTACCGTATCGCAATGCCTTTATTATTTTCTTCCCATTTAAGTATCCCCATGAATCTGCGTCTAATTTAACAGGAAGACATACAAGTAGAGTTAGTGTCTGATAAACTAAAAGTCCCAGTTGTCGAAAACATTCTTAACATTTGTTCACAGACAGCTGCGTTTAATTGAGACACAGAACACTCATCTTCAAAGACTGTTTACTGCTGTTTTGCGAGCAACTGAAAGCTCAGACGCTTATCAGTCCTGTAACCGATGTTATTGCTGCAGAAACTGTTTAATGACAGTGATCTTGAAATATGGTCAGTGATAGATGTAGTCTAGGAATAAACACCAAACATACTTAAAGCTATCAAATAATGTGTGACAGCAACATTACCAAAAGCATTTTTTCCGATTTTTAATCAGTCTCATTTGAATCAGTATACTCATTAGAAACAGGCAGCTCGGTCAGGCATCCGTACCAGATCACGTGCAGTAACGCCGTGCTCAACTGCTACTGCAATCGCTAGCCAGATTAGATCAGAGAATTCCGATATATTGGTTATCGCCAAATATTCTCTTCCGATCTCCTTGACTCTGTCTTTTGATTTCTCTTGGTGGTTACGAATTATATTAGAAGGTGTTACTGGTAAAAGCGTTGTCAAACACTGAATACTAGATCTGTTTCGTTACAGGCAGTATACTTAAGTATACCATAATTCTTTCGACTAAACTGAATTATACGACAACCAATAATACTAAACTAAGAAAGTGTCATAATTATTGTTTCATTTGTACAGAGATGTTGCTCAAAGTAGTTAAATGGACATAATTCAGCCGATAAAACCAAAACACGAAATATAGGCCAGTCGAACTTACCTAACAGAAGACAAAGGATACATATATTGCTTTCACACTGAAGACAACAGTCACTTGTTCATAAAAACATAGTTTACAGTACAACAAACCTTCCTTCAGTAACATTATGCACTGACGGTCTATCTGGAAACAATCAACTATGAGATTAAACTCACTATGACTTGGGACATCACTCCAGCGTGCAATGAATGCATAGTGTAACGCAGTCAGACGTGGCGAATAAAAATTAAAACGGAGAAAAATTAACAACACTTTTTGTTTTAGACTAATAATGTAGAACGTAATGAAAGAGATGAAGAACGGATTACAGGCAGTAGAGCGTCAAACTTGATGGGCTGCCCTAGATCAACCTTTAAAAGAGGGTTGATGAAGCTAAGATCTGGGTTTGAGAAAAGGTATCACTTAACGACTACTGACTATGAAAACTACAGTTCAGTTGGTGTAGGAGTAGGCATCGCCGTAGCTACAGAGTGACGTAGACGTACTGACCCACAATCAACCACTCCTTCATGTATCTGCGTCCAGTGTTCATAGAGTACAGAAAAAGGTATAGTTTACGTTTCTTTATCAACAAGTTATGGGTGGTGCAACTGCGAAAATGTCTACATCTGTTCATCTTTCAATAAAGCACCAGCTAGACAGAGTTGTAATTGAGATGATGAAAAGAGTTGACATAACTGGGAAGAAGGTGAACTGAATTCTGGACTTTTTTGGATGTATAATTCAGATCCCTCCGTGTCCGTCAAAGTGTACTAAGTCGTTACCATAGTGTGGAACCAACGTTTCCGGAGGCAGGAGTATACTACTACATTGAACTGAAAACAGGTTTGCAGAGGATTTCAGAACATTGGCTATGCCAAGTCAGTTTCAGTAAACCGAAACCGCAACTGAACTACGGTGGCCTGTCTTTATTCCAAATCTCTAACCAATAGTTGTGGTCAATCCACACTCTAGATAAAGAAGATGACGTCAGTCACTTACGCACGCCACGTTTCAAATGAATTTGACATTCAAGTCTAGGTACTGCCACTGCCGATCTGGACTTTGGATCCGTAAATTAAATAGTGAACTAAGGATTGTCACAATTCAGATAATGCTCAACCATCCTTGCAAAGGATATATACCTGTAAAACCTTCGAAACAATGAGCGCTATTTAAAAGGGACAGTGGTATTTTTCTTTTGAGTATATTTCATAGTAACGATCGTTTAATTACGCATCAAGACTATTGTTTTCGCTTTGATTGGATTTATTTTAGCTAAAGTGGTCTCCAAGAGTATCGCTTTCTTTCTTAAGTAATTTATCACATGTGATTCTTGAGTGCAAGTAATAAAAGGGGTACTGGTGTTTTCTCCCTCGTCGAATACATTTTTAAGTATTGTTTGTATCCAAAGGTTTAAAGGTCTTTTTGTATCCACTAAAGTCGAATTTTTTATTGTTGTCAGCTTAAGTAATATTCAAACAGATTTTTTGTTTTTCTTCAGTGTCTATCACTTATCAACCCTTAAAAGGCACTTATTCTAGAGATCAGTTTTTGCTGTTGTTCTTTCTGTGAGATCCCAAACAGTTTTGTGGTGCAAGTAAAACATCGTTGTATCAGATCTGCATGCTATTTCCCTGTGGATGATTGTGTGCGTTGTGACAACAACCATACGTTTAGTCATAGTGTGTGCACCGGACTCACACTGACCGCACATAGAATATGCTGTAAGACATTATCCCGTTGACTGTGCAAAGCAAGATGTTCTACAAGTCTCTATAGATTCATGAGGTGATTGAGCTGCTGAAAGTGGTTAGAAAATCACCCTCAGATAAACAGACAGCAGTAAACAGTCAGAATTCAGTTTTTGAAGGAACAGTAAGCGTTATCGTGAGCCCAGCCTTGGATTTGAATGACACCGTCAAGGTTGACCCCAAATAATGAAACGGATAACAGGCACACAAATGCATGCATCGCTACAAAAAATAAGAAAAGCACATCGATAAGAAACAAGTTATAGGGTGAATGATTGGCTTACAGTCACACCCATAAAAAGAAAAATAAGCAAACAGAGTAAGACCTCTGTGTTCGACCTCGAAACGGACAGCAGGGAGGAGATTTTAAGAACTTAAATTCCACAGCGCATTGAGACTGACTTTGCTGTCAGGTCAATCATTATTTCTTATCTAAGAAAATCTTCCGGTAAGCAGCTAAAAGTTCGGTTTGAGCAAGACCTCAGCCACATTAAACCATTAATGTGCAAGCAACTCCCAGAAACAGCTTCAGAAGTTAGCATCTGTAAGCTTGATTGAATAGAACAAAAGGTGGGTTCTGAAAATACTCAGAAAATCCTCCTCTTAAAAGTGGCCTTTGCTTCGTCTGAAGAAAGATACCAAATCCAGGAAAACTCAGGCAAACTGACTGGATCCGGAATATACATCTGCGAGAATCTTAGCCTGGTTGACCATAATGAAAGATGATTGGCAGAAGTAGAAATAAATGAGAGTAGCAGAAATGGTGTAAAAAGCTCTAACATAAGGGTTTTCAGATTGCAAACGTTTGGAGCAAAACGATTCTTAAACCACTCTGGGTGGTAAGTGAAAGTTCCCCACAGAAATAAAGGCGGGCTACACAAGAGCTCGCAGTCTATAAAATAAATTTTCTGAGGTGAAGAAAACAATGGGTGTAGTAGACCGGGATGTCAATTCAAAATTTTTGGTTAAATGATAAACAGTACGTTTGCTTAGTATCACTACGATACTGCAATATTAATCGTCAGGATCTACCGATCGATAAATTAGAGGTGTCGTGACTGTGTAGCCACGGTTTAAATTTGAACTGGCGTCGTTCTCTTTTTGCATCTGTTAGGTTTTCAAATGGCTTTATCGACTGTCTGGCCTTAAGATGCCGTCCGAACCATCTGAATAAATACAGATTTGTTTATGTTTCTAACATCTACGTGACTCCACACTGCAAATCATCTGCGCTGTCTGTTTTCGCTGATGGATTCGCTGTTACTGCCTTCAATGGTTCACTTTCACTTGAATGTGGTGATTCCAATTCATGCGACTATTGCCAGGTGTTGTGGATGCGTAGAAATAGACCAATAATTATCATGTTAAGTCCAATGGTGTCCTTGGACTTTAAAGGGACATTTCCTATTGGTCGATATCTGTTCACTTGTTGAATATTGTACAAAATGTTGTTCTCTATTTTATGGTACGATGTGGTATGCTTGATTGGTATATAAACAAAGTATGTTTGAAATATAATGATTCATATCTCAGAGGTTGTGACTTGTGTTCTGGACTCAACTGACTGGGCTAGACAGGGAAGTGAGACCAATCAAGACTCTAGGCCGTCCGTACGTGTTTACGTGTCATTGAATCGATCGAAAAGTACGCTGCTCTCTAATTTTTCCAGTCAAGGACACAACAATTAGCACAGGGTAAAAATCGACCGCAACTTAAATTCATAACACCAGGTTTCTAAAATGCGGCAAAATTTCTTACTCGGATACACTCCTACATCATTCCAAGAAAGTCAAATATCAGAAATTACCTGGAAGTAAATATTCAACATCTGAAGAAACATATTACATATGCACGTTTATTCAAATGTTGGAAATGTGGCTGTGATATGTTTGGCCCCATCCAGCATTTCGAAACATTCAACCTTGGTGATGTGATATTATGATCACTACTTCTGATAGGGTGAATAGACATCAACGATCGACAAGTAAGAAGCGTTTTGTTAACAAGATGATCAACGGTGTGCATAAGCAAGACCTTCAATGAAAACTTGATATTCCAATAATGTACAGGCATCCTAAAATCATTTCGTTCAAAACACAGTCTATGTCAGTTAATGTGGTAAAATCATATGTGACATTTTTATGGCTCTTCACCTACTCAGGCAAACATCTGCATCTCCAAAAGCTACTCTTCATATATGTCACATCAAAACTCAGTCTCACATGGTGAAGACAGTTTTTTTAACTGATGATATACAGCAAAATGTCTCAACACGACTTTATCCATATGGAAACAAATTGAAACGAGTCAACCAACACGAAAGTCAGAATTTTCAATACAAATGTCAAGACGGTACTACTGTATGGGGCAGAAACCTTGAGAACTACGAAAGCCATTATCCAGAACCTACAAGTGTTCATCAACAGTCGTCTATGCAAAATACTGCGGATTCGTTGGCCAGATCTATCAACAACAACCTACTGTGGGAGAAAACAAACCAGATCCCAGTGGAGTAAGAAGTCAGGAGGAAGCTCTGGGAGTGGATAGGACACACATTGAGGAAAGCACTCAAGGCAAGCCATCATCACTTGGAATTTTCAAGACCGAAGGAAATGAGGAAGACCGAAGAACACATTACTGCGAGGAATGGAGACATACATGAGAAAGACGAACAGGAATTGGATGGAACTAGAAAAAAAGGACTAGGACAGAGTGGCTTGGAGAATGCTGGTCGGCGGTCTATTCTCCATTGGAAGTAACGGGCGTAAGTAAAGTAAGTAAGTAACGTTTACGTTCAGTATTTATATTATTTCATTATCTTCGTGAAAGGTCTCACAATTGCTCAAAACGCCAATGCAATTATGCTTTTCCTTTCACATTAAAATCGTTATTGTTTATAATATCACATGCTCTACACTAAATGACTATATATTTAATATGTCAACGTCAAGCTTTTCAGTAGTTTCATTTCAGAAGTTCTAAATAAAAACTAACAGTTAGTGAATAAGTGGAATAATCGGAGGATCGTTCAAACAGAGCGGGATAAGTATGCTAGACGTTCTACTTTGTAATAACCGAGCACTAATGAACTCGACTGTCATGTTCGGTGAGTGCGTGGAATTGTGGTCTACTTTGTTATTACCGCTTTATAAATAGATTTAATCCCAAGGTTGAAGATTTGTCATGATGCAACTGCCTAATCTATAAGATTTTACGTGGGGGTCACATTATTATCTGCATCAACTCGTTGCATCCCAACAATCATCAATATAATGAAGGACACACTTAGGCTAGAGATAGAACAGTATACTTAATATGAATAAAAGATATATAACAAAATTAAACAATGACCACGCCTGCAAGGTCGAGCCATGCCATCCGATCGATTCGAATAAATTTAATTCCATCTTCACGCCTTTCCATCGTTGGATTTTTATCCGTGTTAAATGTTGAATGCCCATTTTCCCAGTTTTCTCCTGTTCAGCTTTGAGGATTGTTTGGGAAGGACCCAACGTCACTACAAGTGCCTGTCTATATGAATGTGTGCTTCTTGTCTTCTACTTTTTTAGCATGCCAGTGTTATATCCGGACAGTACATGTGGGGCTATGTAGAGGATTTTAGAAAAGGCTTATTTTGTAATTGGATTTTGCTGTAATCCGCATTTTGTCACTAATTCATATCCTTATATTAACCGCCAGATATCCTATACATTACATTCACTATTTCATCAACAATATGGATGGCCACACTGTCTTTTCAAAGATTGACCGGGAGTTAAAACGTATTTCCTAGTTCACGTCCAATATACGATATTTTAAGGGCCACGAAAACGAAGTAGTAGATGGTCTATGAAGAACCCCAATAAACGCGCTTATTCCAAGTGTAATCGAGTGTCACCGTCTGGCGAAGTTGCAAGAGTCGGACATTGAGTTAAACAAGCTTACATCCAACAAATTGATTCCGTCATATTAATTGCTAAACATGGATAGAAAAATCTTGACGACAGGCGATCCGCGAGAAGGTTCGGTAAGTGAGCGCTTTTGATTAATTTGACTGTTTTCAAAATCTTATATTCTCAACATCATATCTTATAATTCGCATTCATTGGAATGGCACCGATAGTGCGCATAACAAGCTACGAAAGTAAGGGTTTACTAGCAGTTACATTTCATTTATTTCGCTGCTTTAATTTTACCAGTTTTTTTCTATTAACTCTTTCACATATCTTAACAAAAAAGGTGAAAGAACGTTGGTAATGTGATGTTCCTTGAGAGCTGCGAAGAGCCTGAAGTTGTAAACGGTAATATTTTTCAGGATACTTGTTCAGCATATTGTTGTTAGTAAATTTTTTTAAAGAAGGTTTTCAAAAAATTAAAGAGACATTTTTATCTGAAAGATAAAGATAAAGGATGCGTGCTTGAACACAGATGGGAATGATGGATCAATAAACAAGAATGCCAAATGTGGGTAATAATATCAAGCGTGTAATAGGGTTATACAGCAGTCAAAGAGTAGAAAGTATGCAAATGTCAAACGGTGTAGTGATGTGAAAGACAATTGTCTACTTCTTAAATATCAGGAGGACATGGAGGAGAACAATATGTATTACAATCAACTTAGAATAGGTGGATGCGTTATTCTGTTTATAATCAGTTCAACCACTAAACATGCCACTAGCATATAAAAAGCATCACAATTTTACCCATACAATATCAACATAAATGAAAGTAATAAGTGTAAAATAATATAAACTCACCGGACATTGAGTATCAGTGTAGGAATTCACCAAATGAAATATCTAAATATATCCATGACCAGTGAACTAGCGACGTTGATTCTTGAAACTCGAGTTTCTTTGGTGTGACTGATTTCGAGTTGTCTGTACTTGTCGAAGCTAATTTCGCTCAATCAATGCCAGCCACATCAGTCATTCTAGGTTTTTGAACCGTCACTGTTTTATCGGTCCTCGTAATCACGATCATAATTCCATTGCAATGGCAGATGCACACAGTCGCTTCTGATGAACACATGCGTGCCATTGTGTAGCCGTTGAGGCTTGAACACTCGGCATTGTTGTGGTCTGAGGAGCGTTAGTTTTGAGTCATTCATGTGATTCATCAGTTGCTGTACGTAGTTGATACCATCCATCAGAAAACTAACCTGAATCACAAAACTCACCGGGTAAACGTAAAGTAGTTCTGTACACCCAATCAACTGGACAGCATCCTATATCTTGTTTAATTGCTGTACTTAGATCTGTATTGATCTACTTTTATCAAGAAAACACGATTGGTTTAATGAAAACAAACATTATTATAACCAAATGTACCAGTGATTGTTTTACTGTACTTGTTTGTTTAACTGTACTAAAGACATTCTTCCCTCCGTTGATTGTGACCTTGCAGGAACTTACGTCTGCTCAGTAGTTCCACTTGTACTCCTTTGGCACGATCTCGGTATTCTTTCGATACCACGAGATCGCCAACAAATATATCTCTCTACAACCTTCAATCGCTTTCTGATTTCTGGTTTACTCGGAGGTTTAGCCTGTCCTTGTACGCAATCTTCTCGTACTGGTGATCATAGTGAAACGTGACTCGACGCCACGCTACAACTGAAGAACCCAAAACCACGAACACTTTCCAGTCGCGGTCAAATCTTCCAAAGCAGCCAATTGCAGTGAGTCTAATAGTTATCTATCCACGTCTGTTGCACATTCCCTCCCATCGAGAGTGGAACAGTTAAGGAGATTATTAGCACATCACCCTCTGAGTGATGCTAAGCCGAGACACCATGTCCCGCGCCTGCAATCTCTCGCAGGACACACGGCAGCTGATACTGAAATCGTGAAAGAATTGTGGCTCAAATGGTTATCAGCACCCATCCAACTAACGATTATGGTGACCACGACACGCCAAAAGGCCGCTTCGGAAGCGAGGTGGGTTGGTGCTGGTTTCACTGCTCCTTCGGGTACGGTGCAAGCCTTTGTCGAGCTCTGTGATTATACTAGGCGGGAAACTCCCGAGCCGGCGAGTAAATGCAGCCGTACTCGCCGGCCAAATAGTCACCCGCAGACCCCCAATCACGGCAAGACTACACCGACTGGCACCGGACAGGTTGTCTTTCGCTAAACGTGAGTTTGACAAGTTGCTAGCTACTGGTATCAGTTGTCCTGCTCACAGTCCCTGGGCCTCTCCTCTTTACATGGTGCGCAAGAAGGATGGGGTTAGTTGGAGACCATGTGGCGACTACCGAGCATTAAATGTAGTTGCATGCTTTGATAGTCACACCATTTCCCACATACACGATATCAAAGCACCGCTCAAAGGCACGACTATCTATTCTAAGATCCATCTGGTACGAGCATATCATCAGATCCCAGTCGCTCTTGAGGATATCGAAAAGACTACTATCACGACTCCTTTCGGTTTGTTTGAGTTCCTACGAATGTCATTTGGATCACGGAATGCTGCTCAAACTCTCCAAAGGTTTATCGATAGCATAGTACGAGGCATTTCTCGGTCTAGTTAACTTCTACCGACATTCTATCCCACACGCGGCAGAACGGTTACGACCATTAACCGATTTATTTCGCGGTAATCCACGCAAATTAGAATTGAACGAAGTCGCACGTATTGCATTTTCAGAGATCAAAACGGCTCGGATTCAAGTTACACTTCTCGCTCACCCTGACCCATCAGCCACGCTTAGTATAGCGGTTGATGCATACGATTTTGCTAGAGGAGCTGTTATGCAACAGAACATCTCCGGTAGTTGGCAACCTCTCCAAATTTTCTCCCAACGCCGCACTCCCACGGAGACGAGATACAGCGCTTTTTGTCGAGAGATACTAGCAGCCATCAAACATTTCCGGCACGCAGTGAAGAAGAGCATCAGAACTGACAAACGTAAATATGTGAAAGATTTAGCCATGATGGCGGAAAAGGCTGCAAGAGAAGGAAACATGAGACAACTGTATGACACGACAAAGAAACTCTCTGGAAATCACCGTCAACCAGAATGACCAGTGAAAAGCAAGGATGGCGAGGTAATCATCAACATTGATTAACAACGAAACAGGTGAGTAGAACACTTCAATGAACCATTGAATCGACCGGCCACACTGAACCCACCCAACATCGAAGCAGCACTCACGGACGTTCCAATCAATGTTTGCCCACCAAAATTTGTAGAAATCAGCATGGCCGTCAAGCATATGAAGAGTGGCAAAGCAGAAAGACCAGACAAAATTTTAGCAGAGGCACTGAAAGCAGACGTAGTGGTAACTGCAAGGATACTCCACATTCTCATCATCAAGAACTGACATGAAGAACAAGTACCAACAGACTGGACATTTGATCAAGATACCAAAGAAAGGCGATCTCAACAACTGTGATAACTACAGGAAACGTCTTCAACAGGGTATTGTTAAACAGGATGAAGGACTGCGTAGACGCCCAACTTCGTGACCAACAGGCAGGATTCCGTAAAGATCGATCGTGTACGGCCCAAATCGCAACTCTACGAATCATTGTGGAACAATCAATTGAATGGAATTCATCACTGTACATCAACTTCATTGACTACAAGAAAGCGTTTGACAGCATGGACAGGAAAACACTATGGAAGCTTCTTTGACACTACGGCGTGCCTCAGAAGATGGTCAATTCCATCCAGAATTCCTGTGGTGGATAAATCTGCAAAATCGTGCATGGAGGATAGTTGACAAAGTCGTTCGAGGTAAAGACCGGTTTCAGGCAGGGTTGCCTACTCTCACTCGTCTTCTTTCTCCTGATGATCGGTTGGATAATGAAGACATCAACATCTGAAGGGAAACGCTGGATACAGTGTACATACAG
The DNA here is from genome assembly GCF_000699445.3 of Schistosoma haematobium. Classification (NCBI taxonomy): domain Eukaryota; kingdom Metazoa; phylum Platyhelminthes; class Trematoda; order Strigeidida; family Schistosomatidae; genus Schistosoma; species Schistosoma haematobium. The sequence goes on along the minus strand of NC_067202.1, from coordinate 18,246,463 downwards.
GATGTATATGGACGATCTGGACTTCGCAGATGATCTGGCCGACCTATCCCAGACAAAATTGACGATGAACCGAATATAATCCGAAAAACGCTTCTGAAATATTTTCTCCAACCCATGTGCATTGAAAGCAATCTCAGACCGTGATGTTAAGTCAGAATATCTCCCACTGTTGCAAAGAAAGTTCTGTTCTCGAATATTGAATCCAGGGGTGACAGGGCATCTAAGACACCAAAGAACAAACGTACAAATCCTTGAAAAACGTCTTTTCTAATACACTGCTCCAAACTGTTTTATCAACCATGAAAGTCATTCAGGGAAGTCTTAAGAATCCTTTGCTACCTCTGGCCATCTCAATATTGATCAACAAGTTTGCTTACTCTCGTGAAGCAGTTTGTAGCTGTACCTGATGAACAAATATCCGAGCACCACTCTGTATGATTATCTAAAGGCATGAACAAACCAATCAACAACTCAGTTCTCGAACACAGTCGATTTAGTTCACATCCATCACGCGAATCTCCGTTCAAATTCCCTTACACAATAGACAGAACCGGTTCAAAAAGCTTTGGATGAAGCCAAAGCTATAGCAGGAGGAGAGGACTCACGTTTAATCTATTATTCGTCAACGGCCTTAGCACCCCATCGAATGTTACAAATTAGAATTGCTGATTATTACCTTCGTCTTCCTCTTCACCTCCTACTATTCATCATCATCTACTGAGTAGACAGTTATCTCCATCTTTTGTTTTATAGATTGTTGTTTTGAGCTCTGCCAATACTACTACACAACGTGGACTCTTTTCGACTGTTTGCTACGTCGACAAAGGACGAAACCTATTTTATTCAGCTTTCAAAGACTTAGATTACCATTAAATAACACCCTTCCATTTATAAATTATTGCTTCAAATACTCGAAGGTTCTTGATTATCTCGACTATTTATATGCGCAACACAAATTCCTCTTGATTGAACCCCGCATAAATAAGTCTGATCATCTGCGATAATTCTGCAACACCCATCTGTTATATCACACACTAATACATGCGAAAACATAATCTGGAAATACAATCGTGCAAATTCAGGAGTCGATATTGTCAAGATGATAAGTTTCTTCATGAAACATCTTCATTAGTTTTATTGACAATTAGTGATATTCAAAGATACAGCGAAGCATGATTTCAGTTCCATAATGATTATCATTGATTGCTTGTTAGTTTATCTATTTGTATTTTGTCTTCTCTACTTTGATCAAGCAGGCATTCATGTTTCACTTCTGTACTTCATTTGAGACCACAATGTGTTTGGTAAATAAAAGATATGGTTGGACGGATTCAGAAGATAACATCGGTCGACAGGAACACATTATTCTCGATGAACAGTCTTTACTTGGCTTGATCACATCATGTACTTCTAACGTCCTCCTAAATCTATTCGGGTTACGGACTGTCACTTCACGATTCAGTCAAGTTTACTTAGTTAAATATTGCACATGATCATCGCATCTACTTCAATTCTACTTATCTGATATGCGTTGTCTCACAAGAAATATTCTTTTAAAAATAACACTGAAATAGTAGTGCGAAGCATCTGAATATTTCTGATGACCTCAGTTGTTTGTAGAAATTTCAATGATTATACTTTCTCTTCATCTATTACCTCATTATATTTAATTATTCAAATCATATGGTATTGTCTATTGTGTCGTGCGCGTGATATGAAACTTTGTTAGAATAATGAATACCGCTTTCTAATTATGTGTTTATGTGACTGACAGTCATCTACATACACGCAGAACAGAGATGAATGGAAGTCTCATTTTACAAAACATTCCTGCTTTTGTGAATAGCAAGTAATTTGCAAACAAATATTTTGGCAGTCAATTCATAGTTAGTCTTGTTTCAGCTATGAATAAACACTGTAACCATTTACTATCTAAATTGAAGTGAGTTTAATGGTCATTCTCTTCTAGAATCAGTTTGTTTTCACGTCCTCACTTTCTGAACCAATGGAACGTTTATTAGTAACCACGTTTCTATTCTATTAAGACAGTCTGTAACATCCTAACTCCGACTTTAAATTAGGACTGTGTGGCAGGCATTGGGTAGAAAAAAGAAAGGAAAAAATCATACAATAAAGGATATAATTATTAGTTTTATTAACACTTTACTATCTGTATGCACTATCTGTTGTGATAAAACAGCTTTCCTCATTCCAAACATGACTTCCATTCCTTCATTTGAACTAACTTCACATTGACCAGTATCACATTGTTCTCATTTTTCTTTATTACTGCATTCTCTCATCTGGAGCCACTGATCACATTTCTATGTTACAACAAGAGCTAGTATGAATTGGATCCAATAATTTATCATTCCTATGTCTGTTCCACTGCAAAACGTTAAGCATTGTTTATCGTTCATATCCAAGTGCTTTGCTGCTCCTCGGTTTCTTATTTTTCAGAATCTTGCTCTAAGTGCACCAACTATGGAACTAATGACATTTGCCACGAACTCGATGTACGCGTTTTTCCAACGTCATAGTTCACACCAAGCGCTCCACAAGTCTAATTTATAACAACTACGAACTTAAGAAGTTGCGTTGCATAAATGATTAGCACGACCAACATCCTAACACAATTATGCCGAGATTGGATCTGGTGTGTAACGTGGACGCCATACCACTTTGAAAAATATTTTCAAGACTACTCAGTATATCTAATGGAATGAACTGATCTTCAGTTTTATAGATTATATTTATTGAACAACCCTGCTTGAGATGCGTACTGTGAAACAATGAATGTTGTAATTTGTAAATCATGCTTGGAGAAATGGCGTGTACCTGCCATAGCAGAAACATATATTACTATTATTATCATCATTAGTGAATGAATTAATGAATGAAATAATTAATTATTTGGAGCATTAGAAGAATGTATCTACAATTAACCTACTATGTTTACACAATCCAATGTCTGTGCCATGATGAGATCAGAGCTGGGACATCTCTCAGATCTTTATCCAGCTTCGCTGAAATTTTACTTTACCATTACCAAACCAAAAAGGCGATTGAATCTCCTCTAGCAAATTGTATTACTGTTTAGCTTTTCACATTTAAACAGGCAATCAATCATCTTTTGTGTGCATGTCTAATCTCACTGTTTTCTGTTTCCTTCAAGTTCTCTTTTCAAATTTACTCATATCACTAAAAGCACTAACAAAACTAATGATATTACTACGCATTACAATACTTGCACCAATTAAACCACTACTGGAACTTCTACTACTATCAACACTACCAATATAACATCTGTTATGAACGAAGACTTTGTTAGAGCACAGCATTTCATGATTTTAGAATATTAAAGATTCCCATTGTGAAAATTAAAAACAGCACATATAAGCGAACAAACGTTTTCAATTAGATCGTCATCAGTTGTTAGAAATAGTGTAAAAGATGTCTTCAACTTCACCTCCAAAGTAGAAAATATTAATGTTAGTATGAAAAATATGATCTCATTGAATGTAGGATCTTTGTTCAGCAACGTACCACTTATAGAGACTATTAAGTTTATATGCAAGCAAATATCAGAAAAACAAATCAACACTGGCTTGCCTAACGATAGCCCAAGGGAACTGCTCCTAAGATGTACTCTGAATGTACATTTTGTCTTCAACAATACTTACTATAGACAAATAGACGGGATAGCCATGGGCTCGCCTCTAGGCCCGATTTTAGCTGATCTCTTCCTAGCAAAGCTGGAAAATGGATCTCTCAATGAGACTATTAAGAAACTTGATTTATATTGCCGATACATTGACGACACCTTCATCATCGTAGATCAAAACACTAGTGAAGAGGAACTCCTAGACCAATTCAACAGTGTTCACCCAGCGATCACTTTCACTGGTGAAAGCGAGCATGATAAGAAGCTGAACTTCCTTGTCGTCACACTAAGCAGACGTAGTGACGGCACACTAACTAGAAGCGTGTATGGAAGAAACCCCTCTTCATGCCAATATACTCACTTCTGCAGTTTCACACCCATCCGTTACAAGAGAAATTTGGTCAGATGTCTCACTAGCAGAGCAAAAAAGTTCTGTACAGTAGACACTCTAAGTCAGGAGCTTGAATGTATCAACAACTCATTGACCGAGATCGGCTACCCCAGCGCGTTCATTAAGAAGTACATGCATGATATAATAAAGACGTCGGAGATTTCAACCGTTCGCAAGAAACCTTTATACATGAAAGTGCAATTCAACGGGGATGTGGCTAGTGACACTCTGAAATATAGGTTAACCAAAGTAATCACCAGGACATCGTACGCAGCCAATCTTGCGTTGACCTTCTCTTGTCGACCAGCGATGTCTACTCAAACGAAAGATAAGTTGCCTGAGTTGGCCTCTTCCATGTGCATTTACAAAATCAGCTGCTCCTGTGGAGAGAGCTATAAACGGCGTACTAACAGGCAACTTAACCAACGAATGAGTCACATCATTGTCTACTCTGACTGGCCGTATAGTAACAATGCACGATATAACGTTTGGCGCTTGTCAAGAACATATTTAGGCTAAATATAGAATAATATAATTACTATGATTAAAGACAAGTTATACAAAATAACCACTTCTGCAAGGTTGAGCCATACCGTGTGATTGCAGTTCTAAACATCAACGGGAAGACTCAACCAAACAATACAAATGAATATTTGCAATATCCTTTCTCATAATTACGTGTGAGTGAGAATAATTATTAAATAAATAGTGTATAATGAAGTGATCATCAACTGGTAGAAAAACACCGTAGTGTCCTTCTTTTTCAAATCTGTCATCTTACCAATGCTACGGTCGGACTGTTACTACTTTATTCAATCCACACTGTTCTTCAGTCTTACGTGAGTATACGCTCAACTAGTATGGTATTTTGACTGATCAATTTATAACAATGACCGTTGTAAATTTCAAACAATATTTTCCTGTGGTGACACTACATCAAACTGAACATTCACAACGGATTCATTATTGATTGCAATGATCACATAATCACATATACAGAATACTGCTAATTTCTAAACTAAATGCTGTAAAACTCTTATAATATAATTCAGCTTTTATTCAATGAAAAATAAATTCACGTAAATATTTCAGTTATTTAATCACCAGAATGACTTCAGTCGATACGTTAACAAACAGAAAATGGTATAAAACTTGTTCAAATAATTGAAAGGCGTAACAAAATGTAAAGAAGTTTCCGGATGAAATACAGAATAAAACAACTCGATCAAAATAATAAAAACAAACGATAAAACATTTCTGTAAATCATGGATTACTCTTCTTTCTCTTATACATCCAAATAGCACAACCGATGCATATGACACAGAAAGCGACGACGACGACTACTGGTATCACGATATGCAAGTAACGAGGTGTATTATTATGTTTACTGTGTCCATTTATTTCTGAAGTGGTGTTCTGAAAGAGAAACGAAACAGTAGCATTAATACTAAATATTAAATATTCACTGAATAAGGTTCAGTTTTTGCAGTATTTTTCCGAAATTTTTCTTCAGTGTGAATTTCAGTGATTCCTTTGTTCTGCACTTTACCAATGAGAGTCTACAAACTTTCACTAATTATCCAAACATAATATACAATTTCCAACGGAATACGCTTCATCACTCAAACCGATTTCATCGGTGATTTATGGCAATTCACATAGATATACGGTTACATACTGGATTTCTGAAGTCACTACAAGCTCAGTGAGCTCAAAAATTAATATGACTCCATGCATTTGTGTTAAACAACGTTTCTGTTCATTGTTTGTTGTTACTATGAAATCAAAACGTATTCGTTGTAATAAACGTTTCTTCCGAGTAATCGGATGTACAATGTGGAATGTAGCAATGTTGTAAACAATCTATGAATCTTAACAATTACTTACTTTAACATCATTATCATCGCTGTTAATGCACATATTAGCTTTTGCATACCAGATACATTTCACACTTGATGTTGTCGCATTTTGGCATTTTTCAATGGAATCGTGTTTTGAACAACTAACTGTGAAAAAAGTAAGGGAGACGGTATTTCAAGTTATCAAACAAAAGATACGTGAATAACAAAGTGTGTAACTGATATCAGTTTTATCATCAATCTATATCTTGTATACCGTTTCTGCATGTGTAAAGTGCACAATCAATTTGTGAGCTCACTAGCACTGACTATTTCGAAATCAGTGCATGAAGGTCAGCTGTTCTCAGACCGGAAACTGATTTTCAATTTTGTTGATTCAATGGAAAGACAAAGGAAGAGTGACGTTGTTTTTCAAATCATCATTGTGGATTCCACGAAAATATTTTCACTAAGCCATTATGTTATTGAAGGTTTCAAACAACTGAGCTTAACAGACAGATATTTGCAAAAACACTCTCGCATAATCTACGCTACTGTTACTATATTTCAAAAAATATTTCTTATGCGAAATCGTATAGTAGACTGGTAGAATACAGGTAGACATGATGATTATATGTAATATTCAACCACATCATCCTGACTGAATCGTGAAGTTACAGTCTGAACGATCCAAACAGATTTAAGATCACGTAAGAAGCATGTGTATGTTTTACCAAAGAAAGAACGTTTATCGAAAATAATACGTTCCTATTGTTCAATACTATCTTCCAAATCAATTCAACCAGATTTTCTAGTTGCCAAACACATTGTGGTTTCAAATGAAGTAGAGAAGTGAAATATGATTGTCCGCTTTATCGAAATAGAAAAGACGAAATACAAACAATTAAACAAACAAAAATGGATGATGAGGAGTTACATACAAGATCAAAGCAGCCATCCCGAACTCCCATGATTCTAGCGGTGTTCTGACTAAAATCGCTTTGTGATTGAAGGCTGTGAAGATGCCATTATCTTCCCAAAACACCCGTGGTGTAATAACGTCGGGATAATATCTTAACTGCATATCGTGTGCTATGTATCCCCTAATTTCTTTAGTGGTCTCATCTGCCTTATACCGTTCTCAGTCTGCACATTCAACTTTCTCAATCTGCATGACTTTCTTAACACAATTACCTTGATGACACCCCGTCTTATTGTACATTATCTTCACATTGCGTTTTCTTTATTATTAATTATGTTACAATTTATATCATTGGTATTGGCACTCGAACAATAATAATAATAATAACAATTTTTATCTTTATTACTGTTATCGCAATTATTATTAACTCCACTGATCAAATTATATTCTCCTGACATTCATTTCTCGCGTATCATTCGTTTGATTATTACATTGATTACAATTAGGCACCTCACACCGAATCACTTCAATCTTCTAGGAATAACATTTCCAGCTTACAGATGACACATTTTTGAGGCATTTATCACACAACTGATACACAGAGTCGTCACGTTTTAACACAACATTATCTAATTCACTTGAATGCTCATTTTAGCCGTTCTTACACTATGTTTGTGAACTTGTAACTGTAGAGTGTGATGATGAAGTTATCGAAAACACTTTCCACTACAATATTCTTCATTTCTTCCTATTTAACACAGGGATTTCTGGTTAGGTTAGTTTGTATAAAAGCAAGCTCACAGAAAACAGTTTGAAATTGATGAATTGGAATTGTTACACCTGGAAATGACACCGGCATAACTTTACACAAAGAAGGAGAGGAATACTGTCGGTAGGTACAAGGTGTGTTATTATTGTTATAAGCTTTATTCAATATTATATTTTTGGTACAATATAGAATTCTCAGTATGAGGTATTTCAACAAGTTTCCGTTCTTTACTTCTTGGTCGACCCTGACGATAAACATTGTGTGATCGACAATTAGGTGTTAGCAGTCCAGTAAATGAACATCTGAATAATGTATATTCTTTTCTCTACATATTGCCAGCGACCACACTGTATCTTATTGAGCTTTTTGTAACTTTGACAATGAAACGTTGTACACTTTTCAGAAATGCACCAGGATAGGTTAATAAACATAATGATATATTAAAACAAACAAAAAATAGATAACTTGTTGAAATATCTAGATGGCAGGAACAGGTAGCCCAGATGCTCAAGCAGTACTTCATTTCAACGTGATATTGGGTAAACATTTACTGCACGGCCATTTTTGTATTTTTTTTTCGAGTGAAATATTTTTTCAAAATGTGATTGTACCAGTACAAATGAATACGGTGATATAATCAGTAGTTATGAATAACAATGAAGGCTTAGTGGACGATCATACGAACGTCTTACGTACGCATAGTTCTGGTTTCAGGTACTTTTAATATAAAACCGGAATATGAAATTCTTGTTTTTTGTATTCATGAAACAGCTAATAGTCTTATTTCTTTTTACACTTACTATATGACCTTTTATCACATGAATCACTTCAATGATGATGATGGTTTCAACTTGTTTTCTAATGTCATTATTTTATTCATAAGGAAAACAATTTTCTTCATTGTGTTTACTTCTCTATGAGCTTTAATCACATTTATCTTCGTAATGATAATCACTAATAAATGTTCTCATAAACTTATTGACCTAACGAGCAAATTAGAATCTTCAGTATATTGCAATAATCATATTAAAATTGACTGAAATGTACTATTATCAGATAGTTTACAAATGTGTTACTAAAACATGAACAGTAATCACATTATTTTAAATCTAAAATTATTAGATTAGTGTTCATTAAATGACAAAATCTGGTTTAAGTTTTCTTAACCTTTATATCTAACAAACGTTAGAAACCAGTTTACGAATTCATGAGCGATAATCGCTTTTCCATTATTAATATCTAAAGTATATGTAAATAATATCCCAAACGCAACAACAAATGCAGGAGAAGACGAACAGTGTGGCAGCAGCCTCAGCAACAGTAGGTCTCAATATACACAAAGGGAAAAGCAGGATTCTCCGATACAACACAGAATGCACCAATCCAATCACAATTGACGGAGAAGATTTGGAAGATGTAAAAACCTTTACGTATTTGGGCAGCATCATTGATGAACACAGTGGATCTGATGCAGATGTGAAGGCGCGGATCGGCAAAGCAAGAGCAGCATATTTACAACTGAGGAACATCTGGAACTAAAAGCAACTGTCAACAAACACCAAGATCAGGATTTCCAACACAAATGTCAAGACAGTTCTACTGTATGGGGCAGAAACCTGGAGAACCACGAAAGCCATCATCCAGAAAATACAGGTGTTTATTAACAGCTGTCTACGCAAAATACTAAGGATCCGTTAGCCAGACACTATTAGCAACAACCTACTGTGGGAGAGAACAAACCAGATCCCAGCGGAGGAAGAAATCAGGAAGAAGCGCTGGAAGTGGATAGGACACACATTGAAGAAAACACCCGACTGTATCACAAGACAAGCCCTCACATGGAATCCTCAAGGCCGAAGGAAAAGAGGAAGACCAAAGAACACTTTACGCCGAGAAATGGAGATAGTCATGAGAAAAATGAACAAGAATTGGATGGAACTAGAAAAGAAGGCCCATGACAGAGTGGGTTGGAGAATGCTGGTCGGCGGCCTATGCTCCATTGGGAGTGACAGGCGTAAGTAAGTAAGTAAGTAAGTAGGTAAAGTATATCTAAATTAAATAGACATTAATAAGTGCTTAATCACTTGACCTTTGCCATAGACAAAACCAATATTAGGAAAAATGAATTTAAATCAATTTGTGGGTTGCCCTGAAAAATGCCTTTTATCGTTCTCGCGGTGGGACGTCCAAACTATTAGTTGGTAATGGCGCCACACATCGGACAGTGGACTGCTCGTACGTTCGGTGATGGGTCATAAGCACAGAATCTATGAAACATTGCTTCACAAGGACAGAAAACCCAACCCACTTCATCACCAGTTTCACAGGGCGGCTGTCCAAGATTACAGATGTCACACAATCGGTTCTCTTCATCTTCTTCATTTTGGATGTCCCGTTCTGTTAACTCTTCTGAGTTTATAGAAACTACGTCATCCCCGTCGTTACTTAACGTTTCATCCTAATCTACATTTCCCCGGTGCATCAACGGCGTTGTAAAGTTAGTCGAGATGCTTGTTCCAGTGTACAACTGCGGTTCTGCCTGTAAGTTCAACGGCATTGGTGGTAGTCTACCGTGAAGTTCTCGATAAAATTGGCTATAAAGTGAATTGCATTGTTCCTCAGACAGTCGCCTGACTAACGCAATCACTGTATTCTTCATGCTCGGCTGGCTCAATTGCATTGGGAAATAATTCTCAACTGCAATACGAGTCAGATAAGTATCAGAGTGTAACCACCTATCACAAATTGACTATAAGTTCACATCAGTCATACTGTGTGTACAGTAAGCCAATATGTGCCGACATGGCAAACTGTTTTCAATGGAAAATGAACAGGAGCAGCGCATGGAATCACGGTGTACATTGTAAATGCCTGTTGCGTCCACAGCCGTGAATAAGTCAACAGACATTACAAACTCCGTTATAGGAGTGCGCAGGTGCCGCTTCAGTACTTGACATGCAGCTGGTGTCAGTCGTTCCTGAAGTCCACTCATTGCTGGCTCTTGACCGATGTTGGCTTTTATCCGGCAATCTGATGTATATTTCTGTAATCTTGCTTCCATCCAATATCCAACGCGAAGTAGCACACTAAAAAAAGATCTCAGCACAGGTGTTTTTCGACTCAGTTGATGCATCTTCAAAATTCGGTGACTTGTCTCAACAAAGTTCGTATTATTGAGTTGAAGTAGCGTTGCTAATGGTCGAAAAGCTGCAGACCATTTGTGTTTTCTCGGTAATAGGTGGTCCTTGACATATCGAGCAAACGTTCCGTCCGATATTTCGATCAAGGATAATACATTGTTAAAACTACAAAATAATGTTATGTTGCTTTTGATTTACCTTTCAACCGTTTGAGTAAACATCAGGCGAAAAAATAGTTGTATCACTTCTGATCGTACCCTCTACAATTAAAGTTACTGGGTTAATGTTAATGAACGAAACACTTACCCTCTTTATAACATTGCGAACAAGATGGACGCGACACAAGATATGGTGAGCATTGGGATACACCTGCATGATGGCAGCAGCTATTGCAGGTGAATCACCTGTCACAATGCCTACCACCTGTCGACTGTTGGTTGACCGTTGGAAGAACGACAGGAATCGAGAAATCAAAGTCGATGTTTCGCGACTTATAAATGCAATACAAACGGGTATTGCCTTCAAACTCATATCAAGGGCTATGTCCTGATATAAATAGATATTCTCGTTATTTGTCTTGTATGTTCCGTCCAAACCAATATCATCACCGAAATCTTTTGATCACCAGTGGTGAAGAAAAAGTACGATAGACAGTTCTCACCGTCTGATTCGTATTCGCATAGCCCACCCAAAGATGTTACGTGCGCTTTCAATTTTCCATAGTCACCTATCGTTTACATTATAAATTGGCAAATGGCTTACCAGGAATGTTCGCCTGTGAGAACACTTTGTACCGTATATTATAGATATCTTGATCACTCAGTAGTTTCCCATAAGAATGGTAAGCATAATTCTTAATGTGGAATGAAGCAGTACCAGATATTAGCAGCGGTCGCACATTTTCAAACTGGGCCTCTGTTAACCTGCGCACCCATGAATTACCTTGGTACCTCAGGGAATCGCACTCGTGATTGTGATGCACATTCCTACGTACAACAGTCCAGTACCCGTCGATAATCTTACAATACATGAAGGCCGGACAATGAGTGTTCATGGAAGCCCTTCATGACAAAAAATGTTAATAACATTAATAAAATCACCTCCTCCGTCTGATCCGCTGTGACGAACCGCTAGATGTTATACGGCCATGTCTCCAGCACACAAATTTAATGTACGAGTTTTCATTTCTGCACAAATGCGAATCTCGAACTACATAATGACAATAAGTTGATCTTTCATAATTTGTGATAGCGGACTTCAACGCTTCAACCGGTGGGAACGCAACGAGAAACAAGGTTGTCAAAAAGACTTCCTCCATTTCTGTTACGTGAGAAACAACAGCACTTGTACTAAGCACGTTACTCTCCTCCATAATGATGATTAAAATGTACTTCGTCAACAAGTGCTGATGTTTTATAATAATTCGACAAAACATAACTAACCAATTAAAACGAACTTTAAAACTAGCCATTTCATCGTACGAAACGGGATGATAAATATTGCAAATTTGGGTTGGAAAAACATTTTTAAAAAGGGTGGGTAGGGGGTTTTTAAAAAAAATTGCCGTGGGGCTAATGAATTTCTTTCAAATGAGTTAGTTGAAGGGCTTAACAGAACTTAAGTCATACCCTACACTGACATGTTCGTTTTTTTCTTTGTTAGCTAATTTATCATTTCTACCAATCAGGATTTGATTTCGACCGACCAAAATTAATATTCTCACTCGTAACCAAGCCCTGAGGTCAGCGAGAAATTAGAAAGGGAAGACGAGTAATAAAGTTAATGAAATAGAATGAATAATCGATCAGAAATGTCACACTTATAATGATAGGATCATAGGTGATTCTTTTATATGTAGTATTCTGTGATTAAATATAAGCGGTTTGACAAATATATCGAAGATAGTAAACGTACTTGAGTGGACGTCAATCAAAATGACGTGGAACGGGATATAGACTTCTTAGTTCTGAGTAGGAAGAGGAAATTATTCTACTCTCTATCCACAAGAGCCGAACGAATATGCAATCAAGACACAATCGATGGTGAACTGAATATGATCCGACGAACAATTCTGCACAATGGCTTCGAAATCATGTGCATTGAAAATAATCTGGAACCAGGATATCAATTTGAAAATACTGCCTCAGTTCATCACTGAAATGTTAACAATTGTTTTATTAAAGATTAGTGATAGTCAGAGAGATAGTGATGCAAGATTTCAGTTCCATGATAATCATCATCGATGTTTGTTGGTTTAATTGTTTGTATTTCGTCTTTTCTATTTTGATCAAGCAGACAATCATGTTTCACTTCTGTACTTCATTTGAGACCACAATGTGTTTGGTAAGTAAAAGATATGGTTGGACGGATTTAGAAGATAACATCGGTCGACAGGAACACATTATTCTCGATGAACAGTCTTTACTTGGCTTGATCACATCATGTACTTCTAACGTCCTCCTAAATCTATTCGGGTTACGGACTGTCACTTGACGATTCAGTCAAGTTTACTTAGTTAAATATTGCACATGATCATCGCATCTACTTCAATTCTACTTATCTGATATGCGTTGTCTCACAAGAAATATTCTTTTAAAAAACACTGAAATAGTAGTGCGAAGCATCTGAATATTTCTGATGACCTCAGTTGTTTGTAGAAATTTCAATGATTATACTTTCTCCTCATCTATCACCTCATTATATTTAATTATTCAAATCATATGCTCTTCTTTATTGTGTCGTGGGCGTGATATGAAACTTTGTTAGAATAATGAATACCGCTTTCTAATTATGTGTTTATGTGACTGACAGTCATCTACATACACACAGAACAGAGATGAAAGGAAGTCTCATTTTACAAAACATTCCTGCTTTTGTGAATAGCAAGTAAATTGTAAACAAATATTTTGGCAGTCAATTCATAGTTAGTCTTGCTTCAGCTATGAATAAACACTGTAACCATTTACTATCTAAATTGAAGTGAGCTTAATGGTCATTTTCTCTTAGAATCATCAATACATGAAACCATATTCGCAGTATGGTGTTGTTAAGCTATCGATTGAAATCATTAGTCGATGAGTATCAGCCCATCATTGGAAACGTAGAGCACTGGACCATTATCTAACATAAATCGGTTCTGATATCTTTGACGAACTAATCATTCCCCACAACCCTACCTTGATGATTATCATGTGCTCACTATTAACTAGCTCCTTCTGGGGATTCTCGGAGTTCTTGTGGGCAACTGTGACCAGTCGAGCTATTCCTTTCAGGCAGAGACAGGTATCTATCTCAGAAATTGGTGGGTGGTTGCACATCCTCGTGGATTTGTTGAAATTAGACACCGTTATTATTGAATGGCAAATAGGTGGTCTAGAGGTTAAGCATTGTCGTGCCAGACCAAAGATCCTGTGTTTGAATCCCGCGTGCGAGATTGTGGATGCGCACTGCCGAAAAGATTCTCACTAAGACGCCATTGACAGCCAATTAACAGATTAATACACGCAACAAAGTGTTTGTTCGTGAACACATGAGCATATATTTTGAACTACAAATAAACCAATCACTTATTTTAAAGTATTGCCAATCACATCCAAAAGCATTTTCATCAACGGAGGTCAGAAATTTCAACCAATGGTGAATAAATATCTGCCTATGTCCTCAATAGCTACAAAGATATTGGATAATAATGGATTCATCTACAGAAATGATTGGTTAACAGTGAAATAATGATTTTATGAAATTAGATCTTTGCGATGGTTACTTTGAATCATAGAAAGTCAGAAAGAAACAAACATACACCTGAAAAATCTATATAAACCTACCAAGTTCTGGTAAGATTGTTATACTATTTTGAACGGAAAGATGAGGTGAGTGTTGACTGAACACACGAAGTTATTGTATGTACTATATGAATTTCGGTCTGATTCAACTCAACGAGATAAAATTGTTTTCTTCATATCAACCATTTTAGATATACTTCTCTATCTGGTCTGTTGATACCGGTTTATTTGGTCGTCATTGTGCTTTCCAAATTCTTCGACTGTCAGGATATCTGCGAAAACCCTGAATTAGCGACATATGAAAATGTGACTTCAGAAAACGGTTCATATATATATGTAAGTATACAGTGAGATTCTAATGCACATACACAGTCTCATCATTATTACTACTCACGAACAATACGTCACTATCAGCCGTATCCAGTTGTTAGTGACAGTTTTAAAAAATTTAGTACCACTCAGGTGAGTTGACTACATTTTCTAATGGAACTACTAATTCTTATGTTTGCATCTTTTAAGGATGTTAGACCGAAATTTTCGTTTAAATTTTACGGTATTAACGTCACTACATTTAAGATTTCTCGTGATGGTAAGATAATTTTTTTCTTCTACTTGAAATTGTTATTGAGTTTTGTTGATCACAATTCATTCCATGAATCAAGTTTGCTAGAATTTCTTCAATGAATCAGTTTTATGCGTTTTCTGACATTCAAAACGTTTGATAGATTCCTTTTTCTTCTTGTTGAACTGATCAAACTTTCGATGTCTTACAGCAAACTAATTAAAGTTCACGAAATTCATTTTTGTCTCCAGTTCATTTCAAACCATTTCATTCATCCATTATAGAATTTCAAGCAAATTGTATGTTTTCATTGAATATAGGCAAAATAAAAATATTCGGAGAAGAAAACATCGGAACGATACATAATTTTGTTAACGGCAAATCTTTTCCTGAATATGAGATGGTAGACAACAGTGAGTTTTTCTATTATCCCATAATGTTTTCTTTTGTTTGTTCACACACACTTGTTGTGCATAAATGGTTCAGTATTTAGCTTGATTATTACACGAAAGCTGACCAGTTCACAGTGATTATATGGTTTCTGTGATTTGGTACCACAACGTGTGTTCACAGCACGTATTCATTACTGTCAAGTTAAAATATCAAATAAACACAAGGATTCACTACAAAATAAACACAAATCGATTCAGTAGAAATTATGAACTAAGCGGTGTGGTTGCTGAGTTATCCAGTCTATTTAAACAACAATGCAAAAGATGTCTCACCGACGCGATACCTCTTTCTAGATTAAATGAATCAAATCGATCGCATGTGCGACACTAAGCAATGTTGTTCACTAGGCCAGTTTGAGTCATTAACTTTATGAACTGTCAAATTATACTTGACGTCTTCCAACTCTTTTCTGACACCTAGTTGATTCGTGAAAGTTAAATATCTCTTAGTCGCTACCTGTGGACCATTGGATGTTTAACACTTTTTAGATTATCCTGTTTATAAACTAATGACATTAAAACCCACGCCCTTCCTTACACAATCAATCAACGAATGATGATTGTTCATTTAAATGTACCAGTTCACTTAAATCTCGGAAGGAAGGAAGGAAGGAAGGTGATAACTCGTCTGCCAATACATTTTTTGTTAGAATGTATATTTATCAAAAGAGGTAGATATTCATTATGCAGATATACAAATATCTTTTTGATTTTCATGTTTTTCAGATGATTTCATTGCTGTCAAATGGTATTTTAAGTTATGGGTTGGCGATACAAGTAAGCGAACATTGAATGATCATTTGATATCATATGAAATCTTAACACTTAAAACTACTCATCGTGTTTGCTCACACCTGCCTGTTCAGTTTGTGTAATTCAATTTTTCCCAATGACTGACAGAAGTAGGAATACATAACGCTTCTGCAAAATGAGGATGGACTTGCACATGGAATCCATTGATCAATTAATCACAATGATTAAGACTCGAAGAACAGTTAACATAGACTGGAAGAGACTAGACTTGACGAGTAATAAATGGGTGAATGAAGTTACAATGCCATCTCACATGTGGAAACACTGATGCACAGATTCATCATCGTTGACAGGCTTCAATGAAACTTGATGTGAAGTCCGTTTATTGTAACAAATAATGTGTGTTATATGTTCGTCCCAAAGCCATTTTCTGCACGGACCACATTCGTCGACACAGTCATTCCTAAATATTGCCCGATAAAATCAATAAATCCTTAGGACAATATGTCTGAAACTATTCACTTCACATCTTCAACAAATAAACCTGTGTTGTTTGTAAACGCCATGGTCGGAGTCAGTCGACTGACCGATTTGCCAGTGTGGTTAATGAGTAATTAAATTCTCAAGTTCCGTTTGTGAGCAAACACTCCACAACACAAGTCATGTGTTCTTAGTGTCGATTGATTTGGGAGTAATGATAGAAAATATTGCGCAGAATTGTATACTTCTCGGGTTCCGAAGACTAAACAGCTGACATTCATTTTGAATAAGTTGTGTTCGTATGTTTTCCATGAGGTCCACTTGATATTATTCATAACGAATTCAACGAAGGAAAACATTTGAGATAACACGGTATATGTTTGCTTAAATTGGATATTTTTTGTAAGTAGGCATATACACTGTCACACCTAACAGTAACAAGCTCATCATCATTCCCTAAGAATTCTAAGTATCAATAGTCTTTTGTTTACAGTTAAGACAGTCAAGATAACTAATGTGATACATTCCAATGGGAAGATATCCCTCTATTATGAGAACGTAAGTTGTACAATTGAATTGAAATAAAATTTTGTTTCAAGTACTATAAATTAACCCACTCTTTCTTGCGTATCTATAATGTCAAATGTATCAAGATACATTGAATACGACAGAAAGAGATCAACTTTTGTAATGTGCAAACGGACTATGTGACACTATTATTAATCATTTAATGACACACACTTTAATGTACTACTTGCTAAAAACAGTCAATAATTAGAAGTGAAGAGTCATCAAAAGAAACGATGATGTCTCTTAACGACAGATAAGGACAAACAGTGTACTTTAGATTACAGCGCGGAAACAGTCATATAATGACAAGATTTAATTCGTCTTCTGGAGATAAGCTGTTCGGAAAGTACATTGCAGAATATTCTGAGGGATTTAGTGTTTAAACTGTTGATCGTTTCACAGTGTGAATGTTTTTGAATGTCAGTATTTGATACTTCCAATACTTCTTTTCAGATCCCCACGGAACAAGAGAAAAGTCCACTGACCTCTCAAATTGAAGGTGTTTTTCAGTGTGCAGGTAACAATTATTGCTGGTATTTTGATGTAGAGTAACCATGTCGACAGATTTCTGTTAACGTAATATTACATTCCATTCGTACACGGACATCTGCATGTCAACATAGTAATCTACTGTTTTCGCTCACAGTGATCATGTATAACTGTATTACAGTCTACAATGATTAGTTGATTTGAATGTAAGACAAAACGATTGAAGTGCAATTAAAGTGTTGAGGATAATCGTGAGGGATAAGGTCGAAATACTTTTCGTAAAATCACTGTCCAAAAATTACTGTATACTGGATATTCAACGTCGATTATATGTTTACAATTCTTGAATGGAATTTTTGTAGTTACACCCGATTAAGAATCTTAGTG
The DNA here is from genome assembly GCF_000699445.3 of Schistosoma haematobium. NCBI lineage: Eukaryota > Metazoa > Platyhelminthes > Trematoda > Strigeidida > Schistosomatidae > Schistosoma > Schistosoma haematobium. Next base: position 18,228,263 of record NC_067202.1, on the reverse strand, counting down.
AAACCCAATAATGAAAATGTCTAGTGTCCTTGGAACAATGGAACACTGTATTGAAATCAAAGTACATGTGTTTTTAATTCAACAACGATCATCCTTATCACTGTAACAAATTCGATTTGAGTTGTTGTAATGAACTTGTAATGGTTCTGTTTCAGTCTTCTGTGATAAATTACACAGACAATGAATTTCGTGATCCACATTTTCTGACGTTTTCTTAACCCAATATTCCGAGTGATAGAACCACGATGTGTGAATATCATTACAGTAAAATTGTGTATAGCTATTGGAGAATGCTTACGCATACATTTAACGACGGACTGATCCAGACAGGGATATATGAACGACAATATTTGACAGACCATATATCTACTGATTTATTCACTCGCTCACTCACCCGCTCATTCACTCACAGAACAAACAGTCCCACTTGTTGTCCTCAGTCCTATGACTACTCAAATAGAAACAAAAGAGTGATGCTTGTAGCTGATAGTTGTTTTATACGATGCTCAATCTTCATGCCCTACTGAAGTGATCATGTGTTGTCTTAAGATCAAGCTCAGTTTCAAGATAAGCGTTTAGTGAAAGCGATTCGGTAAAATACAATGTTTTGTCATTAAATGTGAGACAATGCACTAAATATTTGGTCAAACGGTATACATTGATCGGTTGAAATATGTTACTTAGTCTTTTTAACAGTAAATCTGAATGTTGACTATGTGCAATTTGAAATGTCGAAAGAATTGTACCGAGTTGAACATGTTTCTTGAAGATGTTGCACTGATAATGTTTTAAAATGAATCAGAAATTCAATCTTATCATTTTTCATTTACAAGTTAAACACTGGCCGCTTTCAATATCAGTAATGATGTAGAGCATGTTTTGTGTGGATTTTCTATGTATAAAACTGTATCTTTACTCAGAAATGTTTAAGACATAATTTTACGGTACATGAAATGATGAAACGAATAATCATTTGATTACCGAGAAATCAAAATCATAAGTGTTTATTATAATGTATTTCAGATGAGAAAGTAGTTCAAATAGAAACACCCGACGATGGTTAACAAGTGACATGTCAGTGGAGATTGAAACTATCGAGGGTATGTTAAACCTTATTTAATCAGCATCGAATATTTCCGCACTTGAATATATCACTTCTGTTTCATCATATTATAAATTCCAAGTGTAATTTTATTTAGCCATTTCACGATATCCAGTATTGTTTCTCAGTTGACGCTTCCCTTGCAATTATTAATTACACGTCGACGTGCTGTTGGATATTCCACATGATTAAGCACTCAACTTGAATTACCACAGACGTCTTTACTTTCACCAAATTTACATAGATATCACTCCACAAAACGATGGTTGAGATGATTTATTGCTCGAAAACGTTTATCGTCTGTTGGCAGATTGTGTATTATCGAGGAGGCGTTCGTTAGTTTTTCATTCAGTATATATGATATCCAATTTATCTGGGGTATTGAAATCACTGAAACGCGACATGTTATTGTGATCATCTTGAAGGTATTCGTTTCATTTCTAAAATCTCTGCTTTGTCATGCTTGTTCGATAAATCGAAGGTGTAGACAAGTCACGCGTTCAAATTGCAATTTATCATAGTCGATATACATTCATAGTAACAAACTTACTGACGATTTACACAACATAAGACTGTTTCCTTTCTCATGAACATGTAAAGTGAGTATGTAGTAGCTGTGCTTCGATAAATAATCACCCTCGATCCGCTATATATATAAGGAGATGGATGAGTCATCGAATAGATTAAGCAGCTCATAATGAAGCTAGCAGAGTGAATACATGCGTAAACGCTAAGCAATGTTCAAGCATATGTATTTCATACAAGCATAATAATAATAACAGTACAACAAGTAGTCATAGCATGGATGACTTTGCCCATTAAATAGGTCAACAAAAGAACTTGACTGAACTAAACTCAATTGCACGTGAGTCGCTATAATTGTCTACGGACACTTTTTAGTTCACCATGTGTTAGACTCTTGAAATAACGTTTCCAGTACTCGGAGAATCGCTCGATACATTAGTGTTCGGATCGCCTTCAGTATTTGTCTAACAAAATATTATTTTCACTAATTCAATGAGTCTGATGTGCTAACTGACGTTAAACAGACTAGAACGTGGCCACATATTTTGAAACCTTCCATCACATAATAGGGTAATGAAATTGTTTTTGTGGAAGCCACAATGATGATTTGAAAAACAACGTCACTCTTCCTTTGTCTTTCCATTGAATCAACAAAATTGAAAATCAGTTTTCGGCCTGAGAACAGCTGACCTTCATGCACTGATTTCGAAATAGTCAGTGCCAGTGAGCTCACAAATTGATTGTGCACTTCACACATGCAGAAACGGTATACAAGATATAGATTGATGATAAAACTGATATCAGTTACACACTTTGTTATTCACGTATCTTTTGTTTGATAACCTGAAATACCGTCTCCCTTACTTTTTTCACAGTTAGTTGTTCAAAACACGATTCCATTGAAAAATGCCAAAATGCGACAACATCAAGTGTGAAATGTATCTGGTATGCAAAAGCTAATATGTGCATTAACAGCGATGATAATGATGTTAAAGTAAGTAATTGTTAAGATTCATAGATTGTTTACAACATTGCTACATTCCACATTGTACATCCGATTACTCGGAAGAAAATTTCATTACAAAGAATACGTTTTGATTTCATGGTAACAACAAACAATGAACAGAAACGTTGTTTAACACAAATGCATGGAGTCATATTAATTTTTGAGCTCACTGAGCTTGTAGTGACTTCAGAAATCCAGTATGTAACCGTATATCTATGTGAATTGCCATGAATCACCAATGAAATTGGCTTGAGTGATGAAGCGTATTCCGTTGGAAATTGTATATTATGTGTGGACAAATAGTGAAAGTTTGTAGACTGTAGTTGTTAAAGTGCAGAACAAAGGAATCACTGAAATTCACACTGAAGAAAAATTTCGGAAAAATACTGCAAAAAACTGAACCTTGTTCGGTGAATATTTAATATTTAGTATTAATGCTACTGTTTCGTTTCTCTTTCAGAGCACCACTTCAGGAATAAATGGACACAGTAAACATAATAACACACCTCGTTACTTGCATATCGTGATACCAGTAGTCGTCGTCGTCGCTTTCTGTGTCATATGCATCGGTTGTGCTATTTGGATGTATAAGAGAAAGAAGAGTAATCCATGATTTACAGAAATGTTTTATCGTTTGTTTTTATTATTTTGATCGAGTTGTTTTATTCTGTATTTCATCCGGAAACTTCTTTACATTTTGTTACGCCTTTCAATTATTTGAACAAGTTTTATACCATTTTCTGTTTGTTAACGTATCGACTGAAGTCATTCTGGTGATTAAATAACTGAAATATTTACGTGAATTTATTTTTCATTGAATAAAAGCTGAATTATATTATAAGAGTTTTACAGCATTTAGTTTAGAAATTAGCAGTATTCTGTATATGTGATTATGTGATCATTGCAATCAATAATGAATCCGTTGTGAATGTTCAGTTTGATGTAGTGTCACCACAGGAAAATATTATTTGAAATTTACAACGGTCATTGTTATAAATTGATCAGTCAAAATACCATACTAGTTGAGCGTATACTCACGTAAGACTGAAGAACAGTGTGGATTGAATAAAGTAGTAACAGTCCGACCGTAGCATTGGTAAGATGACAGATTTGAAAAAGAAGGACACTACGGTGTTTTTCTACCAGTTGATGATCACTTCATTATACACTATTTATTTAATAATTATTCTCACTCACACGTAATTATGAGAAAGGATATTGCAAATATTCATTTGTATTGTTTGGTTGAGTCTTCCCGTTGATGTTTAGAACTGCAATCACACGGTATGGCTCAACCTTGCAGAAGTGGTTATTTTGTATAACTTGTCTTTAATCATAGTAATTATATTATTCTATATTTAGCCTAAATATGTTCTTGACAAGCGCCAAACGTTATATCGTGCATTGTTACTATACGGCCAGTCAGAGTAGACAATGATGTGACTCATTCGTTGGTTAAGTTGCCTGTTAGTACGCCGTTTATAGCTCTCTCCACAGGAGCAGCTGATTTTGTAAATGCACATGGAAGAGGCCAACTCAGGCAACTTATCTTTCGTTTGAGTAGACATCGCTGGTCGACAAGAGAAGGTCAACGCAAGATTGGCTGCGTACGATGTCCTGGTGATTACTTTGGTTAACCTATATTTCAGAGTGTCACTAGCCACATCCCCGTTGAATTGCACTTTCATGTATAAAGGTTTCTTGCGAACGGTTGAAATCTCCGACGTCTTTATTATATCATGCATGTACTTCTTAATGAACGCGCTGGGGTAGCCGATCTCGGTCAGTGAGTTGTTGATACATTCAAGCTCCTGACTTAGAGTGTCTACTGTACAGAACTTTTTTGCTCTGCTAGTGAGACATCTGACCAAATTTCTCTTGTAACGTATGGGTGTGAAACTGCAGAAGTGAGTATATTGGCATGAAGAGGGGTTTCTTCCATACACGCTTCTAGTTAGTGTGCCGTCACTACGTCTGCTTAGTGTGACGACAAGGAAGTTCAGCTTCTTATCATGCTCGCTTTCACCAGTGAAAGCGATCGCTGGGTGAACACTGTTGAATTGGTCTAGGAGTTCCTCTTCACTAGTGTTTTGATCTACGATGATGAAGGTGTCGTCAATGTATCGGCAATATAAATCAAGTTTCTTAATAGTCTCATTGAGAGGTCCATTTTCCAGCTTTGCTAGGAAGAGATCAGCTAAAATCGGGCCTAGAGGCGAGCCCATGGCTATCCCGTCTATTTGTCTATAGTAAGTATTGTTGAAGACAAAATGTACATTCAGAGTACATCTTAGGAGCAGTTCCCTTGGGCTATCGTTAGGCAAGCCAGTGTTGATTTGTTTTTCTGATATTTGCTTGCATATAAACTTAATAGTCTCTATAAGTGGTACGTTGCTGAACAAAGATCCTACATTCAATGACATCATATTTTTCATACTAACATTAATATTTTCTACTTTGGAGGTGAAGTTGAAGACATCTTTTACACTATTTCTAACAACTGATGACGATCTAATTGAAAACGTTTGTTCGCTTATATGTGTTGTTTTTAATTTTCACAATGGGAATCTTTAATATTCTAAAATCATGAAATGTTTTGCTGTAACAAAGTCTTCGTTCATAACAGATGTTATATTGGTAGTTTTGATAGTAGTAGAAGTTCCAGTAGTGGTTTAATTGGTGCAAGTATTGTAATGCGTAGTAATATCATTAGTTTTGTTAGTGCTTTTAGTGATATGAGTATTAGAAGTATTAGTAATGGTAGTAATATTACTGGTATCGTCAGTAGTATTATTATTAATAGTCGTAGTAGTAGTAGTGTGAGTTGTTGTAAGATTATTAGCATTGTTAATTTTAATTATTGTACTTGTTTTAGTAGTATTGATAGCACCAATTTTAGTAGCGTCAGTAGATGTGGTGGTTGTAGTAACAGTATAAGTGGGACTATTGGTTTTGGTAGTTTTACGATTGTTATAAGCAGTAGCATCGTGATGTGTGCTACTGATGTCGACAGATATAAGTTTTATGTATCATCAATCGAAAGTGAAATGCCTGTAGTCTGAAGGTTGGAGTCATTGAATAGAAGAGAACGAGAACAGTGATTGATTGTTGTGGAGACAAAAGAACTATAAATTCTGAGACAATTGATTTACATTGTGCAATTGAAGTAGTTACTGTTTGGTTCTAAGAATTTACCAAGAAATTATGTAAAGTTGTATCAAAATACACTTGGTTGTCCCCACCTGCGTTCTCGTTCACTACAGTAGTAGTAATGGTCCAAATGTTAGCAATATGGAAAGGTTTTATATATATTGAGTGTTATTAAAAGGTATCTGCATAACAGATATACATAGGCTTCATAGGCTACTTGCACTTTGTGATGTTTTGGCGATTCTAACTTGGTTAACGACTGTTCTCTAGGAGTTCTGCCTACACCGTGCTTTTGATATTCGAAAACTCTACTCACAATCAAAGGCCGGTGATAACTTTGATGTCGCTTTCCACTTCCTACTATTTGTAAGGAATCTTATCAGTAGCGTGCTCCATTGTAGTAGTAGAAGTTGTAGTATTGTTGTGATGTATCTGCCTATGCTGGCTGACATGAATAATATTTAATACAAATCAAAAATAAAAGGTCTGGCAACAGAATAATGTGAAAATCGAGTTGAAGAGAACGTATATACATAATAAGGAGTAATTGTAACGCAAAAGAACTAAGGAACGATGAAGTTTATGAGGGAAAACTGACGGAAGATGTACGAATGAAGCATTTCATGTACGGTTTTCATATTTTACGACAACACTGTGATTTCGCATTTAAAATCAAATTGCTTGGCCTCACCATGTCTTCGTTCACTGTAGTAATGATAGTAATAATAAACATAGTATTAAAAATGGAAGCGGCAATAATGTCAGTGGTATTATTATTATGAATAATTGTATCTTTGTATTATGATCATTACTGGTAAGCGGTTTATTTATGGCACGAATGGTAGAATTTGTAGAAATAGCAACAATGATAATATATCTAATGATAGTATCGGCAGATGTAATCATAATAGTTAGTATAGGATTGGGTAGTTTGTCGAGTTTTATTTCAGAAGAGTCAATCAAAGTAGGAGATAATTTTCTGAGTTCGATTGGGATGCCGTGATCATTGTGGTTGATGTGCGTCAGGTATGGGCCAGTTACTCACATAAGACGATGGAGGATAGTCGCAAAATTTTGTAGATTCTTTGAAGTCAGACATTATCACTATAAGATACCGGCTCAATGATTTGAGGATAATCGATGGCGCGCGAGAATGTATGTCATGAGCTTTAGTCATACGAAAAGAACGTGTAGGAGTTTGTGGATAATGTAATTATTACCTACACTAAAATGTTTGCCATACAACAATGCATACAACTACGGAAGGAGTTTGAGTTCCAGACAAATATACATATCACATATTGAATCGATCTGAAATTGTGGTGGATGTTTCTTGTAAGACAGTTATGATCTAATGAATGTCTGAGTTGACTTGATAACATCATCTGGCTACAAACATTTCAGTTAAATGTTTCAATGACATCTTCCACATCCAGCTTGGGTTCAATTTGAAGTGCGTTGAAATGTTGTGATGAATATATTCAACAATGCTGTGTCTTTATGAAAACCAACACGTAACATAACAATCGAGTTCAACTTGATGAACATCTTGAAACGTGCAAATTTGTTTTCATCCGAGTAGACGCTGTGAAAAATCCACTGAAGCCACCATATGCAGGTCCTTTTAAAGTAAATAAACACACTCACAAATACTTGATTATCGACAGAAACGGGAATAAGGAGACCATTTCTATAGACAGAATAAAACCAGCTTTCCACAAAGCTTCTCAAGACAAAGAAGACAACACTGCGAATAAAAAATCCTTCCCATCAATTACTGCGAAACAAGAGATGGATGAAAAACTTAGCACTACACCTTCTTGTTTAACACGTTCTAGTTGACTTATAAAGAAACCTAAACGCTATGTACATTTTGTAGACTAGTAAAATCAAAAACATTCAATGATACAAATTACAAGGTTAAATCAACTCAATTTTCTAATGAAAACTATTTCTTTTCTTCACATGTAATGCTTAGATCTACACTTGTGTCTAATAATCACTCACATTCATCAGCATTACTTTTTGAACAGAATATAACAAAAAGATATTTGTCGAAACAAATGATTCAAATCGACTGATGCTGAACGTAATTCGTGTTAGTCTACACTAATGAACAAAACGTATCTGCATGTTACAGAGGTCTAACGCTCCCAAACAGATTCAAACTCGTGCTATTCAAATAAACAGTCTGACAGGTAGTCATCCAGCTATTTAGACCCGTACCTGGCTTCTGGTACTATTGAGATGTTTACAATTCATTAAAGTTCATTACAATTCATTCATCGTTGAAATCTGATCAATACTAAAAGATAAGACAAATAAAAAGTTGGCCAACATTCAGTGATTTATCAATTGTAATTGCTCCACAAAATCATGGAAGTTTGCTTTATATTAAGACAGATTATGCAGTAGACAATCAATCGCAGTGAACAAGTTCAATTTGTTTTTCATAGGGTTGACTAAAAGATCCAAATAACTGTAATTGCAGACACGACTGTTAAGTAATCATAATAATGGTGACAACAGTAATGATAATAATACTGGTTCAAGTGTTATGTAGATTTTCAGAAGTCATAACTAATTAGACATTTGAACAGATGAGATGCGAAACGGTTATTTTGACTAAACGTTAGAGCAGTAAAGCTCAGCATCAGAATAATCGTAAATCTAAAAAGAGAACTTGAATGAAACAAACAACGGTGAGATTAGACATGCACAAAAAATGATTGATTGCCGGTTTAAATGTGAAAAGCCCAACAGTAATACGTTTTGCTATAGGACATTTAATCGCTTTGCTATTCTGGTAATGGTAAAGTAAAATTTCAGCGAAGCTGGATAAAGATCTGAGAGATGTCCCAGCTCTGATCTCATCATGGCACAGACATTGGATTGTGTAAACATAGTAGGTTAATTGTAGATACATTCTTCTAATGCTCCAAATAATTAATTATTTCATTCATTAATTCATTCACTAATGATGATAATAATAGTAATATATGTTTCTGCTATGGCAGGTACACGCCATTTCTCCAAGCATGATTTACAAATTACAACATTCATTGTTTCACAGTACGCATCTCAAGCAGGGTTGTTCAATAAATATAATCTATAAAACTGAAGATCAGTTCATTCCATTAGATATACTGAGTAGTCTTGAAAATATTTTTCAAAGTGGTATGGCGTCCACGTTACACACCAGATCCAATCTCGGCATAATTGTGTTAGGATGTTGGTCGTGCTAATCATTTATGCAACGCAACTTCTTAAGTTCGTAGTTGTTATAAATTAGACTTGTGGAGCGCTTGGTGTGAACTATGACGTTGGAAAAACGCGTACATCGAGTTCGTGGCAAATGTCATTAGTTCCATAGTTGGTGCACTTAGAGCAAGATTCTGAAAAATAAGAAACCGAGGAGCAGCAAACCACTTGGATATGAACGATAAACAATGCTTAACGTTTTGCAGTGGAACAGACATAGGAATGATAAATTATTGGATCCAATTCATACTAGCTCTTGTTGTAACATAGAAATGTGATCAGTGGCTCCAGATGAGAGAATGCAGTAATAAAGAAAAATGAGAACAATGTGATACTGGTCAATGTGAAGTTAGTTCAAATGAAGGAATGGAAGTCATGTTTGGAATGAGGAAAGCTGTTTTATCACAACAGATAGTGCATACAGATAGTAAAGTGTTAATAAAACTAATAATTATATCCTTTATTGTATGATTTTTTCCTTTCTTTTTTCTACCCAATGCCTGCCACACAGTCCTAATTTAAAGTCGGAGTTAGGATGTTACAGACTGTCTTAATAGAATAGAAACGTGGTTACTAATAAACGTTCCATTGGTTCAGAAAGTGAGGACGTGAAAACAAACTGATTCTAGAAGAGAATGACCATTAAACTCACTTCAATTTAGATAGTAAATGGTTACAGTGTTTATTCATAGCTGAAACAAGACTAACTATGAATTGACTGCCAAAATATTTGTTTGCAAATTACTTGCTATTCACAAAAGCAGGAATGTTTTGTAAAATGAGACTTCCTTTCATCTCTGTTCTGCGTGTATGTAGATGACTGTCAGTCACATAAACACATAATTAGAAAGCGGTATTCATTATTCTAACAAAGTTTCATATCACGCGCACGACACAATAGACAATACCATATGATTTGAATAATTAAATATAATGAGGTGATAGATGAGGAGAAAGTATAATCATTGAAATTTCTACAAACAACTGAGGTCATCAGAAATATTCAGATGCTTCGCACTACTATTTCAGTGTTTTTTAAAAGAATATTTCTTGTGAGACAACGCATATCAGATAAGTAGAATTGAAGTAGATGCGATGATCATGTGCAATATTCAACTAAGTAAACTTGACTGAATCGTCAAGTGACATTCCCCAACCCGAATAGATTTAGGAGGACGTTAGAAGTACATGATGTGATCAAGCCAAGTAAAGACTGTTCATCGAGAATAATGTGTTCCTGTCGACCGATGTTATCTTCTAAATCCGTCCAACCATATCTTTTATTTACCAAACACATTGTGGTCTCAAATGAAGTACAGAAGTGAAACATGAATGCCTGCTTTATCAAAGTAGAGAAGACAAAATACAAATAGATAAACTAACAAGCAATCAATGATAATCATTATGGAACTGAAATCATGCTTCGCTGTATCTTTGAATATCACTAATTGTCAATAAAACTAATGAAGATGTTTCATGAAGAAACTTATCATCTTGACAATATCGACTCCTGAATTTGCACGATTGTATTTCCAGATTATGTTTTCGCATGTATTAGTGTGTGATATAACAGATGGGTGTTGCAGAATTATCGCAGATGATCAGACTTATTTATGCGGGGTTCAATCAAGAGGAATTTGTGTTGCGCATATAAATAGTCGAGATAATCAAGAACCTTCGAGTATTTGAAGCAATAATTTATAAATGGAAGGGTGTTATTTAATGGTAATCTAAGTCTTTGAAAGCTGAATAAAATAGGTTTCGTCCTTTGTCGACGTAGCAAACAGTCGAAAAGAGTCCACGTTGTGTAGTAGTATTGGCAGAGCTCAAAACAACAATCTATAAAACAAAAGATGGAGATAACTGTCTACTCAGTAGATGATGATGAATAGTAGGAGGTGAAGAGGAAGACGAAGGTAATAATCAGCAATTCTAATTTGTAACATTCGATGGGGTGCTAAGGCCGTTGACGAATAATAGATTAAACGTGAGTCCTCTCCTCCTGCTATAGCTTTGGCTTCATCCAAAGCTTTTTGAACCGGTTCTATCTATTGTGTAAGGGAATTTGAACGGAGATTCGCGTGATGGATGGCAACTGAATCGACTGTGTTTGACAACTGAGTTGTTGATTGATTTGTTCATTCTTTTAAATAATCATACAGAGTGGTGCTCGGATATTCGTTCATCAGGTACAGCCACAAACTACTTCACGAGAGTAAGCAAACTTGTTGATCAATATTGAGATGGCCAGAGGTAGCAAAGGATTCTTAAGACTTCCCTGAATGACTTTCATGGTTGATAAAACAGTTTGGAGCAGTGTATTAAAAAAGACGTTTTTCAAGGATTTGTACGTTTGTTCTTTGGTGTCTTAGATGCCCTGTCACCCCTGGATTCAATATTCGAGAACAGAACTTTCTTTGCAACAGTGGGAGATATTCTGACTTAACATCCCGGTCTCAGATTGCTTTCAATGCCCATGGGTTGGAGAAAATATTTCAGAAGCGTTTGTCGGATTATATTCAGTTCATCATCAATTTCGTCTACATTGCATATTTTGCGTCTCACTGAGATAGAGAATGGATTGAATTCCTCCTTCAACTCACAGCGCCTTACTCATGAAAGTTTGTATATAGCTCGTTCGGCTTCGTTTTGATTGACTTCCACTCAAGCAAGTTTGACTATCTTCGATAACTTAATCAACGCTCTATACTCTACCACAGAATACTACATACAAAATAGTTACCTATAAATGGGTTTGTAGAACTTCAAAAATTGATATTGTTGAGAAGAAAAATTTCCTCACCTAAACGTCTTCATTCTATTTTTTTCAGCGAATCACCATTAGTTCTAACATTTTTTGTTTAGTGTCTTCTCTTAATTGATACTGAAGTGGCTATTATTCTATCGTTACAAGAGTCACATTCCTGATCAGTTAATCATTCAATTTCACTACTTTTAATACTAGCCTTCCATCTCTACTTCGTCACTGATCTCAATGAGAATATTGGTTCAGTCAATCGAAAAGATACCTTACTTAGTTACATACTTACGCCTGTTACTACGAATGGGGTATAGTCCGCCGACCACCATTCTCCAACCCACTCTGTACTGGGCCTTCTTTTCTAGTTCCATCCAATTCTTGTTCATTTTTCTCGTGTCTATTTCCATTTCCCGGCGTAATGTGTTCTTTGGTCTTCCTCTTTTCCTTTGGCCTGCAGGATTCCATGTGAGGGCTTGTCTTGTGATACAGTCGGGTGCTTTCTTCAATGTGTGTCCCATCCACTTCCAGCGCTTCTTCCTGATTTCTTCCTCCGCTGTGATCCAGTTTGTTCTCTGCCACAGTAGGTTGTTGCTAATAGTGTCTGGCTAACGGATCCTTAGTATTTTGCGTAGACAACTGTTAATAAACACCTGTATCTTCTGGATGATGGCTTTCGTGGTTCTCCAGGTTTCAGCCGCATACAGTAGAACTGTCTTGACATTTGTGTTGGAAATCCTGACCTTGGTGTTGGTTGACATTTGTTTTGAGTTGTACATGTTCTTCAGCAGTAAATATACCGCTCTTGCTTTGCCGATGTGCACCTTCACTGTGTTCATCAATGATGCTGCCCAAATATGTAAAGGTTTCTACATCTTCCAAATCTTCTCCGTCAATTGTGATTGGATTGGTGCATGCTGTGTTGTATCGGAGAATCCTGCTTTTCCCTTTGTGTATATTGAGACCTGCTGCTGCTGAGGCTGCTGCTACACTGGTCGTCTTCTTCTGCATTTGTTGTTGCGATTGCGATAGAAAGACCAGATCATCTGCGAAGTCTAGATCGTCTAACTGCATCCTAGATGTCCACTGTATCCCGCATTTCCCTTCAGATGTTGATGTCTTCATTATCCAGTCGATCATCAGGAGAAAGAGAAAGGGTGAGAGTAGACAACCTTGCCCGACACCGGTCTTTACCTCGAACGACTTTGTCAACTGTCCTCTATGCGCGATTTTGTAGTTTAATCCATCACAGAAATTTTGTATGGTACTGACTATGTTCTCGGGTACGCCGTAGTGCCGAAGAAGCTTCCATAGTGCTGTTCTGTCCACGCTATCAAATGCCTTTTCGTAGTCAATGAAGTTGATGTAGAGTGATGAATTCCATTCAATTGATTGTTCCACAATAATCTGTAGAGTTGCGATTTGGTCTATACACGATCTTTCCTTACGGAATCCTTTCTTTTGGTCTCGAAGTTGGGCGTCTACGCGGTCCTTCATTCTGATTAGCAATACCCTGTTGAAGACGCTTCCTGTAGTTATCACAGTTGTTGAGATCGCCTTTCTTTGGTATCTTGATCAAATGTCCAGTCTGTTGGTACTTGTTCTTCATGTCAGTTCTTGATGATGAGAATGTGGAGTATCCTTGCAGTTATCGCTAAGTCTGCTTCCAGTGCCTCTGCTGAAATTTTGTCTAGTCTTGCTGCTTTGCCACTCTTGATATGCCTGACGGCCATGCTGATTTCTCCCATTGTTGACGGGCAAACATCGATTGGGACGTCCGTGGGTGCTGCTTCGATGTCGGGCGGGTTCAGTGTGGCTGGTCGATTCAATAGTTCTTCGAAGTGTTCAACTCACCTGTTTCGTTGTTAATCAAGCAAACGGGCTGGCGCGCTACGGACTGGACGTTACTTTCAGGCCGAGGCCTTTCTTTTTCTTTTTCTAGGATTCGCGCAGATCTGGATGGATTTTTGTTCTTGGAATTATGGAAGATAACTCAATTCTCAACTATTAACATATAAACTGTGAATTTCATGCCATATGATAAGATCTGAGTTTAACTTATGGTATTTGTGATCATATTTATACAATAATTCATATTCATATAATTACATATATTCATTTTGACTATACGATCAAACTATACTCTGTCACTTTGAAACCATATATAATCATATTTGACGAAGATTCGCATTTCATATCTGTATTCTATTTCTTAAGGAATATATGGTTATATTGTATTTGAATGCTTTAACCCACGTACTTTGTGCATCTACACGAGCTATTCAAACCTCTACCTAATATCAAGAAATATATATAACCGTGTATGCTAAAGGACTGTATTCACTATTTTATGAACTATCATTTAAATCGTGTTTGGATACTATAAATCATTTAATTTCCGAAATTACCTGTCCAATTCGGTGAGTCTGTCATAGTTTTTTTGACAGTACTTTTTTCCAAAAAGCTGTTTCATATCTTTGTTCATAAAGCAGCCTAATAATCTTGGACGGTAATAATCTTCTAAACTACTTATCTCTGCACCTCCCTTTTTTTCTAATACGGACTTTCAGTTTATTTATATATCACATACCGTACTTACTTTGATAGTTTGATACTAATTATCGACATTTCTAAATTACTTTACTTCGTGTCATATACATGTTAAAATTTATACAACTTGCTCCTTTATATTCTATTTTGCCTCCACACAGATACTGACATAAATACTTCATCTTCACTACTATCTTCCTGCCATTGTCATCTTTTGTTTTTGACACCACTAATCCTCACGATACATTCACTCTTGGTTAAAACATAAACTTTGATTTTTAGATGAACTTGGGTCCTCGGAATTGATTTTTTCCTCCCTTTCTATTTCCAACATTCTGTTCAATCCACTTGCTATACGCCACTTTCTTATCATGCCACAAAAGAAAATGAATACCTCTGCTTCAAGGCATCCAGCCAAAGTAGGAAAACAACACAATTTAACACCACTACTGGCACGATTTCCGACAGTTTCAACGAGACGAGCCACTCCGTTCATTCGGAAGCAGACAAGCTTTTACCAGTTGTCTCCATTCAAGACATGTTGAAAACTCTGCTGGTAAACAGTGATGATAATCGCAACTGCAACCATATGGATGCTATAAAAAAGTTGCAAGTAGACATGAACATTCTCAATTCGCTTAAATATCTCATCAATCCCAAGCTCACAGAGACTCTAGATCAAATGAATGACATAAATATTTTTCTAGATCGCGTTGCATCAGAGGTATTTGAAAGAATGAGACGATCTAGCAATGCAATTGTGTTTAATATACCGGATACACATGCCCTTAAAAATATTAAATCTAGTCTGCTTAGAGCCAGCAATATGACACACGTACCAGGTGTATGCACAAGATTAAAAAGAAGTCATCCTGGTATGCACTCACCGATATTGTTCAAATTCAACTCATCTGCAGACGTCAGTGAATGTTTAAGTTCCTCCAATTCATTGAAACAAAAACAGATTTTCAAGGATATTAAGACTCTTCCGCATAAAACACCATGCCAGCAAAAAGCATGAAGAGGTAGCTACAGACTACCAGCGTCAAACTCTCAAACGCATCATAATCCTAATGGTCGTAAAGTTAAGTCCGATTCTAAGAGGACGTCTAGCTTTACCCTTCTGAATCTTGTGAAGTTCAAAACCTAGAAGAAAGTAATCCCGATGTAGGTGGTGTCCATCCTCTTAAGAATGTTGACTTAGACTCAATCCGAAGTAGTTGTGTTCATGACGAATGGGATAACACAGCCCAAACCCCTGTTAGTGCAACACCCAGTTACAGTAACTGTGCAACGGATAACAGGAAAACTAATCATAACATTCATATAACTGACCACGCACTTAACGTTGATATATTCGAACCTCGCAAATCATCGCAAGTATGTTTAACAGCACACAATCCTCTCCAACTTATGAAGAAGCCAAAATCAACCACAAACCTTGGAAATAAACGTCCTAAACACGTTACCCATACGTCAGGTATAAATAGTTATCTGAATTGTAATTGGCCACTTGGCCGCACACATAGACCTGATAGCCTTCTTGGCCCGGCTCCCAATATGTACACTGTAGCGTGGCGTCGAGTTGAGATTAACTGTGAACACCGCTACCAAGAAACACGTGCCAGATAAATCACAAGGCGAGGATTGAACGTAACCAGATTTATTTCGTTGGCGATCTCGTGGTATTGAACGAATACCGAGATCGTGCCAAGAAAAGGTACAAGCGAAAACAGAAGAAAGGAGTACGTGTGAACAGTACCAAAAACCGCGGAACAATGATGGAAGGTAATGGAAGCACAAAATGGCTGCCATTATCACAGTCAAACAAAAGCACATTAAAACAAACACTGGTACAGTTGGTTATAATAATAATTGTTTTTATTGAACCAGTCGTGTTCTCGTGATAAACGTGAGTCACTACAGGAGCCCCCCGCTAAAAAAGGGTTTACACTTTCGATAAATAGCGGTTTGAATCGTGGGACTGATCGGCTGACGAGCGATTGTAGGACGGAAGAATTGGCGAACAGGAAAGCGATCGTTGATCGTCGAGTTGCCAACGAAGGTCGTTTACGGAGAACAGTACCAGGAGCGATGTGTTGTATTTATTGCTCGAGTTGGCATGCTACACCAGAGTGGTTTGTATCCAGAATCTGAAGAGGGCGTTCGTACGGGTCCGGACCATAAACGCTGCAGACGAAGGACGAAACCACGTTGAGCCAAAAGACCAGAAGCGACCATAACGACCAAGTCCGAGACCAAGCATATGCCAAGCATTCGAAACCAATATATCGACTGAGTACGTTGACAAGAGCGTGGGTGGCCAATCCAGCTTTCGCCAAAGTTGACTGAAGTCGACGGCATCAAACGGAGATGGTCGAAGGCGTGGGCTCAGGAAACAAAAAGAAAATCAAAAAAAGAAGAGTGTAGCATACGTGTAGTATAGGAATAATCCTACACCGTATCGGTTGTTGACTGTGCGACTATTCGCGGAAGCGTACGGGTAACCGTACTCGGCGACCGGAACGTGAGACGGCAGTCTCGTTCGCGTCGCGTGAGCCTGCAATCTCATCCGAAGTCAAGGGCGGCGTGGTCTGCTGATCTGGACGTGAGACTGTCGTCTCGTCCGTAGACGGTGCACATGACGCGTGCTGCTGACTGGGACGTGAAAATGAGGTCTCAGATGTATCTAGCGTGGGACCTGAAGATGGTTTGAGGATTCCGCTAGTAGGTTTGCTAGGTCTAGCATTGAATCTCAGGTTGTCAGATAGGGCACTGTCATCGACGTGTGCTGGTTTGAGACGATCAATGCTGACGATCTCGACGCGGCCGTGTCGATCAACCTTGAAGGTCTTTTCGTGACGAGCGATCACGCGAAAAGGGCCTTCGTAAGGTTGTTGCAAAGGTTTGCGTACCGAATCTACTCGTATGAAAACATGTGAACAGGTAGATAACTCTCGAGGAAGAGCGACCTGTCGATGTTGTATTCGAGTTGACACCGGAGGCAGCGTTCGCATAAATTCAGACAGTCGTTGGACGTAGTCTGATTTAGCGAAATTAGGTCTGCTCCGTGGTGTGAAGCATTCCCCAGGCAGACGCAATGTCGTGCCGTATACAAGTTCAGCGGCGGAACATTCGATATCTGCCTTTAAACTCG
This sequence comes from Schistosoma haematobium, assembly GCF_000699445.3. Taxonomy (NCBI): domain Eukaryota; kingdom Metazoa; phylum Platyhelminthes; class Trematoda; order Strigeidida; family Schistosomatidae; genus Schistosoma; species Schistosoma haematobium. The sequence continues at coordinate 18,210,754 of NC_067202.1, read as the reverse complement.
TTCTGATACCTAAAAGAACGAGCGGTAAGGTTTCGTACCAGTCGTCGTTTTCGTGTGCTCGAAGAACACTTTTAAGTTGACGGTGAAACCTTTCCACTAAACCGTTTGAAGCTGGATGGTAGGCGGTAGTGCGTATGCGTTCCGTACCAAGCAGCCGAGTAAGTGAGGAGAATAATGCCGACTCAAATTGTTGTCCTCGGTCAGTCGTGACAGTTGAGGGACAACCATATAGAACTATCCATCGTTCTACGAAGCGGTGAGCAACTGTCTCCGCCGTGATAGACGTGATGGGTATAGCTTCGGGCCATCTGGTGAAGCGGTCGATGCACGTGAGTATGTGATCATACCCGTGCGATGGTGGCAGTGGTCCTACAATGTCTAAGTGAACGTGATCGAAGCGAGCATCAGGCGTAGCGAATGTACCGAGGGGGGCGGCTATGTGCCTGTGCACTTTTGATCGTTGACATTGTGAGCATTGCTTAGCCCACATACGAACATCTTTATTCATGGACGGCCAGACGTATCGTGCAGCGATGAGGCGTAATGTAGCTGCGATACCTGGGTGAGATAATCCATGCAGGGCATCAAATACGAGACGGCGATAAGCAGAGGGTACGATGGGTCGAGGAAGACCGGTAGAAGTATCACATAGAATGGTGCCAGAAGTCGTGGCTAGAGGTACTTCCTGATACTGAAGGGACGTAGAGTGTGGTGCTTCTGTACAGCTGGGATCGTTTGCTTGGGCAGCGGCCATAGCAGGAAGATCGAGCACCGGCAGGGTAACTGCATTCATTTGGATTCGTGATAGAGCATCGGCAACACAGTTCGACTTGCCTTGGATGTGACGAAGGTCTGTCGTGAACTGGGAGATATAGTTCAAATGTCTGCACTCTCGTGGTGAGTAGCGGTCAGACTTGGTATGCAAAGCATACGTTAAGGGCTTATGGTCGGTGAATAAGATGAATCGACGTCCTTCTACTGCGTGCCGAAAATGTTTGATGGCGCAGTAGGCTGCTAGCAGCTCGCGACCAAAAGCGCTATATCTCGTCTCCGTGGCAGTAAGGCGTCGTGAGAAAAACTCGAGAGGTTGCCAACTACCGGAGATGTTTTGTTGCATGACTGCTCCTATAGCAACATCGGATGCATCAACCGCTATACTAAGCGTGGCTGATGGATCGGGATGGGCGAGAAGAGTGGCTTGCGCAAGAGCCGTTTTGATTTCAGTGAATGCAGTACGTGCAGAATCGTTCATTTCCAATCTGCGTGGGTTGCCGCGTAATAAGTCGGTTAGTGGTCGTAACCGTTCTGCCGCGTGCGAGATGAAACGACGGTAGAAGTTAACCAAACCGAGAAAAGCCTTCAGTTCCTTGAGTGAGGACGGCACGTTGTACTCCTTTATTGCTTGCACTTTGTCCTCACAAGGTAGAATACCCTCTTGCTTGATAACATGACCCAGAAATATTATTTCTCGTTTACCTAACTCGCATTTGTCTGGGTTAACTACTATTCCGTTATCCGAAAGGCGTTGGAATAATAGCGTAAGATGTTGATAATGTTCATCTACGTTTGATGATGCGATTAGCAGGTCATCAATATAGACGTGAACAAAATCGAGGTCTCGTACAATGCTATCGATAAACCTTTGAAAAGTTTGAGCAGCATTCCGTAATCCAAATGGCATTCGTAGGAACTCAAACAAACCGAAAGGAGTCGTGATAGCGGTCTTTTCGATATCTTCAAGAGCGACTGGGTTCTGATGATATGCTCGTACCAGATCGATCTTAGAAAAGATAGTCGTGCCCTTGAGCGATGCCGTGATGTCGTGTATGTGGGGTATAGGGTAGCTATCAAAGCGCGTAACTACGTTTAGAGCTCGGTAGTCGCCGCATGGTCTCCAACTAAACCCATCTTTTTTGCGCACCATGTGTAGAGGAGAGGCCCATGGACTGTGAGAAGGACGAATAATACCAGTAGCTAGCAAATTGTCAAACTCACGCTTAGCAAAAGCCAATTTGTCCGGTGCCAGTCGGCGAGGTCGTGCCGTGACTGGCGGTCCGCGGGTGACTATGTGGTGTACCGCACGATTGGTCACCGATGGAGGCTCCTCGAGTAGTTTAGTTAGTGTGGGGAATTTCTCGAATAAAGCGTGGAATTTATCGTCACGCGAGTAAAAAGTGCCGAGGATTCGGTACGCGTTCATGTGGGCTTTACAGCCCATGAATTTGCTGTTCGACGAAGTATCGATTAGCTGCAGCCTACGTGAATCGACAAGCAATTCATAGTGCTGTAGAAAATCGATACCTAATATGGCTGTGGGAACATCAGCAATGATGAACGTCCACAGATACCGTCGTCGGTTGCCCAGGTTGACCGCGAGTTGTCGTGTACCGTAGGTAGGAATGACTGAGCCATTCGCAGCGCGTAGTCGAAGCACTGTGGCTTGTGACTTGCTGCTACCTCGTGGTACGACAGAAACTTGGGCCCCAGTGTCTACTAGGAACCTAGCGTTTGTGCGATAATCGTGCACATAGAATAGGCGACCAACCTGGGGAGAAGGGCCGGCGAGTACGGCCGCTTTTACTCGCCTGCGCCGGCGTTTCCCGCCTTGTATGAGCATGGTGCTCGACAACGGCGGGCGCCAGACCCGAAGGACCTGTGGAACCAGCACCGACTGTCACTCGCTTCCGTAGCCGCCTTTCGGCGTGGCCT